>NW_026783505.1:935767-1247690 GCF_949774975.1 Lagenorhynchus albirostris | reverse complement strand
CCTAAAGCGTTGTCGGACCCTCAATTGGACCCTAAGCCGTCCCCGTCCCCTAAACCTAACCCTAGCCCGAACCCTAACCCTAACCCTTCCCCGAAGCCTGACCCTCACCCGTCCCCTAATCCTAACCCTCACGCTAACACTAACCCGGGCCCTCACACGCATGCTCCCCCTAAAGCGTTGTCGGACCCTCACCTGGACCCTAAACCGTCCCCGTCCCCTAACCCTAACCCTAGCCCGAACCCTAACCCTAACACTTCCCCGAAGCCTGACCCTCACCCGTCCCCTAATCCTAACCCGTACGCTAACACTAACCCGCGCCCTCACACGCACGCTCCCCCTTAAGCGTTGTCGGACCCTCACCTGGACCCTAAACCGTCCCCGTCCCCTAACCCTAACCCTAGCCCGAACCCTAACCCTAACCCTTCCCCGAAGCCTGACCCTCACCCGTCCCCTAATCCTAACCCGTAGGCTCACACTAACCCGCGCGCTCACCCGCACGCTCCCCCTAAAGCGTTGTCGGACCCTCACCTCGACCCTAAACCGTCCCCGTCCCCTAACCCTAACCCTAGCCCGAACCTTAACCCTAACCCTTCCCCGAAGCCTGACCCTCACCCGTCCCCTAATCCTAACCCGTACGGTAACACTAACCCGCGCCCTCACACGCACGCTCCCCCTAAGGCGTTGTCGGACCCTCACCTGGACCCTAAACCGTCCCCGTCCCCTAACCCTAACCCTAGCCCGAACCCTAACCCTAACCCTTCCCCGAAGCCTGACCCTCAACCGTCACCTAATCCTAACCCGTAGGCTCACACTAACCCGCGCCCTCACACGCACGATCCCCCTAAAGCGTTGTCGGACCCTCACCTGGACCCTAAACCGTCCCCGTCCCGTAACCCTAACCCTAGCGCGAACCCTAACCCTAACCCTTCCCCGAAGCCTGACCCTCACCCGTCCCCTAATCCTAACCCGTACGCTAACACTAACCCGCGCCCTCACACGCACGCTCCCCCTAAATCGTTGTCGGACCCTCACCTGGACCCTAAACCGTCCCCATCCCCTAACCCTAACCCTAGCCCGAACCCTAACCATAACACTTCCCCGAAGCCTGACCCTCACCCGTCCCCTAATCCTAACCCGTACGCTGACACTAACTCGCGCCCTCACACGCACGCTCCCCCTAAAGCATTGTCAGACCCTCACCTGGACCCTAAACCGTCCCCGTCCCCTAACCCTAACCCTAGCCCGAACCCTAACCCTAACCCTTCCCCGAAACCTGACCCTCACCCTTCCCCTAATCCTAACCCGTAGGCTCACACTAACCCGCGCCCTCACACGCACGCTCCCCCTAATGCATTGTCGGAACCTCACCTGGACCCTAAACCGTCCCCGTAGCCTAACCCTAACCGTAGCCCGAACCCTAACCCTAACCCTTCCCCGAAGCTTGACCCTCACCCGTCCCCTAATCCTAACCCGTACGCTAAACTAACCCGCGCCCTCACACACACGCTCCCCCTAAAGCGTTGTCGGACCCTCACCTGGACCCTAAACCGTCCCCGTCCCCTAACACTAACCCTAGCCCGAACCCTAACCCTAACCCTTCCCCGAAGCCTGACCCTCACCCGTCCCCTAATCCTAACCCGTAGGCTCACACTAACCCGCGCCCTTACACGCACGCTCCCCCTAAAGCGTTGTCGGACCCTCACCAGGACCCTAAACCGTCCCCGTCCCCTAACCCTAACCCTAGCCCGAACCCTAACCGTAACACTTCCCCGAAGCCTGACCCTCACCCGTACCCTAATCCTAACCCGTACGCTCACACTAACTCGCGCCCTCACACGCACGCTCCCCCTAAAGCGTTGTCAGACCCTCACCTGGACCCTAAACGGTCCCCGTCCCCTAACCCTATCCCTAGCCAGAACCCTAACCCTAACCCTTCCCCGAAGCCTGACCCTCACCCGTCCCCTAATCCTAACCCGTAGGCTCACACTAACCCACGCCCTCACACGCACGCTCCCCCTAAAGCGTTGTCGGACCCTCACCTGGACCCTAAACCGTCCCCGTCCCCTAACCCTAACCCTAGCCCGAACCCTAACCCTAACCCTTCCCCGAAGCCTGACCCTCACCCGTCCCCTAATCCTAACCCGTAGGCTCACTCTAACCCGCGCCCTCACACGCACGCTCCCCCTAAAGCGTTGTCGGACCCTCACCTGGACCCTAAACCGTCCCCGTCCCCTAACCCTAATCCTAGCCCGAACCCTAACCCTAACCCTTCCCCGAAGCCTGACTCTCACCCGTCACCTAATCCTAACCAGTAGGCTCACACTAACCCGCGTCCTCACACGCAGGATCCCCCTAAAGCGTTGTCGGACCCTCACCTCGACCCTAAACCGTCCCCGTCCCCTAACCCTAACCCTAGCCCGAACCCTAACCCTAACCCTTCCCCGAAGCATGACCCTCACCCGTCCCCTAATCCTAACCGTAAGGTAACACTAACCCGCGCCCTCACACGCACGCTCCCCCTAAAGCGTTGTCGGACCCTCACCTGGACTCTAAACCGTACCCGTCCCCTAACCCTAACCCTAGCCCGAACCCTAACCCTAACACTTCCCCGAAGCCTGACCCTCACCCGTCCCCTAATCCTAACCCGTAGGCTCACACTAACCCGCGCCCTCACACGCACGCTCCCCCTAAAGCGTTTTCAGATCCTCAGCTGGATCCTAAACCGTCCCCGTCCCCTAATCCTAACCCTAGCCCGAACCCTAACCCTAACCCTTCCCCGAAGCCTGACCCTCACCCGTCCCCTAATCCTAACCCGTAGGCCCACACTAACCCGCGCCCTTACACGCACACTCCCCCTAAAGCGTTGTCGGACCCTCACCAGGACCCTAAACCGTCCCCGTCCCCTAACCCTAACCCTAGCCCGAACCCTAACCATAACACTTCCCCGAAGCCTGACCCTCACCCGTCCCCTAATCCTAACCCGTACGCTCACACTAACTCGCGCCCTCACACGCACGCTCCCCCTAAAGCGTTGTCAGACGCTCACCTGGACCCTAAACCGTCCCCGTTCCCTAACCCTAACCCTAGCCCGAACCCTAACCCTAACCCTTCCCCGAAGCCTGACCCTCACCCGTCCCCTAATCCTAACCCGTAGGCTCACACTAACCCACGCCCTCACACGCACGCTCCCCCTAAAGCGTTGTCGGACCCTCACCTGGACCCTAAACCGTCCCCGTCCCCTAACCCTAACCCTAGCCCGAACCCTAACCCTAACCCTTCCCCGAAGCCTGACCCTCACCCGTCCCCTAATCCTAACCCGTAGGCTCACACTAACCCGCCCCTCACACGCACGCTCCCCCTAAAGCATTATCGGAACCTCACCTGGACCCTAAACCGTCCCCGTACCCTAACCCTAACCCTAGCCCGAACCCTAACCCTAACCCTTCCCCGAAGCCTGACCCTCACCCGTCCCCTAATCCTAACCCGTACGCTAACACTAACCCGCGCCCTCACACGCGCGCTCCCCCTAAAGCGTTGTCGGACCCTCAATTGGACCCTAAGCCGTCCCCGTCCCCTAAACCTAACCCTAGCCCGAACCCTAACCCTAACCCTTCCCCGAAGCCTGACCCTCACCCGTCCCCTAATCCTAACCCTCACGCTAACACTAACCCGGGCCCTCACACGCATGCTCCCCCTAAAGCGTTGTCGGACCCTCACCTGGACCCTAAACCGTCCCCGTCCCCTAACCCTAACCCTAGCCCGAACCCTAACCCTAACCCTTCCCCGAAGCCTGACCCTCACCCGTCCCCTAATCCTAACCCGTACGGTAACACTAACCCGCGCCCTCACACGCACGCTCCCCCTAAGGCGTTGTCGGACCCTCACCTGGACCCTAAACCGTCCCCGTCCCCTAACCCTAACCCTAGCCCGAACCCTAACCCTAACCCTTCCCCGAAGCCTGACCCTCAACCGTCACCTAATCCTAACCCGTAGGCTCACACTAACCCGCGCCCTCACACGCACGATCCCCCTAAAGCGTTGTCGGACCCTCAACTGGACCCTAAACCGTCCCCGTCCCGTAACCCTAACCCTAGCGCGAACCCTAACCCTAACCCTTCCCCGAAGCATGACCCTCACCCGTCCCCTAATCCTAACCCGTACGCTAACACTAACCCACGCCCTCACACGCACGCTCCCCCTAAATCGTTGTCGGACCCTCACCTGGACCCTAAACCGTCCCCATCCCCTAACCCTAACCCTAGCCCGAACCCTAACCATAACACTTCCCCGAAGCCTGACCCTCACCCGTCCCCTAATCCTAACCCGTACGCTGACACTAACTCGCGCCCTCACACGCACGCTCCCCCTAAAGCATTGTCAGACCCTCACCTGGACCCTAAACCGTCCCCGTCCCCTAACCCTAACCCTAGCCCGAACCCTAACCCTAACCCTTCCCCGAAACCTGACCCTCACCCTTCCCCTAATCCTAACCCGTAGGCTCACACTAACCCGCGCCCTCACACGCACGCTCCCCCTAATGCATTGTCGGAACCTCACCTGGACCCTAAACCGTCCCCGTAGCCTAACCCTAACCGTAGCCCGAACCCTAACCCTAACCCTTCCCCGAAGCTTGACCCTCACCCGTCCCCTAATCCTAACCCGTACGCTAAACTAACCCGCGCCCTCACACACACGCTCCCCCTAAAGCGTTGTCGGACCCTCACCTGGACCCTAAACCGTCCCCGTCCCCTAACACTAACCCTAGCCCGAACCCTAACCCTAACCCTTCCCCGAAGCCTGACCCTCACCCGTCCCCTAATCCTAACCCGTAGGCTCACACTAACCCGCGCCCTTACACGCACGCTCCCCCTAAAGCGTTGTCGGACCCTCACCAGGACCCTAAACCGTCCCCGTCCCCTAACCCTAACCCTAGCCCGAACCCTAACCGTAACACTTCCCCGAAGCCTGACCCTCACCCGTACCCTAATCCTAACCCGTACGCTCACACTAACTCGCGCCCTCACACGCACGCTCCCCCTAAAGCGTTGTCAGACCCTCACCTGGACCCTAAACGGTCCCCGTCCCCTAACCCTATCCCTAGCCAGAACCCTAACCCTAACCCTTCCCCGAAGCCTGACCCTCACCCGTCCCCTAATCCTAACCCGTAGGCTCACACTAACCCACGCCCTCACACGCACGCTCCCCCTAAAGCGTTGTCGGACCCTCACCTGGACCCTAAACCGTCCCCGTCCCCTAACCCTAACCCTAGCCCGAACCCTAACCCTAACCCTTCCCCGAAGCCTGACCCTCACCCGTCCCCTAATCCTAACCCGTAGGCTCACACTAACCCGCCCCTCACCCGCACGCTCCCCCTAAAGCATTGTCGGAACCTCACCTGGACCCTAAACCGTCCCCGTACCCTAACCCTAACCCTAGCCCGAAACCTAACCCTAACCCTTCCCCGAAGCCTGACCCTCACCCGTCCCCTAATCCTAACCCGTACGCTAACACTAACCCGCGCCCTCACACGCGCGCTCCCCCTAAAGCGTTGTCGGACCCTCAATTGGACCCTAAGCCGTCCCCGTACCCTAAACCTAACCCTAGCCCGAACCCTAACCCTAACCCTTCCCCGAAGCCTGACCCTCACCGGTCCCCTAATCCTAACTCGCACGCTAACACTAACCCGGGCCCTCACACGCATGCTCCTCCTAAAGCGTTGTCGGACCCTCACCTGGACCCTAAACCGTCCCCGTCCCCTAACCCTAACCCTAGCCCGAACCCTAACCCTAACACTTCCCCGAAGCCTGACCCTCACCCGTCCCCTAATCCTAACCCGTAGGCTCACACTAACCCGCGCCCTCACACGCACGCTCCCCCTAAAGCGTTGTCGGACCCTCACCTGGACCCTAAACCGTCCCCATACCCTAACACTAACCCTAGCCCGAACCCTAACCCTAACCCTTCAACGAAGCCTGACCCTCACCGGTCCCCTAATCCTAACCCGTAGGCTCACACTAACCCGCGCCCTCACACGCACGCTCCCCCTAAAGCGTTGTCGGACCCTCACCTGGACCCTAAACCGTCCCCGTCCCCTAACCCTAACCCTAACCCTAACCCTTCCCCGAAGCCTGACCCTCACCCGTCCCCTAATCCTAACCCGTACGCTAACACTAACCCACGCCTTCACACGCACGCTCCCCCTAAAGCGTTGTCGGACCCTCACATGGACCCTAAACCGTCCCCGTCCCCTAACCCTAACCCTAGCCCGAACCCTAACACTAACCCTTCCCCGAAGCCTGACCCTCACCCGTCTCCTAATCCTAACCCGTACGCTAACACTAACCCGCGCCCTCACACGCACCCTCCCCCTAAAGCGTTGTCGGAACCTCAGCTGGATCCTAAACCGTCCCCGTCCCCTAACCCTAACCCTAGCCCGAACCCTAACCCTAACCCTTCCCCGAAGCCTGACCCTCACCCGTCCCCTAATCCTAACCCGTACGGTAACACTAACCCGCGCCCTCACACGCACGCTCCCCCTAAAGTGTTGTCGGACCCTCACCTGGACCCTAAACCGTCCCCGTCCCCTAACCCTAACCCTAGCCCGAACCCTAACCCTAACCCTTCCCCGAAGCCTGAACCTCACCCGTCACCTAATCCTAAACTGTAGGCTCACACTAACCCGCACCCTCACAGGCACGATCCCCCTAAAGCGTTGTCGGACCCTCACCTGGACCCTAAACCGTCCCCGTCCCCTAACCCTAACCCTAGCCCGAACCCTAACCCTAACCCTTCCCCGAAACCTGACCCTAACCCGTCCCCTAATCCTAACCCGTAGGCTCACACTAACCCGCGCCCTCACACGCACGCTCCCCTAAAGCATTGTCGGAACCTCACCTGAACCCTAAACCGTCCCCCTTCCCTAACCCTAACCCTAGCCCGAACCCTAACCCTAACCCTTCCCCGAAGCCTGACCCTCACCCGTCCCCTAATCCTAACCCGCACGCTA
The DNA here is from genome assembly GCF_949774975.1 of Lagenorhynchus albirostris. Classification (NCBI taxonomy): domain Eukaryota; kingdom Metazoa; phylum Chordata; class Mammalia; order Artiodactyla; family Delphinidae; genus Lagenorhynchus; species Lagenorhynchus albirostris. The sequence continues at coordinate 1,240,684 of NW_026783505.1, read as the reverse complement.
ACACTAACCCGGGCCCTCACACGCATGCTTCCCCTAAAGCGTTGTCAGACCCTCACCTGAACCCTAAACCGTCCCCGTCCCCTAACCCTAACCCTAGCCCGAACCCTAACCCTAACACTTCCCCGAAGCCTGACCCTCACCCGTCCCCTAATCCTAACCCGTAGGCTCACACTAACCCGCGCCCTTACACGCACGCTCCCCCTAAAGCGTTGTCGGACCCTCACCAGGACCCTAAACCGTCCCCGTCCCCTAACCCTAACCCTAGCCCGAACCCTGACCCTAACCCTTCAACGAAGCCTGACCCTCACCGGTCCCCTAATCCTAACCCGTAGGCTCACACTAACCCGCGCCCTCACACGCACGCTCCCCCTAAAGCGTTGTCGGACCCTCACCTGGACCCTAAACCGTCCCCGTCCCCTAACCCTAACCCTAACCCTAACCCTTCCCCGAAGCCTGACCCTCACCCGTCCCCTAATCCTAACCCGTACGCTAACACTAACCCACGCCTTCACACGCACGCTCCCCCTAAAGCGTTGTCGGACCCTCACATGGACCCTAAACCGTCCCCGTCCCCTAACCCTAACCCTAGCCCGAACCCTAACACTAACCCTTCCCCGAAGCCTGACCCTCACCCGTCTCCTAATCCTAACCCGTACGCTAACACTAACCCGCGCCCTCACACGCACCCTCCCCCTAAAGCGTTGTCGGAACCTCAGCTGGATCCTAAACCGTCCCCGTCCCCTAACCCTAACCCTAGCCCGAACCCTAACCCTAACCCTTCCCCGAAGCCTGACCCTCACCCGTCCCCTAATCCTAACCCGTACGGTAACACTAACCCGCGCCCTCACACGCACGCTCCCCCTAAAGTGTTGTCGGACCCTCACCTGGACCCTAAACCGTCCCCGTCCCCTAACCCTAACCCTAGCCCGAACCCTAACCCTAACCCTTCCCCGAAGCCTGAACCTCACCCGTCACCTAATCCTAAACTGTAGGCTCACACTAACCCGCACCCTCACAGGCACGATCCCCCTAAAGCGTTGTCGGACCCTCACCTGGACCCTAAACCGTCCCCGTCCCCTAACCCTAACCCTAGCCCGAACCCTAACCCTAACCCTTCCCCGAAACCTGACCCTAACCCGTCCCCTAATCCTAACCCGTAGGCTCACACTAACCCGCGCCCTCACACGCACGCTCCCCTAAAGCATTGTCGGAACCTCACCTGAACCCTAAACCGTCCCCCTTCCCTAACCCTAACCCTAGCCCGAACCCTAACCCTAACCCTTCCCCGAAGCCTGACCCTCACCCGTCCCCTAATCCTAACCCGCACGCTAACACTAACCCGGGCCCTCACACGCATGCTTCCCCTAAAGCGTTGTCAGACCCTCACCTGAACCCTAAACCGTCCCCGTCCCCTAACCCTAACCCTAGCCCGAACCCTAACCCTAACACTTCCCCGAAGCCTGACCCTCACCCGTCCCCTAATCCTAACCCGTAGGCTCACACTAACCCGCGCCCTTACACGCACGCTCCCCCTAAAGCGTTGTCGGACCCTCACCAGGACCCTAAACCGTCCCCGTCCCCTAACCCTAACCCTAGCCCGAACCCTGACCCTAACCCTTCCCCGAAGCCTGACCCTCACCCGTCCCCTAATCCTAACCCGTACGCTCACACTAACTCGCGCCCTCACACGCACGCTCCCCCTAAAGCGTTGTCAGACACTCACCTGGACCCTAAACCGTCCCCGTCCCCTAACCCTAACCCTAGCCCGAACCCTAACCCTAACCCTTCCCCGAAGCCTGACCCTCACCCGTCCCCTAATCCTAACCCGTAGGCTCACACTAACCCGCGCCCTCACACGCACGCTCCCCCTAAAGCGTTGTCGGAACCTCACCTGGACCCTAAACCGTCCCCCTTCCCTAACTCTAACCCTAGCCCGAACCCTAACCCTAATCCTTCCCCAAAGCCTGACCCTCACCCGTCCTCTAATCCTAACCCGTACGCTAACACTAACCCGCGCCCTCACACGCACGCTCCCCCTAAAGCGTTGTCGGACCCTCACCTGGACCCTAAACCGTCCCCGTCCCCTAACCCTAACCCTAACCCTAACCCTTCCCCGAAGCCTGACCCTCACCCGTCCCCTAATCCTAACCCGTACGCTAACACTAACCCACGCCTTCACACGCACGCTCCCCCTAAAGCGTTGTCGGACCCTCACCTGGACCCTAAACCGTCCCCGTCCCCTAACCCTAACCCTAGCCCAAACCCTAACCCTAACCCTTCCCCGAAGCCTGACCCTCACCCGTCCCCTAATCCTAACCCGTACGCTAACACTAACCCGCGCCCTCACACGCACGCTCCCCCTAAAGCGTTGTCGGACCCTCAGCTGTATCCTAAACCGTCCCCGTCCCCTAACCCTAACCCTAGCCCGAACCCTAACCCTAACCCTTCCCCGAAGCCTGACCCTCACCCGTCCCCTAATCCTAACCCGTACGGTAACACTAACCCGCGCCCTCACACGCACGCTCCCCCTAAAGCGTTGTCGGACCCTCACCTGGACCCTAAACCGTCCCCGTCCCCTAACCCTAACCCTAGCCCGAACACTAACCCTAACCCTTCCCCGAAGCCTGAACCTCACCCGTCACCTAATCCTAAACCGTAGGCTCACACTAACCCGCGCCCTCACAGGCACGATCCCCCTAAAGCGTTGTCGGACCCTCACCTGGACCCTAAACCGTCCCCGTCCCCTAACCCTAACCCTAGCCCGAACCCTAACCCTAAACCTTCCCCGAAACCTGACCCTAACCCGTCCCCTAATCCTAACCCGTAGGCTCACACTAACCCGCGCACTCACACGCACGCTCCCCTAAAGCATTGTCGGAACCTCACCTGGACCCTAAACCGTCCCCCTTCCCTAACCCTAACCCTAGCCCGAACCCTAACCCTAACCCTTCCCCGATGCCTGACCCTCACCCGTCCCCTAATCCTAACCCGCACGCTAACACTAACCCGGACCCTCACACGCATGCTCCCCCTAAAGCGTTGTCAGACCCTCACCTGAACCCTAAACCGTCCCCGTCCCCTAACCCTAACCCTAGCCCGAACCCTAACCCTAACACTTCCCCGAAGCCTGACCCTCACCCGTCCCCTAATCCTAACCCGTAGGCTCACACTAACCCGCGCCCTTACACGCACGCTCCCCCTAAAGCGTTGTCGGACCCTCACCAGGACCCTAAACCGTCCCCGTCCCCTAACCCTAAACCTAGCCCGAACCCTAACCATAACACTTCCCCGAAGCCTGACCCTCACCCGTCCCCTAATCCTAACCCGTACGCTCACACTAACTCGCGCCCTCACACGCACGCTCCCCCTAAAGCGTTGTCAGACCCTCACCTGGACCCTAAACCGTCCCCGTCCCCTAACCCTAACCCTAGCCCGAACCCTAACACTAACCCTTCCCCGAAGCCTGACCCTCACCCGTCCCCTAACCCTAACCCGTAGGCTCACACTAACCCGCGCCCTCACACGCACGCTCCCCCTAAAGCGTTGTCGGACCCTCACCTGGACCCTAAACCGTACCCGTCCCCTAACACTAACCCTAGCCCGAACCGTAACCCTAACCCTTCCCCGAAACCTGACCCTCACCCGTCCCCTAATCCTAACCCGTAGGCTCACACTAACCCGCGCCCTCACACGCACGCTCCCCTAAAGCATTGTCGGAACCTCACCAGGACCCTAAACCGTCCCCCTTCCCTAACTCTAACCCTAGCCCGAACCCTAACCCTAACCCTTCCCCAAAGCCTGACCCTCACCCGTCCTCTAATCCTAACCCGTACGCTAACACTAACCCGCGCCCTCACACGCATGCTCCCCCTAAAGCGTTGTCGGACCTTCAATTGGACCCTAAGCCGTCCCCGTCCCCTAACCCTAACCCTAGCCCGAACCCTAACCCTAACACTTCCCCGAAGCCTGACCCTCACCCGTCCCCTAATCCTAACCCGTACGCTCACACTAACTCGCGCCCTCACACGCACGCTCCCCCTAAAGCGTTGTCAGACCCTCACCTGGACCCTAAACCGTCCCCGTCCCCTAACCCTAACCCTAGCCCGAACCCTAACCCTAACCCTTCCCCGAAGCCTGACCCTCACCCGTCCCCTAATCCTAACCCGTAGGCTCACACTAACCCGCGCCCTCACACGCACGCTCCCCCTAAAGCATTGTCCGACCCTCACCTGGACCCTAAACCGTCCCCGTCCCCTAACCCTAACCCTAGCCCGAACCCTAACCCTAACCCTTCCCCGAAACCTGACCCTCACCCGTCCCCTAATCCTAACCCGTAGGGTCACACTAACCCGCGCCCTCACACGCACGCTCCCCCTAAAGCATTGTCGGAACCTCACCTGGACCCTAAACCGTCCCCGTAGCCTAAACCAAACCCTAGCCCAAACCCTAACCCTAACCCTTCCCCGAAGCCTGACCCTCACCCGTCCCCTAATCCTAACCCGTACGCTAACACTAACCCGCGCCCTCACACGCACGCTCCCCCTAAAGCCTTGTCGGACCCTCAATTGGACCCTAAGCCGTCCCCATCCCCTCACCCTAACCCTAGCCCGAACCCTAAACCTAACCCTTCCCCGAAGCCTGACCCTCACCCGTCCCCTAATCTTAACCCGTAGGCTCACACTAACCCGCGCCCTTACACGCACGCTCCCCCTAAAGCGTTGTCGGACCCTCACCTGGACCCTAAACCGTCCCCGTCCCCTAACCCTAACCCTAGCCCGAACCCTAACCCTAACACTTCCCCGAAGCCTGACCCTCACCCGTCCCCTAATCCTAACCTGTACGCTCACACTAACTCGCGCCCTCACACGCACGCTCCCCCTAAAGCGTTGTCAGACCCTCACCTGGACCCTAAACCGTCCCCGTCCCCTAACCCTAACCCTAGCCCGAACCCTAACCCTAACCCTTCCCCGAAGCCTGACCCTCACCCGCCCCCTAATCCTAACCCGTAGGCTCACACTAACCCGCGCCCTCACACGCACGCTCCCCCTAAAGCGTTGTCGGACCCTCACCTGGACCCTAAACCGTCCCCGTCCCCTAACCCTAACCCTAGCCCGAACCCTAACCCTAACCCTTCCCCGAAACCTGACCCTCACCCGTCCCCTAATCCTAACTCGTAGGCTCACACTAACCCGCGCACTCACACGCACGCTCCCCTAAAGCATTGTCGGAACCTCACCTGGACCCTAAACCGTCCCCCTTCCCTAAGCCTAACCCTAGCCCGAACCCTAACCCTAACCCTTCCCCGAAACCTGACCCTCACCCGTCCCCTAATCCTAACCCGTAGGCTCACACTAACCCGCGCCCTCACACGCACGCTCCCCTAAAGCATTGTCGGAACCTCACCTGGACCCTAAACCGTCCCCCTTCCCTAACTCTAACCCTAGCCCGAACCCTAACCCTAACCCTTCCCCAAAGCCTGACCCTCACCCGTCCTCTAATCCTAACCCGTACGCTAACACTAACCCGCGCCCTCACACGCATGCTCCCCCTAAAGCGTTGTCGGACCCTCAATTGGACCCTAAGCCGTCCCCGTCCCCTAACCCTAACCCTAGCCCGAACCCTAACCCTAACACTTCCCCGAAGCCTGACCCTCACCCGTCCCCTAATCCTAACCCGTATGCTCACACTAACTCGCGCCCTCACACGCACGCTCCCCCTAAAGCGTTGTCAGACCCTCACCTGGACCCTAAACCGTCCCCGTCCCCTAACCCTAACCCTAGCCCGAACCCTAACCCTAACCCTTCCCCGAAGCCTGACCCTCACCCGTCCCCTAATCCTAACCCGTAGGCTCACACTAACCCGCGCCCTCACACGCACGCTCCCCCTAAAGCATTGTCCGACCCTCACCTGGACCCTAAACCGTCCCCGTCCCCTAACCCTAACCCTAGCCCGAACCCTAACCCTAACCCTTCCCCGAAACCTGACCCTCACCCGTCCCCTAATCCTAACCCGTAGGGTCACACTAACCCGCGCCCTCACACGCACGCTCCCCCTAAAGCATTGTCGGAACCTCACCTGGACCCTAAACCGTCCCCGTAGCCTAAACCAAACCCTAGCCCAAACCCTAACCCTAACCCTTCCCCGAAGCCTGACCCTCACCCGTCCCCTAATCCTAACCCGTACGCTAACACTAACCCGCGCCCTCACACGCACGCTCCCCCTAAAGCCTTGTCGGACCCTCAATTGGACCCTAAGCCGTCCCCATCCCCTAACCCTAACCCTAGCCCGAACCCTAAACCTAACCCTTCCCCGAAGCCTGACCCTCACCCGTCCCCTAATCTTAACCCGTAGGCTCACACTAACCCGCGCCCTTACACGCACGCTCCCCCTAAAGCGTTGTCGGACCCTCACCTGGACCCTAAACCGTCCCCGTCCCCTAACCCTAACCCTAGCCCGAACCCTAACCATAACACTTCCCCGAAGCCTGACCCTCACCCGTCCCCTAATCCTAACCTGTACGCTCACACTAACTCGCGCCCTCACACGCACGCTCCCCCTAAAGCGTTGTCAGACCCTCACCTGGACCCTAAACCGTCCCCGTCCCCTAACCCTAACCCTAGCCCGAACCCTAACCCTAACCCTTCCCCGAAGCCTGACCCTCACCCGCCCCCTAATCCTAACCCGTAGGCTCACACTAACCCGCGCCCTCACACGCACGCTCCCCCTAAAGCGTTGTCGGACCCTCACCTGGACCCTAAACCGTCCCCGTCCCCTAACCCTAACCCTAGCCCGAACCCTAACCCTAACCCTTCCCCGAAACCTGACCCTCACCCGTCCCCTAATCCTAACTCGTAGGCTCACACTAACCCGCGCACTCACACGCACGCTCCCCTAAAGCATTGTCGGAACCTCACCTGGACCCTAAACCGTCCCCCTTCCCTAAGCCTAACCCTAGCCCGAACCCTAACCCTAACCCTTCCCCAAAGCCTGACCCTCACCCGTCCTCTAATCCTAACCCGTACGCTAACACTAACCCGCGCCCTCACACGCACGCTCCCCCTAAAGCGCTGTCGGACCCTCAGATGGATCCTAAACCGTCCCCGTCCCCGTCCCCTAACCCTAGCCCGAACCCTAACCCTAACCCTTCCCCGAAGCCTGACCCTCACCCGTCCCCTAATCCTAACCCGTAGGCTCACACTAACCCGGGCCCTTACACGCACGCTCCCCCTAAAGCATTGTCGGACCCTCACCTGGACCCTAAACCGTCCCCGTCCCCTAACCCTAACCCTAGCCCAAACCCTAACCCTAACCCTTCCCCGAAACCTGACCCTCACCCGTCCCCTAATCCTAACCCGTAGGCTCACACTAACCCGCGCCCTCACACGCACGCTCCCCCTAATGCGTTGTCAGACCCTCACCTGGACCCTAAACCATCCCCGTCCCCTAACCCTAACCCTAACCCTAACCCTTCCCCGAAGCCTGACCCTCACCCGTCCCCTAATCCTAACCCGTACGCTAACACTAACCCACGCCCTCACACGCACGCTCCCCCTAAAGCGTTGTCGGACCCTCACCTGGACCCTAAACCGTCCCCGTCCCCTAACCCTAACCCTAGCCCGAACCCTAACCCTAACCCTTCCCCGAAGCATGACCCTCACCCGTCCCCTAATCCTAAGCCGTACGCTAACACTAACCCGCGCCCTCACACGCACGCTCCCCCTAAAGCGTTGTCGGACCCTCACCTGGACCCTAAACCGTCCCCGTCCCCTAACCCTAACCCTAGCCCGAACCCTAACCCTAACCCTTCCCCGAAGCCTGAACCTCACCCGTCACCTAATCCTAAACCGTAGGCTCACACTAACCCGCACCCTCACACGCACGATCCCCCTAAAGCGTTGTCGGACCCTCACCTGGACCCTAAACCGTCCCCGTCCCCTAACCCTAACCCTAGCCCGAACCCTAACCCTAACCCTTCCCCGAAGCATGACCCTCACCCGTCCCCTAATCCTAAGCCGTACGCTAACACTAACCCGCACCCTCACACGCACGCTCCCCATAAAGCGTTGTCGGACCCTCACGTGGACCCTAAACCGTCCCCGTCCCCTAACCCTAACCCTAGCCCGAACCCTAAACCTAACCCTTCCCCGAAGCCTGACCCTCACCCGTCCCCTAATCCTAACCCGTACGCTAACACTAACCCGCGCCCTCACACGCACGCTCCAGCTAAAGCGTTGTCGGACCCTCAGATGGATCCTAAACCGTCCCCGTACCCTAACCCCTAACCCTAGCCCGAACCCTAACCCTAACACTTCCCGGAAGCCTGACCCTCACCCGTCCCATAATCCTAACCCGTAGGCTCACACTAACCCGCGCCCTTACACGCACGCTCCCCCTAAAGCGTTGTCGGACCCTCACCAGGACCCTAAACCGTCCCCGTCCCCTATCCCTAACCCTAGCCCGAACCCTACCCAGAACACTTCCCCGAAGCATGACCCTCACCCGTCCCCTAATCCTAACCCGTAGGCTCACACTAACCCGCGCCCTCACACGCACGCTCCCCCTAAAGCGTTGTCGGACCCTCACCTGGACCCTAAACCGTCCCCGTCCCCTAACCCTAACCCTAGCCCGAACCCTAACGCTAACCCTTCCCCGAAACCTGACCCTCACCCGTCCACTAATCCTAACCCGTAGGCTCACACTAACTCGCGCCCTCACACGCACGCTCCCCCTAAAGCGTTGTCAGACCCTCACCTGGACCCTAAACCGTCCCCGTCCCCTAACCCTAACCCTAGCCCAAACCCTAACCCTAACCCTTCCCCGAAGCCTGACCCTCACCCGTCCCCTAATCCTAACCCGTAGGCTCACACTAACCCGCGCCCTCACACGCACGCTCCCCCTAAAGCGTTGTCGGACCCTCACCTGGACCCTAAACCGTCCCCGTCCCCGAACCCTAACCCTAGCCCGAACCCTAACCCTAACCCTTCCCCGAAACCTGACCCTCACCCGTCCCCTAATCCTAACCCGTAGGCTCACACTAACCCGCGCCCTCACACGCACGCTCCCCTAAAGCATTGTCGGAACCTCACCTGGACCGTAAACCGTCCCCCTTCCCTAACCCTAACCCTAGCCCGAACCCTAACCCTAACCCTTCCCCAAAGCCTGACCCTCACCCGTCCCCTAATCCTAACCCGTACGCTAACACTAACCCGCGCCCTCACACGCACCCTCCCCCTAAAGCGTTGTCGGAACCTCAGTTGGACGCTAAGCCTTCCCCATCCCCTAAACCTAACCCTAGCCCGAACCCTAAACCTAACCCTTCCCCGAAGCCTGACCCTCACCCGTCCCCTAATCCTAACCCGCACGCTAACACTAACCCGGGCCCTCACACGCATGCTCCCCCTAAAGCGTTGTCAGACCCTCACCTGGACCCTAAACCGTCCCCGTCCCCTAACCCTAACCCTAGCCCGAACCCTAACCCTAACACTTCCCCGAAGCCTGACCCTCACCCGTCCCCTAATCCTAACCCGTAGGCTCACACTAACCCACGCCCTCACACGCACGCTCCCCCTAAAGCGTTGTCGGACCCTCACCTGGACCCTAAACCGTCCCCGTCCCCTAACCCTAGCCCGACCCCTAAACCTAAACCTTCCCCGAAGCCTGACGCTCACCCGTCCCCTAATCCTAACCCGTACGGTAACACTAACCCGTGCCCTCACACGCACGCTCCCCCTAAAGCGTTGTCGGACCCTCACCTGGACCCTAAACCGTCCCCGTCCCCTAACCCTAACCCTAGCCCGAACCCTAACCCTAACCCTTCCCCGAAGCATGACCCTCACCCGTTCCCTAATCCTAAGCCGTACGCTAACACTAACCCGCGCCCTCACACGCACGCTCCCCCTAAAGCGTTGTCGGACCCTCACCTGGACCCTAAACCGTCCCCGTCCCCTAACCCTAACCCTAGCCCGAACCCTAACCCTAACACTTCCCCGAAGCCTGACCCTCACCCGTCCCCTAATCCTAACCCGTACGCTAACGGTAACCCGCGCCCTCACACGCACGCTCCCCCTAAAGCGTTGTCGGACCCTCACCTGGACCCTAAACCGTCCCCGTCCCCTAACCCTAACCCTAGCCCGAACCCTAACCCTAACCCTTCCCCGAAGCCTGACGTTCACCCGTCCCCTAATCCTAACCCGTACGGTAACACTAACTCGCGCCCTCACACACACGCTCCCCCTAAAGCGTTGTCAGACCCTCACCTGGACCCTAAACCTTCCCCGTCCCCTAACCCTAACCCTAGCCCGAACCCTAACCCTAACCCTTCCCTGAAGCTGGACCCTCACCCGTCCCCTAATCCTAACCCGTAGGCTCACACTAACCCGCGCCCTGACACGCAAGCTCCCCCTAAAGCATTGTCGGAACCTCACCTGGACCCTAAACCGTCCCCGTACCCTAACCCTAACCCTAGCCCGAAACCTAACCCTAACCCTTCCCCGAAGCCTGACCCTCACCCGTCCCCTAATCCTAACCCGTACGCTAACACTAACCCGCGCCCTCACACGCGCGCTCCCCCTAAAGCGTTGTCAGACCCTCAATTGGACCCTAAGCCGTCCCCGTCCCCTAACCCTAACCCTAGCCCGAACCCTAACCCTAACCCTTCCCCGAAGCCTGACCCTCACCCGTCCCCTAATCCTAACCCGCACGCTAACACTAACCCGGGCCCTCACACGCATGCTCCCCCTAAAGCGTTGTCGGACCCTCACTGGACCCTAAACCGTCCCCGTCCCCTAACCCTAACCCTAGCCCGAACCCTAACCCTAACACTTCCCCGAAGCCTGACCCTCACCCGTCCCCTAATCCTAACCCGTAGGCTCACACTAACCCGCGCCCTACACGCACGCTCCCCCTAAAGCGTTGTCGGACCCTCACCTGGACCCTAAACCGTCACCGTACCCTAACACTAACCCTAGCCCGAACCCTAACCCTAACCCTTCCCCGAAGCCTGACCCTCACCCGTCACCTAATCCTAACCAGTAGGCTCACACTAACCCGCGCCCTCACACGCACGATCCCCCTAAAGCGTTGTCGGACCCTCACCTGGACCCTAAACCGTCCCCGTCCCCTAACCATAACCCTAGCCCGAACCCTAACCCTAACCCTTCCCCGAAGCATGACCCTCACCCGTCCCATAATCCTAAGCTGTACGCTAACACTAACCCGCGCCCTCACATGCACGCTCCCCCTAAAGCGTTGTCGGACCCTCACCTGGACCCTAAACCGTCCCCGTCCCCGAACCCTAACCCTAGCCCGAACCCTAACCCTAACCCTTCCCCGAAGCCTGACCCTCACCCGTCCCCTAATCCTAACCCGTACGCTAAAGGTAACCCGCGCCCTCACACGCACGCTCCCCCTAAAGCGTTGTCAGACCCTCACCTGGACCCTAAACCGTCCCCGTCCCCTAACCCTAACCCTAGCCCGAACCCTAACCCTAACCCTTCCCCGAAGCCTGACCCTCACCCGTCCCCTAATCCTAACCCGTACGGTAACACTAACCCGCGCCCTCACACGCACGCTCCCCCTAAAGCGTTGTCGGACCCTCACCTGGACCCTAAACCGTCCCCGTCCCCTAACCCTAACCCTAGCCCGAACCCTAACCCTAACCCTTCCCCGAAGCCTGACCCTCACCCGTCCCCTAATCCTAACCCGTAGGCTCACACTAACCCGCGCCCTCACACGCACGCTCCCCCTAAAGCGTTGTCGGAACCTCACCTGGACCCTAAACCGTCCCCCTTCCCTAACTCTAACCCTAGCCCGAACCCTAACCCTAATCCTTCCCCAAAGCCTGACCCTCACCCGTCCCCTAATCCTAACCCGTACGCTAAAACTAACCCGCGCCCTCACACGCGCGCTCCCCTAAAGCGTTCTCGGACCCTCAATTGGACCCTAAGCCGTCTCCGTCCCCTAACCCTAACCCTAGCCCGATCCCTAACCCTAACCCTTCCCGGAAGCCTGACCCTCACCCGTCCCCTAATCCTAACCCGCACGCTAACACTAACCCGAGCCCTCACACGCATGCTCCCCCTAAAGCGTTGTCGGACCCTCACTGTACCCTAAACCGTCCCCGTCCCCTAACCCTAACCCTAGCCCGAACCCTAACCCTAACACTTCCCCGAAGCCTGACCCTCACCCGTCCCCTAATCCTAACCCGTAGGCTCACACTAACCCGCGCCCTCACACGCACGCTCCCCGTAAAGCGTTGTCGGACCCTCACCTGGACCCTAAACCGTCACCGTACCCTAACACTAACCCTAGCCCGAACCCTAAACCTAACCCTTCAACGAAGCCTGACCCTCACCCGTCCCCTAATCCTAACCCGTAGGCTCACACTAACCCGCGCCCTCACACGCACGCTCCCGCTAAAGCGTTGTCGGACCCTCACCTGTACCCTAAACCGTCCCCGTCTCCTAACCCTAACCCTAACCCTTCCCCGAAGCCTGACCCTCACCCGTCCCCTAATCCTCACCCGTACGCCAACACTAACCCGCGCCCTCACACGCACGCTCACCCTAAAGCGTTGTCGGACCCTCACCTGGACCCTAAACCGTCCCCGTCCCCTAACCCTAACCCTACCCCGAACCCTAACCCTAACCCTTCCCTGAAGCCTGACCCTCACCCGTCCCCTAATCCTAACCCGTAGGCTCACACTAACCCGCGCCCTCACACGCACGCTCCCCCTAAAGCGTTGTCGGACCCTCACCTGGACCCTAAACCGTCCCCGTCCCCTAACCCTAACCCTAGCCCGAACCCTAACCCTAACCCTTCCCCGAAGCCTGACCCTCACCCGTCCCTTAATCCTAACCCGTACGCTAACACTAACCCGCGCCCTCACATGCACGCTCCCCCTAAAGTGTTGTCAGACCCTCAGCTGGATCCTAAACCGTCCCCGTCCCCTAACCCTAACCCTAGCTCGAATCCTAACCCTAACCCTTCCCCGAAGCCTGACCCTCACCCGTCCCCTAATCCTAACCCGTAGGCTCAGACTAACCCGCGCCCTCACACGCACGCTCCCCCTAAAGCGTTGTCGGACCCTCACCTGGACCCTAAACCGTCCCCGTCCCCTAACCCTGACCCTAGCCAGAAACCTAACCCTAATCCTTCCCCGAAGCCTGACCCTCACCCGTCCCCTAATCCTAACCCGTACGCTAACACTAACCCGCGCCCTCACATGCACGCTCCCCGTAAAGCGTTGTCGGGCCCTCACCTGGACCCTAAACCGTCCCCGTCCCCTAACCATAACCCTAGCCCGAACCCTAACCCTAACCCTTCCCCGAAGCCTGACCCTCACCCGTCCCCTAATCCTCACCCGTACGCTAACACTAACCCGCTCCCTCACAAGCACGCTCCCCCTAAAGCGTTGTCGGACCCTCACCTGGACCCTAAACCGTCCCCATCCCCTAACCCTAACCCTAGCCCGAACCCTAACCCTAACCCTTCCCCGAAGCCTGACCCTCACCCGTCACCTAATCCTAACCCGTAGGCTCACACTAACCCGCGCCCTCACACGCACGATCCCCCTAAAGCGTTGTCAGACCCTCACCTGGACTCTAAACCGTCCCCGTCCCCTAACCCTAACCGTAGCCCGAACCTTAACCCTAACCCTTCCCCGAAGCATGACCCTCACCCGTCCCCTAATCCTAAGCCGTACGCTAACACTAACCCGCGCCCTCACACGCACGCTCCCCCTAAAGCGTTGTCGGACCCTCACCTGGACCCTAAACCGTCCCCGTCCCCTAACCCTAACCCTAGCCCGAACCCTAACCCTAACCCTTCCCCGAAGCCTGACCCTCACCCGTCCCCTAATCCTCACCCGTACGCCAACACTAACCCGCAACCTCACACGCACGCTCCCCCTAAAGCGTTGTCGGACCCTCACCTGGACCCTAAACCGTCCCCGTCCCCTAACCCTAACCCTAGCCCGAACCCTAACCCTAACACTTCCCTGAAGCCTGACCCTCACCCATCCCCTAATCCTAACCCGTAGGCTCACACTAACCCGCGCCCTCACACGCACGCTCCCCCTAAAGCGTTGTCGGACCCTCACCTGGACCCTAAACCGTCCCCGTCCCCTAACCCTAACCCTAGCCCGAACCCTAACCCTAACGCTTCCCCGAAGCCTGACCCTCACCCGTCCCCTAATCCTAACCCGTACGCTAACACTAACCCGCGCCCTCACATGCACGCTCCCCCTAAAGTGTTGTCGGACCCTCAGCTGGATCCTAAACCGTCCCCGTCCCCTAACCCTAACCCTAGCTCGAACCCTAACCCTAACCCTTCAACGAAGCCTGACCCTCACCCGTCCCCTAATCCTAACCCGTAGGCTCACACTAACCCGCGCCCTCACACGCACGCTCCCCCTAAAGCGTTGTCGGACCCTCACCTCGACCCTAAACCGTCCCCGTCCCCTAACCCTGACCCTAGCACGAAACCTAACCCTAACCCTTCCCCGAAGCATGACCCTCACCCGTCCCCTAATCCTAAGCCGTACGCTAACACTAACCCGCGCCCTCACACGCACGCTCCCCCTAAAGCGTTGTCGGACCCTCACCTGGACCCTAAACCGTCCCCGTCCCCTAACCCTAACCCTAGCCCGAACCCTAACCCTAACACTTCCCCGAAGCCTGACCCTCACCCGTCCCCTAATCCTCACCCGTACGCTAACACTAACCCGCGCCCTCACACGCACGCTCCCCCTAAAGCGTTGTCGGACCCTCACCTGGATCCTAAACCGTCCCCGTCCCCTAACCCTAACCCTAGCCCGAACCCTAAACCTAACCCTTCCCCGAAGCCTGACCCTCACCCGTCCCCTAATCCTAACCCGTAGGCTCACACTAACCCGCGCCCTCACACGCACGCTCCCCCTAAAGCGTTGTCGGACCCTCACCTCGACCCTAAACCGTCCCCGTCCCCTAACCCTAACCCTAGCCCGAACCCTAACCCTAACCCTTCCCCGAAGCATGACCCTCACCCGTCCCCTAATCCTAAGCCGTACGCTAACACTAACCCGCGCCCTCACACGCACGCTCCCCCTAAAGCGTTGTCAGACCCTCACCTGGACCCTAAACCGTCCCCGTCCCCTAACCCTAACCCTAGCCCGAACCCTAACCCTAACCCTTCCCCGAAGCCTGACCCTCACCCGTCCCCTAATCCTCACCCGTACGCTAACACTAACCCGCGCCCTCACACGCACGCTCCCCCTAAAGCGTTGTCGGACCCTCACCTGGACCCTAAACCGTCCCCGTCCCCTAACCCTAAACCTAGCCCGAACCCTAACCCTAACACTTCCCTGAAGCCTGACCCTCACCCGTCCCCTAATCCTAACCCGTAGGCTCACACCAACCCGCGCCCTCACACGCACGCTCCCCCTAAAGCGTTGTCGGACCCTCAATTGGACCCTAAGCCGTCCCCGTACCCTAACCCTAACCCTAGCCCGAACCCTAACCCTAACCCTTCCCCGAAGCCTGACCCTCACCCATCACCTAATCCTAACCCGCACGCTAACACTAACCCGGGCCCTCTCACGCATGCTCCCCCTAAAGCGTTGTCGGACCCTCACCTGGACCCTAAACCGTCCCCGTCCCCTAACCCTAACCCTAGCCCGAACCCTAACCCTAACCCTTCCCCGAAGCCTGACCCTCACCCGTCCCCTAATCCTAACCCGTAGGCTCACACTAACCCGCGCCCTCACACGCACGCTCCCCCTAAAGCGTTGTTGGACCCTCACCTGGACCCTAAACCGTCCCCGTCCCCTAACCCTAACCCTAGCCCGAACCCTAACCCTAACCCTTCCCCGAAGCATGACCCTCACCCGTCCCCTAATCCTCACCCGTACGCCAACACTAACCCGCGCCCTCACACGCATGCTCCCCCTAAAGCGTTGTCGGACCCTCACCTGGACCCTAAACCGTCCCCGTCCCCTAACCCTAACCCTAGCCCGAACCCTAACCCTAACCCTTCCCTGAAGCCTGACCCTCACCCATCCCCTAATCCTAACCCGTAGGCTCACACTAACCCGCGCCCTCACACGCACGCTCCCCCTAAAGCGTTGTCGGAACCTCACCTGGACCCTAAACCGTCCCCGTACCCTAACCCTAACCCTAGCCCGAACCCTAACCTTAACCCTTCCCCGAAGCCTGACCCTCAACCGTTCCCTAATCCTAACCCGTAGGCTCACACTAACCCGCGCCCTCACACGCACGCTCCCCCTAAAGCGTTGTCGGACCCTCACCTGGACCCTAAACCGTTCCCGTCCCCTAACCCTAACCCAACCCGAACCCTAACCCTAACCCTTCCCCGAAGCCTGACGCTCACCCGTCCCCTAATCCTAACCCATACAGTAACACTAACCCGCGCCCTCACACGCACGCTCCCCCTAAAGCGTTGTCGGACCCTCACCTGGACCCTAAACCGTCCCCATCCCCTAACCCTAACCCTAGCCCGAACCCTAACCCTAACCCTTCCCCGAAGCCTGACCCTCACCCGTCCCCTAATCCTCACCCGTACGCTAACACTAACCCGCGCCCTCACACGCACGCTCCCCCTAAAGCGTTGTCGGACCCACACCTGGACCCTAAACCGTCCCCGTCCCCTAACCCTAAACCTAGCCCGAAACCTAACCCTAACACTTCCCTGAAGCCTGACCCTCACCCGTCCCATAATCCTAACCCGTAGGCTCACACCAACCCGCGCCCTCACACGCACGCTCCCCCTAAAGCGTTGTCGGACCCTCACCTGGACCCTAAACCGTCCCCGTCCCCTAACCCTAACCCTAGCCCGAACCCTAACCATAACACTACCCCGAAGCCTGACCCTCACCCGTCCCCTAATCCTAACCCGTACGCTCACACTAACTCGCGCCCTCACACGCACGCTCCACCTAAAGCGTTGTCAGACCCTCACCTGGACCCAATACCGTCCCCGTCCCCTAACCCTAACTCTAGCCCGAACCCTAACCCTAACCCTTCCCCGAAGCCTGACCCTCACCCGTCCCCTAATCCTAACCCGTAGGCTCACACTAACCCGCGCCCTCACACGCACGCTCCCCCTAAAGCATTGTCGGAACCTCACCTGGACCCTAAACCGTCCCCGTCCCCTAACCCTAACCCTAGCCCGAACGCTAACCCTAACCCTTCCCCGAAGCCTGACCCTCACCCGTCCCCTAATCCTAACCCTTACGCTAAAACTAACCCGCGCCCTCACACGCACGCTCCCCCTAAAGCGTTGTCGGACCCTCAATTGGACCCTAAGCCGTCCCCGTACCGTAACCCTAACCCTAGCCCGAACCCTAACCCTAACCCTTCCCCGAAGCCTGACCCTCACCCATCACCTAATCCTAAACCGCACGCTAACACTAACCCGGGCCCTCACACGCATGCTCCCCCTAAAGCGTTGTCGGACCCTCACCTGGACCCTAAACCGTCCCCGTCCCCTAACACTAACCCTAGCCCGAACCCTAACCCTAACCCTTCCCCGAAGCCTGACCCTCACCCGTCCCCTAATCCTAACCCGTAAGCTGACAGTAACCCGCGCCCTAACACGCACGATCCCCCTAAAGCGTTGTCGGACCCTCACCTGGACCCTAAACCGTCCCCGTCCCCTAACCCTAACCCTAGCCCGAACCCTAACCCTAACACTTCCCCGAAGCCTGACGCTCACCCATCCCCTAATCCTAACCCGTACGGCAACACTAACCCGCGCCCTCACACGCACGCTCCCCCTAAAGCGTTGTCGGACCCTCACCTGGACCCTAAACCGTCCCCATCCCCTAACCCTAACCCTAGCCCGAACCCTAACCCTAACCCTTCCCCGAAGCCTGACCCTCACCCGTCACCTAATCCTAACCCGTAGGATCACACTAACCCGCGCCGTCACACGCACGATCCCCCTAAAGCGTTGTCGGACCCTCACCTGGACCCTAAACCGTCCCCGTCCCCTAACCCTAACCCAAGCCCGAACCCTAACCCTAAACCTTCCCCGAAGCGTGACCCTCAGCCGTCCCCTAATCCTAAGCCGTACGCTAACACTAACCCGCGCCCTCACACGCACGCTCCCCCTAAAGCGTTGTCGGACCCTCACCTAGACCCTAAACCGTCCCCGTCCCCTAACCCTAACCCTAGCCCGAACGCTAAACTTAAGCCTTCCCCGAAGCCTGACCCTCACCCGTCCCTCATCCTAACCCGTACGCTCACACTAACTCACGCCCTCACACGCACTCTCCCCCTAAAGCGTTGTCAGACCCTCACCTGGACCCTAAACCGTCCCCGTCCCCTAACCCTAACCCTAGCCCGAACCCTAAACCTAACCCTTCCCCGAAGCCTGACCCTCACCCGTCCCCTAATCCTAACCCGTAGGCTCACACTAACCCGCGCCCTCACACGCACGCTCCCCCTAAAGCGTTGTCGGACCCTGACCTGGACCCTAAACCGTCCCCATCCCCTAACCCTAACCCTAGCCCGAACCCTAACCCTAACCCTTCCCCGAAGCATGACCCTCACCCGTCCCCTAATCCTAAGCCGTACGCTAACACTAACCCGCGCCCTCACACGCACGCTCCCCCTAAAGCGTTGTCAGACCCTCACCTGGACCCTAAACCGTCCCCGTCCCCTAACCCTAACCCTAGCCCGAACCCTAACCCTAACCCTTCCCCGAAGCCTGACCCTCACCCGTCCCCTAATCCTCACCCGTACGCTAACACTAACCCGCGCCCTCACACGCACGCTCCCCCTAAAGTGTTGTCGGACCCTCAGCTGGATCCTAAACCGTCCCCGTCCCCTAACCCTAACCCTAGCTCGAACCCTAACCCTAACACTTCCCCGAAGCCTAACCCTCACCCGTCCCCTAATCCTAACCCGTAGGCTCACACTAACCCGCGCCCTTACACGCACGCTCCCCCTAAAGCGTTGTCGGACCCTCACCAGGACCCTAAACCGTCCCCGTCCCCTAACCCTAACCCTAGCCCAAACCCTAACCATAAAACTACCCCGAAGCCTGACCCTCACCCGTCCCCTAATCCTAACCCGTACGCTCACACTAACTCGCGCCCTCACACGCACGCTCCCCCTAAAGCGATGTCAGACCCTCACCTGGACCCTAAACCGTCTCCGTTCCCTAACCCTAACCCTAGCCCGAACCTTAACCCTAACCCTTCCCCAAAGCCTGACCCTCACCCGTCCCCTAATCCTAACCCGTAGGCTCACACTAACCCGCGCCCTCACACGCACGCTCCCCCTAAAGCGTTGTCGGAACCTCACCTGGACCCTAAACCGTCCCCGTCCCCTAACCCTAACCCTAGCCTGAACCCTAACCCTAACCCTTCCCCGAAGCCTGACCCTCACCCGTCCCCTAATCCTAAACCGTAGGCTCACACTAACCTGTGCCCTCACACGCACGCTCCCCCTAAAGCATTGTCGGAACCTCACCTGGACCCTAAACCGTCCCCGTACCCTAACCCTAACCCTAGCCCGAACCCTAACCCTAACCCTTCCCCGAAGCCTGACCCTCACCCGTCCCCTAATCCTAACCCGTACGCTAACACTAACCCGCGCCCTCACACGCACGCTCCCCCTAAAGCGTTGTCGGACCCTCAATTGGACCCTAAGCCGTCCCCGTACCCTAAACCTAACCCTAGCCCGAACCCTAACCCTAACCCTTCCCCGAAGCCTGACCCTCACACATCACCTAATCTTAACCCGCACGCTAACACTAACCCGGGCCCTCTCACGCATGCTCCCCCTAAAGCGTTGTCGGACCCTCACCTGGACCCTAAACCGTCCCCGTCCCCTAACCCTAACCCTAGCCCGAACCCTAACCCTAACCCTTCCCCGAAGCCTGACCCTCACCCGTCCCCTAATCCTAACCCGTAGGCTCACACTAACCCGCGCCCTCACACGCACGCTCCCCCTAAAGCGTTGTTGGACCCTCACCTGGACCCTAAACCGTCCCCGTCCCCTAACCCTAACCCTAGCCCGAACCCTAACCCTAACCCTTCCCCGAAGCATGACCCTCACCCGTCCCCTAATCCTCACCCGTACGCCAACACTAACCCGCGCCCTCACACGCATGCTCCCCCTAAAGCGTTGTCGGACCCTCACCTGGACCCTAAACCGTCCCCGTCCCCTAACCCTAACCCTAGCCCGAACCCTAACCCTAACCCTTCCCTGAAGCCTGACCCTCACCCATCCCCTAATCCTAACCCGTAGGCTCACACTAACCCGCGCCCTCACACGCACGCTCCCCCTAAAGCGTTGTCGGAACCTCACCTGGACCCTAAACCGTCCCCGTACCCTAACCCTAACCCTAGCCCGAACCCTAACCTTAACCCTTCCCCGAAGCCTGACCCTCAACCGTTCCCTAATCCTAACCCGTAGGCTCACACTAACCCGCGCCCTCACACGCACGCTCCCCCTAAAGCGTTGTCGGACCCTCACCTGGACCCTAAACCGTTCCCGTCCCCTAACCCTAACCCAACCCGAACCCTAACCCTAACCCTTCCCCGAAGCCTGACGCTCACCCGTCCCCTAATCCTAACCCATACAGTAACACTAACCCGCGCCCTCACACGCACGCTCCCCCTAAAGCGTTGTCGGAACCTCACCTGGACCCTAAACCGTCCCCGTCCCCTAACCCTAACCCTAGCCCGAACCCTAACCCTAACCCTTCCCCGAAGCCTGACCCTAACCCGTCACCTAATCCTAACCCGTAGGCTCACACTAACCCGCGCCCTCACACGCACGCTCCCCCTAAAGCGTTGTCGGACCCTCACCTGGACCCTAAACAGTCCCCGTCCCCTAACCCTAACCCTAGCCCGAACCCTAACCCTAACCCTTCCCCGAAGCCTGACGCTCACCCGTCCCCTAATCCTAACCCGTTCGGTAACATTAACCCGCGCCCTCACACGCACGCTCCCCCTAAAGCATTGTCGGACCCTCTCCTGGACCCTAAACCGTCCCCGTCCCCTAACCCTAACCCTAGCCCGAACCCTAACCCTACCGTTCCCCGAAGCCTGACCCTCACCCGTCCCCTAATCCTAACCCGTAGGCTCACACTAACCCGCGCCCTCACATGCACGATCCCCCTAAAGCGTTGTCGGACCCTCACCTGGACCCTAAACCTTCCCCGTCCCCTAAACCTAACCCAAGCCCGAACCCTAACCCTAACCCTTCCCCGAAGCATGACCCTCACCCGTCCCCTAATCCTAAGCCGTACGCTAACACTAACCCGCGGCCTCACACGCACGCTCCCCCTAAAGCGTTGTCGGACCCTCACCTGGACCCTAAACCGTCCCCGTCCCCTAACCATAACCCTAGCCCGAATCCTAACCCTAACCCTTCCCCGAAGCCTGACCCTCACCCGTCCCCTAATCCTCACCCGTACGCTAACACTAACCCGCGCCCTCACACGCACGCTCCCCCTAAAGCGTTGTCGGACCCTCACCTGGACCCTAAACCGACCCCGTCCCCTAACCCTAACCCTAGCCCGAACCCTAAACCTAACCCTTCCCCGAAGCCTGACCCTCACCCGTCCCCTAATCCTAACCCGTAGGCTCACACTAACCCGCGCCCTCACACGCACGCTCCCCCTAAAGCGTTGTCGGACCCTCACCTCGACCCTAAACCGTCCCCGTCCCCTAACCCTAACCCTAGCCCGAACCCTAACCCTAACCCTTCCCAGAAGCCTGACCCTCACCCGTCCCCTAATCCTAAGCCGTACGCTAACACTAACCCGCGCCCTCACACGCACGCTCCCCCTAACGCGTTGTCGGACTCTCACCTGGACCCTAAACCGTCCCCGTCCCCTAACCCTAACCCTAGCCCGAACCCTAACCCTAACCCTTCCCCGAAGCCTGACGCTCACCCGTCCCCTAATCCTCACCCGTACGCTAACACTAACCCGCGCCCTCACACGCACGCTCCCCCTAAAGCGTTGTCGGACCCTCACCTGGACCCTAAACCGTCCCCGTCCCCTAACCCTAAACCTAGCCCGAAACCTAACCCTAACACTTCCCTGAAGCCTGACCCTCACCCGTCCCCTAATCCTAACCAGTAGGCTCACACCAACCCACGCCCTCACACGCACGCTCCCCCTAAAGCGTTGTCGGACCCTCACCTGGACCCTAAACCGTCC
The DNA here is from genome assembly GCF_949774975.1 of Lagenorhynchus albirostris. Classification (NCBI taxonomy): domain Eukaryota; kingdom Metazoa; phylum Chordata; class Mammalia; order Artiodactyla; family Delphinidae; genus Lagenorhynchus; species Lagenorhynchus albirostris. The sequence continues at coordinate 1,218,508 of NW_026783505.1, read as the reverse complement.
CCGTCCCCTAACCCTAACCCTAGCCCGAACCCTAACCATAACACTACCCCGAAGCCTGACCCTCACCCGTCCCCTAATCCTAACCCGTACGCTCACACTAACTCGCGCCCTGACACGCACGCTCCACCTAAAGCGTTGTCAGACCCTCACCTGGACCCAATACCGTCCCCGTCCCCTAACCCTAACTCTAGCCCGAACCCTAACCCTAACCCTTCCCCGAAGCCTGACCCTCACCCGTCCCCTAATCCTAACCCGTAGGCTCACACTAACCCGCGCCCTCACACGCACGCTCCCCCTAAAGCATTGTCGGAACCTCACCTGGACCCTAAACCGTCCCCGTCCCCTAACCCTAACCCTAGCCCGAACCCTAACCCTAACCCTTCCCCAAAGCCTGACCCTCACCCGTCCCCTAATCCTAACCCTTACGCTAACACTAACCCGCGCCCTCACACGCACGCTCCCCCTACAGCGTTTTCGGACCCTCAATTGGACCCTAAGCCGTCCCCGTACCCTAAGCCTAACCCTAGCCCGAACGCTAAACCTAACCCTTCCCCGAAGCCTGACCCTCACCCATCACCTAATCCTAACCCTTAGGCTCACACTAACCCGCGCCCTCACACGCACGATCCCCCTAAAGCGTTGTCGGACCCTCACCTGGACCCTAAACCGTCCCCGTCCTCTAACCCTAACCCTAGCCAGAACCCTAAACCTAACCCTTCCCCGAAGCATGACCCTCACCCGTGCCCTAATCCTAACCCGTACGCTAACACTAACCCGCGCCCTCACACGCACGCTCCCCCTAAAGCGTTGTCGGACCCTCACCTGGACCCTAAACCGTCCCCGTCCCCTAACCCTAACCCTAGCCCGAACCCTAACCCTAACCCTTCCCCGAAGCCTGACGCTCACCCGTCCCCTAATCCTAACCCGTACGGTAACATTAACCCGCGCCCTCACACGCACGCTCCCCCTAAAGCGTTGTCGGACCCTCTCCTGGACCGTAAACCGTCCCCGTCCCCTAACCCTAACCCTAGCCCGAACCCTAACCCTACCCTTCCCCGAAGCCTGACCCTCACCCGTCACCTAATCCTAAACCGTAGGCTCACACTAACCCGCGCCCTCACATGCACGATCCCCCTAAAGCGTTTTCGGACCCTCACCTGGACCCTAAACCTTCCCCGTCCCCTAACCCTAACCCTAGCCCGAACCCTAACCCTAACCCTTCCCCGAAGCATGACCCTCACCCGTCCCCTAATCCTAACCCGTACGCTAACACTAACCCGCGCCCTCACACGCACGCTCCCCCTAAAGCGTTGTCGGACCCTCACCTGGACCCTAAACCGTCCCCGTACCCTAACCCTAACCCTAGCCCAAACCCTAACCCTAACCCTTCCCCGAAGCCTGACGCTCACCCGTCCCCTAATCCTAACCCGTACGGTAACATTAACCCGCGCCCTCACACGCACGCTCCCCCTAAAGCGTTGTCGGACCCTCTCCTGGACCCTAAACCGTCCCCGTCCCCTAACCCTAACCCTAGCCCGAACCCTAACCCTACCCTTCCCCGAAGCCTGACCCTCACCCGTCACCTAATCCTAAACCGTAGGCTCACAGTAACCCGCGCCCTCACATGCACGATCCCCCTAAAGCGTTGTCGGACCCTCACCTGGACCCTAAACCTTCCCCGTCCCCTAACCCTAACCCTAGCCCGAACCCTAACCCTAACCCTTCCCCGAAGCATGACCCTCACCCGTCCCCTAATCCTAACCCGTACGCTAACACTAACCCGCGCCCTCACACGCACGCTCCCCCTAAAGCGTTGTCGGACCCTCACCTGGACCCTAAACCGTCCCCGTACACTAACCCTAACCCTAGCCCGAACCCTAACCCTAACACTTCCCCGAAGCCTGACGCTCACCCGTCCCCTAATCCTAACCCGTACGCTAACACTAACCCGCGCCCTCACACGCACGCTCCCCCTAAAGCGTTGTCGGACCCTCACCTGGACCCTAAACCGTCCCCGTCCCCTAACCCTAACCCTAGCCAGAACCCTAACCCTAACCCTTCCCCGAAGCCTGACCCTCACCCGTCACTTAATCCTAACCCGTAGGCTCACACTAACCCGCGCCCTCACAAGCACGATCCCCCTAAAGCGTTGTCGGACCCTCACCTGGACCCTAAACCGTCCCCGTCCCCTAACCCTAACCCTAGCCCGAACCCTAACCCTAACCCTTCCCCGAAGCCTGACCCTCACCCGTCCCCTAATCCTAAGCCGTACGCTAACACTAACCCGTGCCCTCACACGCACGCTCCCCCTAAAGCGTTGTCGGACCCTCACCTGGACCCTAAACCGTCCCTGTCCCCTAACCCTAACCCTATCCCGAACCCTAACCCTAACCCTTCCCCGAAGCCTGACCCTCACCCGTCCCCTAATCCTCACCCGTACGCTAACACTAACCCGCGCCCTCACACGCACGCTCCCCCTAATGCGTTGTCGGACCCTCACCTGGACCCTAAACCGTCCCCGTCCCCTAACCCTAACCCTAGCCCGAACCCTAAACCTAACCCTTCCCCGAAGCCTGACCCTCACCCGTCCCCTAATCCTAACCCGTAGGCTCACACTAACCCGCGCCCTCACACGCACGCTCCCCCTAAAGCGTTGTCGGACCCTCACCTCGACCCTAAACCGTCCCCGTCCCCTAACCCTAACCCTAGCCCAAACCCTAACCCTAAACCTTCCCCGAAGCATGACCCTCACCCGTCCCCTAATCCTAAGCCGTACGCTAACACTAACCCGCGCCCTCACACGCACGCTCCCCCTAAAGCGTTGTCGGACCCTCACCTGGACCCTAAACCGTCCCCGTCCCCTAACCCTAACCCTAGCCCGAACCCTAACCCTAACCCTTCCCCGAAGCCTGACCCTCACCCGTCCCCTAATCCTCACCCGTACGCTAACACTAACCCGCGCCCTCACACGCACGCTCCCCCTAAAGCGTTGTCGGACCCTCACCTGGACCCTAAACCTTCCCCGTCCCCTAACCCTAAACCTAGCCCGAACCCTAACCCTAACCCTTCCCTGAAGCCTGACCCTCACCCGTCCCCTAATCCTAACCCGTAGGCTCACACCAACCCGCGCCCTCACACGCACGCTCCCCCTAAAGCGTTGTCGGACCCTCACTTGGACCCTACACCGTCCCCGTCCCCTAACCCTAACCCTAGCCCGAACCCTAACCCTAACCCTTCCCCGAAGCCTGACCCTCACCCGTCCCCTAATCCTAACCCGTACGCTAACACTAACCCACGCCCTCACATGCACGCTCCCCCTAAAGTGTTTTCGGACCCTCAGCTGGATCCTAAACCGTCCCCGTCCCCTAACCCTAGCCCTAGCTCGAACCCTAACCCTAACACTTCCCCGAAGCCTGACCCTCACCCGTCCCCTAATCCTAACCCGTAGGCTCACACTAACCCGCGCACTTACACGCACGCTCCCCCTAAAGCGTTGTCCTATCCTCACCAGGACCCTAAACCGTCCCCGTCCCCTAACCCTAACCCTAGCCCGAACCCTAACCATAACACTACCCCGAAGCCTGACCCTCACCCGTCCCCTAATCCTAACCCGTACGCTCACACTAACTCGCGCTCTCACACGCACGCTCCCCCTAAAGCGTTGTCAGACCCTCACCTGGACCCTAAACCGTCCCCGTCCCCTAACCCTAACCCTAGCCCGAACCCTAACCCTAACCCTTCCCCGAAGCCTGACCCTCACCCGTCCCCTAATCCTAACCCGTAGGCTCACACTAACCCGCGCCCTCACACGCACGCTCCCCCTAAAGCGTTGTCGGAACCTCACCTGAACCCTAAACCGTCCCCGTTCCCTAACCCTAACCCTAGCCTGAACCCTAACCCTAACACTTCCCCGAAGCCTGACCGTCACCCGTCCCCTAATCCTAAACCGTAGGCTCACACTAACCTGCGCCCTCACACGCACGCTCCCCCTAAAGCATTGTCGGAACCTCACCTGGACCCTAAACCGTCCCCGTCCCCTAACCCTAACCCTAGCCCGAACCCTAACCCTAACCCTTCCCCGAAGCCTGACCCTCACCCGTCCCCTAATCCTAACCCGTACGCTAACACTAACCCGCGCCCTCACACGCACGCTCCCCCTAAAGCCTTGTCGGACCCTCAATTGGACCCTAAGCCGTCCCCGTACCCTAACCCTAACCCTAGCCCGAACCCTAACCCTAACACTTCCCCGAAGCCTGACCCTCACCCATCACCTAATCCTAACCCGCACGCTAACACTAACCAGGGCCCTCACACGCATGCTCCCCCTAAAGCGTTGTCGGACCCTCACCTGGACCCTAAACCGTCCCCGTCCCCTAACCCTAACCCTAGCCCGAACCCTAACCCTAACCCTTCCCCGAAGCCTGACCCTCACCCGTCCCCTAATCCTAACCCGTAGGCTCACACTAACCCGCGCCCTCACACGCACGCTCCCCCTAAAGCGTTGTCAGACCCTCACCTGGACCCTAAACCGTCCCCTAACCCTAACCCTAACCCTAGCCCGAACCCTAACCCTAACACTTCCCCGAAGCCTGACGCTCACCCGTCCCCTAATCCTAACCCGTACGGCAACACTAACCCGCGCCTCACTCGCACGCTCCCCCTAAAGCGTTGTCGGACCCTCACCTGGACCCTAAACCGTCCGCATCCCCTAACCCTAACCCTAGCACGAACCCTAACCCTAACCCTTCCCCGAAGCCTGACCCTCACCCGTCACCTAATCCTAACCCGTAGGCTCACGCTAACCCGCGCCCTCACACGCACGATCCCCCTAAAGCGTTGTCGGACCCTCACCTGGACCCTAAACCGTCCCCGTCCCCTAACCCTAACCGTAGCCCGAACCCTAACCCTAAACCTTCCCCGAAGCATGACCCTCACCCGTCCCCTAATCCTAAGCCGTACGCTAACACTAACCCGCGCCCTCACACGCACGCTCCCCCTAAAGCGTTGTCGGACCCTCACCTGGACCCTAAACCGTCCCCGTCCCCTAACCCTAACCCTAGCCCGAACCCTAACCCTAACCCTTCCCCGAAGCCTGACCCTCACCCGTCCCCTAATCCTAACCCGTACGCTAACACTAACCCGCGCCCTCACACGCACGCTCCCCCTAAAGCGTTGTCGGACCCTCACCTGGACCCTAAACCGTCCCCGTCCCCTAACCCTAAACCTAGCCCGAAACCTAACCCTAACACTTCCCTGAAGCCTGACCCTCACCCGTCCCCTAATCCTAACCAGTAGGCTCACACCAACCCGCGCCCTCACACGCACGCTCCCCCTAAAGCGTTGTCGGACCCTCACCTGGACCCTAAACCGTCCCCGTCCCCTAACCCTAACCCTAGCCCGAACCCTAACCATAACACTACCCCGAAGCCTGACCCTCACCCGTCCCCTAATCCTAACCCGTACGCTCACACTAACTCGCGCCCTGACACGCACGATCCACCTAAAGCGTTGTCGGACCCTCACCTGGACCCAATACCGTCCCCGTCCCCTAACCCTAACTCTAGCCCGAACCCTAACCCTAACCCTTCCCCGAAGCCTGACCCTCACCCGTCCCCTAATCCTAACCCGTAGGCTCACACTAACCCGCGCCCTCACACGCACGCTCCCCCTAAAGCATTGTCGGAACCTCACCTGGACCCTAAACCGTCCCCGTCCCCTAACCCTAACCCTAGCCCGAACCCTAACCCTAACCCTTCCCCGAAGCCTGACCCTCACCCGTCCCCTAATCCTAACCCTTACGCTAACACTAACCCGCGCCCTCACACGCACGCTCCCCCTACAGCGTTTTCGGACCCTCAATTGGACCCTAAGCCGTCCCCGTACCCTAACCCTAACCCTAGCCCGAACGCTAAACCTAACCCTTCCCCGAAGCCTGACCCTCACCCATCACCTAATCCTAACCCGCACGCTAACACTAACCCGGGCCCTCACACGCATGCTCCCCCTAAAGCGTTGTCGGACCCTCACCTGGACCCTAAACCGTCCCCGTCCCCTAACACTAACCCTAGCCCGAACCCTAACCCTAAGCCTTCCCCGAAGCCTGACCCTCACCCGTCCCCTAATCCTAACCCGTAGGCTGACAGTAACCCGCGCCCTAACACGCACGATCCCCCTAAAGCGTTGTCGGACCCTCACCTGGACCCTAAACCGTCCCCGTCCCCTAACCCTAACCCTAGCCCGAACCCTAACCCTAACACTTCCCCGAAGCCTGACGCTCACCCGTCCCCTAATCCTAACCCGTACGGCAACACTAACCCGCGCCCTCACACGCACGCTCCCCCTAAAGCGTTGTCGGACCCTCACCTGGACCCTAAACCGTCCCCATCCCCTAACCCTAACCCTAGCCCGAACCCTAACCCTAACCCTTCCCCGAAGCCTGACCCTCACCCGTCACCTAATCCTAACCCGTAGGCTCACACTAACCCGCGCCCTCACACGCACGATCCCCCTAAAGCGTTGTCGGACCCTCACCTGGAACTTAAACCGTCCCCGTCCCCTAACCCTAACCCTAGCCCGAACCCTAACCCTAAACCTTCCCCGAAGCGTGACCCTCACCCGTCCCCTAATCCTAAGCCGTACGCTAACACTAACCCGCGCCCTCACACGCACGCTCCCCCTAAAGCGTTGTCGGACCCTCACCTGGACCCTAAACCGTCCCCATCCCCTAACCCTAACCCTAGCCCGAACCCTAACCCTAACCCTTCCCCAAAGCCTGACCCTCACCCTTCCCCTAATCCTCACCCGTACGCTAACACTAACCCGCGCCATCACACGCACGCTCCCCCTAAAGCGTTGTCGGACCCTCACCTGGACCCTAAACCGTCCCCGTCCCCTAACCCTAACCCTAGCCCGAACCCTAACCCTAACACTTCCCCGAAGCCTGACCCTCACCCGTCCCCTAATCCTAAGCCATACGCTCACACTAACCCGCGCCCTCACACGCACGCTCCCCCTAAAGCGTTGTCGGAACCTCACCTGGACCCTAAACCGTCCCCGTCCCCTAACCCTAACCCTAGCCCGAACGCTAACCTTAAGCCTTCCCCGAAGCCTGACCCTCACCCGTCCCCTAATCCTAACCCGTAGGCTCACACTAACCCGCGCCCTCACACGCACGCTCCCCCTAAAGCGTTGTCGGAACCTCACCTGAACCCTAAACCGTCCCCGTTCCCTAACCCTAACCCTAGCCTGAACCCTAACCCTAACACTTCCCCGAAGCCTGACCGTCACCCGTCCCCTAATCCTAAACCGTAGGCTCACACTAACCTGCGCCCTCACACGCACGCTCCCCCTAAAGCATTGTCGGACCCTCACCTGGACCCTAAACCGTCCCCGTCCCCTAACCCTAACCCTAGCCCGAACCCTAACCCTAACCCTTCCCCGAAGCCTGACCCTCACCCGTCCCCTAATCCTAACCCGTACGCTAACACTAACCCGCGCCCTCACACGCACGCTCCCCCTAAAGCCTTGTCGGACCCTCAATTGGACCCTAAGCCGTCCCCGTACCCTAACCCTAACCCTAGCCCGAACCCTAACCCTAACACTTCCCCGAAGCCTGACCCTCACCCATCACCTAATCCTAACCCGCACGCTAACACTAACCAGGGCCCTCACACGCATGCTCCCCCTAAAGCGTTGTCGGACCCTCACCTGGACCCTAAACCGTCCCCGTCCCCTAACCCTAACCCTAGCCCGAACCCTAACCCTAACCCTTCCCCGAAGCCTGACCCTCACCCGTCCCCTAATCCTAACCCGTAGGCTCACACTAACCCGCGCCCTCACACGCACGCTCCCCCTAAAGCGTTGTCAGACCCTCACCTGGACCCTAAACCGTCCCCTAACCCTAACCCTAACCCTAGCCCGAACCCTAACCCTAACACTTCCCCGAAGCCTGACGCTCACCCGTCCCCTAATCCTAACCCGTACGGCAACACTAACCCGCGCCTCACTCGCACGCTCCCCCTAAAGCGTTGTCGGACCCTCACCTGGACCCTAAACCGTCCGCATCCCCTAACCCTAACCCTAGCACGAACCCTAACCCTAACCCTTCCCCGAAGCCTGACCCTCACCCGTCACCTAATCCTAACCCGTAGGCTCACGCTAACCCGCGCCCTCACACGCACGATCCCCCTAAAGCGTTGTCGGACCCTCACCTGGACCCTAAACCGTCCCCGTCCCCTAACCCTAACCGTAGCCCGAACCCTAACCCTAAACCTTCCCCGAAGCATGACCCTCACCCGTCCCCTAATCCTAAGCCGTACGCTAACACTAACCCGCGCCCTCACACGCACGCTCCCCCTAAAGCGTTGTCGGACCCTCACCTGGACCCTAAACCGTCCCCGTCCCCTAACCCTAACCCTAGCCCGAACCCTAACCCTAACCCTTCCCCGAAGCCTGACCCTCACCCGTCCCCTAATCCTAACCCGTACGCTAACACTAACCCGCGCCCTCACACGCACGCTCCCCCTAAAGCGTTGTCGGACCCTCACCTGGACCCTAAACCGTCCCCGTCCCCTAACCCTAAACCTAGCCCGAAACCTAACCCTAACACTTCCCTGAAGCCTGACCCTCACCCGTCCCCTAATCCTAACCAGTAGGCTCACACCAACCCGCGCCCTCACACGCACGCTCCCCCTAAAGCGTTGTCGGACCCTCACCTGGACCCTAAACCGTCCCCGTCCCCTAACCCTAACCCTAGCCCGAACCCTAACCATAACACTACCCCGAAGCCTGACCCTCACCCGTCCCCTAATCCTAACCCGTACGCTCACACTAACTCGCGCCCTGACACGCACGATCCACCTAAAGCGTTGTCGGACCCTCACCTGGACCCAATACCGTCCCCGTCCCCTAACCCTAACTCTAGCCCGAACCCTAACCCTAACCCTTCCCCGAAGCCTGACCCTCACCCGTCCCCTAATCCTAACCCGTAGGCTCACACTAACCCGCGCCCTCACACGCACGCTCCCCCTAAAGCATTGTCGGAACCTCACCTGGACCCTAAACCGTCCCCGTCCCCTAACCCTAACCCTAGCCCGAACCCTAACCCTAACCCTTCCCCGAAGCCTGACCCTCACCCGTCCCCTAATCCTAACCCTTACGCTAACACTAACCCGCGCCCTCACACGCACGCTCCCCCTACAGCGTTTTCGGACCCTCAATTGGACCCTAAGCCGTCCCCGTACCCTAACCCTAACCCTAGCCCGAACGCTAAACCTAACCCTTCCCCGAAGCCTGACCCTCACCCATCACCTAATCCTAACCCGCACGCTAACACTAACCCGGGCCCTCACACGCATGCTCCCCCTAAAGCGTTGTCGGACCCTCACCTGGACCCTAAACCGTCCCCGTCCCCTAACACTAACCCTAGCCCGAACCCTAACCCTAAGCCTTCCCCGAAGCCTGACCCTCACCCGTCCCCTAATCCTAACCCGTAGGCTGACAGTAACCCGCGCCCTAACACGCACGATCCCCCTAAAGCGTTGTCGGACCCTCACCTGGACCCTAAACCGTCCCCGTCCCCTAACCCTAACCCTAGCCCGAACCCTAACCCTAACACTTCCCCGAAGCCTGACGCTCACCCGTCCCCTAATCCTAACCCGTACGGCAACACTAACCCGCGCCCTCACACGCACGCTCCCCCTAAAGCGTTGTCGGACCCTCACCTGGACCCTAAACCGTCCCCATCCCCTAACCCTAACCCTAGCCCGAACCCTAACCCTAACCCTTCCCCGAAGCCTGACCCTCACCCGTCACCTAATCCTAACCCGTAGGCTCACACTAACCCGCGCCCTCACACGCACGATCCCCCTAAAGCGTTGTCGGACCCTCACCTGGAACTTAAACCGTCCCCGTCCCCTAACCCTAACCCTAGCCCGAACCCTAACCCTAAACCTTCCCCGAAGCGTGACCCTCACCCGTCCCCTAATCCTAAGCCGTACGCTAACACTAACCCGCGCCCTCACACGCACGCTCCCCCTAAAGCGTTGTCGGACCCTCACCTGGACCCTAAACCGTCCCCATCCCCTAACCCTAACCCTAGCCCGAACCCTAACCCTAACCCTTCCCCAAAGCCTGACCCTCACCCTTCCCCTAATCCTCACCCGTACGCTAACACTAACCCGCGCCATCACACGCACGCTCCCCCTAAAGCGTTGTCGGACCCTCACCTGGACCCTAAACCGTCCCCGTCCCCTAACCCTAACCCTAGCCCGAACCCTAACCCTAACACTTCCCCGAAGCCTGACCCTCACCCGTCCCCTAATCCTAAGCCATACGCTCACACTAACCCGCGCCCTCACACGCACGCTCCCCCTAAAGCGTTGTCGGAACCTCACCTGGACCCTAAACCGTCCCCGTCCCCTAACCCTAACCCTAGCCCGAACGCTAACCTTAAGCCTTCCCCGAAGCCTGACCCTCACCCGTCCCCTAATCCTAACCCGTACGCTAACACTAACCCGCGCCCTCACACGCACGCTCCCCCTAAAGCGTTGTCAGACCCTCAATTGGACCCTAAGCCGTCCCCGTCCCCTAACCCTAACCCTAGCCCGAACCCTAACCCTAAACCTTCCCCGAAGCCTGACCCTCACCCGTCCCCTAATCCTAACCCGCACGCTCACACTAACCCGGGCCCTCACACGCATGGTCCCCCTAAAGCGTTGTCGGACCCTCACTTGGACCCTAAACCGTCCCCGTCCCCTAACCCTAACCCTAGCCCGAACCCTAACCATAACACTTCCCCGAAGCCTGACCCTCACCCGTCTCCTAATCCTAACCCGTAGGCTCACACTAACCCACGCCCTCACACGCACGCTCCCCCTAAAGCGTTGTCGGACCCTCACCTGGACCCTAAACCGTCCCCGTCCCCTAACCCTAACCCAACCCGAACCCTAACCCTAACCCTTCCCCGAAGCCTGACGCTCACCCGTCCCCTAATCCTAACACATACAGTAACACTAACCCGCGCCCTCACACGCACGCTCCCCCTAAAGCGTTGTCGGAACCTCACCTGGACCCTAAACCGTCCCCGTCCCCTAACCCTAACCCTAGCCCGAACCCTAACCCTAACCCTTCCCCGAAGCCTGACCCTAACCCGTTCCCTAATCCTAACCCTTAGGCTCACACTAACCCGCGCCCTCACACGCACGATCCCCCTAAAGCGTTGTCGGACCCTCACCTGGACCCTAAACCGTCCCCGTCCTCTAACCCTAACCCTAGCCAGAACCCTAAACCTAACCCTTCCCCGAAGCATGACCCTCACCCGTGCCCTAATCCTAAGCCGTACGCTAACACTAACCCGCGCCCTCACACGCACGCTCCCCCTAAAGCGTTGTCGGACCCTCACCTGGACCCTAAACCGTCCCCGTCCCCTAACCCTAACCCTAGCCCGAACCCTAACCCTAACACTTCCCCGAAGCCTGACGCTCACCCGTCCCCTAATCCTAACCCGTACGGTAACATTAACCCGCGCCCTCACACGCACGCTCCCCCTAAAGCGTTGTCGGACCCTCTCCTGGACCCTAAACCGTCCCCGTCCCCTAACCCTAACCCTAGCCCGAACCCTAACCCTACCCTTCCCCGAAGCCTGACCCTCACCCGTCACCTAATCCTAAACCGTAGGCTCACACTAACCCGCGCCCTCACATGCACGATCCCCCTAAAGCGTTTTCGGACCCTCACCTGGACCCTAAACCTTCCCCGTCCCCTAACCCTAACCCTAGCCCGAACCCTAACCCTAACCCTTCCCCGAAGCATGACCCTCACCCGTCCCCTAATCCTAACCCGTACGCTAACACTAACCCGCGCCCTCACACGCACGCTCCCCCTAAAGCGTTGTCGGACCCTCACCTGGACCCTAAACCGTCCCCGTACCCTAACCCTAACCCTAGCCCAAACCCTAACCCTAACCCTTCCCCGAAGCCTGACGCTCACCCGTCCCCTAATCCTAACCCGTACGGTAACATTAACCCGCGCCCTCACACGCACGCTCCCCCTAAAGCGTTGTCGGACCCTCTCCTGGACCCTAAACCGTCCCCGTCCCCTAACCCTAACCCTAGCCCGAACCCTAACCCTACCCTTCCCCGAAGCCTGACCCTCACCCGTCACCTAATCCTAAACCGTAGGCTCACACTAACCCGCGCCCTCACATGCACGTTCCCCCTAAAGCGTTGTCGGACCCTCACCTGGACCCTAAACCTTCCCCGTCCCCTAACCCTAACCCTAGCCCGAACCCTAACCCTAACCCTTCCCCGAAGCATGACCCTCACCCGTCCCCTAATCCTAACCCGTACGCTAACACTAACCCGCGCCCTCACACGCACGCTCCCCCTAAAGCGTTGTCGGACCCTCACCTGGACCGTAAACCGTCCCCGTACCCTAACCCTAACCCTAGCCCGAACCCTAACCCTAACACTTCCCCGAAGCCTGACGCTCACCCGTCCCCTAATCCTAACCCGTACGCTAACACTAACCCGCGCCCTCACACGCACGTTCCCCCTAAAGCGTTGTCGGACCCTCACCTGGATCCTAAACCGTCCCCGTCCCCTAACCCTAACCCTAGCCAGAACCCTAACCCTAACCCTTCCCCGAAGCCTGACCCTCACCCGTCACTTAATCCTAACCCGTAGGCTCACACTAACCCGCGCCCTCACAAGCACGATCCCCCTAAAGCGTTGTCGGACCCTCACCTGGACCCTAAACCGTCCCCGTCCCCTAACCCTAACCCTAGCCCGAACCCTAACCCTAACCCTTCCCCGAAGCCTGACCCTCACCCGTCCCCTAATCCTAAGCCGTACGCTAACACTAACCCGTGCCCTCACACGCACGCTCCCCCTAAAGCGTTGTCGGACCCTCACCTGGACCCTAAACCGTCCCTGTCCCCTAACCCTAACCCTATCCCGAACCCTAACCCTAACCCTTCCCCGAAGCCTGACCCTCACCCGTCCCCTAATCCTCACCCGTACGCTAACACTAACCCGCGCCCTCACACGCACACTCCCCCTAATGCGTTGTCGGACCCTCACCTGGACCCTAAACCGTCCCCGTCCCCTAACCCTAACCCTAGCCCGAACCCTAACCCTAACCCTTCCCCGAAGCCTGACCCTCACCCGTCCCCTAATCCTAACCCGTAGGCTCACACTAACCCGCGCCCTCACACGCACGCTCCCCCTAAAGCGTTGTCGGACCCTCACCTCGACCCTAAACCGTCCCCGTCCCCTAACCCTAACCCTAGCCCAAACCCTAACCCTAAACCTTCCCCGAAGCATGACCCTCACCCGTCCCCTAATCCTAAGCCGTACGCTAACACTAACCCGCGCCCTCACACGCACGCTCCCCCTAAAGCGTTGTCGGACCCTCACCTGGACCCTAAACCGTCCCCGTCCCCTAACCCTAACCCTAGCCCGAACCCTAACCCTAACCCTTCCCCGAAGCCTGACCCTCACCCGTCCCCTAATCCTCACCCGTACGCTAACACTAACCCGCGCCCTCACACGCACGCTCCCCCTAAAGCGTTGTCGGACCCTCACCTGGACCCTAAACCTTCCCCGTCCCCTAACCCTAAACCTAGCCCGAACCCTAACCCTAACCCTTCCCTGAAGCCTGACCCTCACCCGTCCCCTAATCCTAACCCGTAGGCTCACACCAACCCGCGCCCTCACACGCACGCTCCCCCTAAAGCGTTGTCGGACCCTCACTTGGACCCTACACCGTCCCCGTCTCCTAACCCTAACCCTAGCCCGAACCCTAACCCTAACCCTTCCCCGAAGCCTGACCCTCACCCGTCCCCTAATCCTAACCCGTAGGCTCACACTAACCCGCGCCCTCACACGCACGCTCCCCCTAAAGCGTTGTCGGAACCTCACCTGAACCCTAAACCGTCCCCGTTCCCTAACCCTAACCCTAGCCTGAACCCTAACCCTAACACTTCCCCGAAGCCTGACCGTCACCCGTCCCCTAATCCTAAACCGTAGGCTCACACTAACCTGCGCCCTCACACGCACGCTCCCCCTAAAGCATTGTCGGAACCTCACCTGGACCCTAAACCGTCCCCGTCCCCTAACCCTAACCCTAGCCCGAACCCTAACCCTAACCCTTCCCCGAAGTCTGACCCTCACCCGTCCCCTAATCCTAACCCGTACGCTAACACTAACCCGCGCCCTCACACGCACGCTCCCCCTAAAGCCTTGTCGGACCCTCAATTGGACCCTAAGCCGTCCCCGTACCCTAACCCTAACCCTAGCCCGAACCCTAACCCTAACACTTCCCCGAAGCCTGACCCTCACCCATCACCTAATCCTAACCCGCACGCTAACACTAACCAGGGCCCTCACACGCATGCTCCACCTAAAGCGTTGTCGGACCCTCACCTGGACCCTAAACCGTCCCCGTCCCCTAACCCTAACCCTAGCCCGAACCCTAACCCTAACCCTTCCCCGAAGCCTGACCCTCACCCGTCCCCTAATCCTAACCCGTAGGCTCACACTAACCCGCGCCCTCACACGCACGCTCCCCCTAAAGCGTTGTCAGACCCTCACCTGGACCCTAAACCGTCCCCTAACCCTAACCCTAACCCTAGCCCGAACCCTAACCCTAACACTTCCCTGAAGCCTGACGCTCACCCGTCCCCTAATCCTAACCCGTACGGCAACACTAACCCGCGCCTCACTCGCACGCTCCCCCTAAAGCGTTGTCGGACCCTCACCTGGACCCTAAACCGTCCCCATCCCCTAACCCTAACCCTAGCCCGAACCCTAACCCTAACCCTTCCCCGAAGCCTGACCCTCACCCGTCACCTAATCCTAACCCGTACGGCAACACTAACCCGCGCCTCACACGCACGCTCCCCCTAAAGCGTTGTCGGACCCTCACCTGGACCCTAAACCGTCCCCATCCCCTAACCCTAACCCTAGCCCGAACCCTAACCCTAACCCTTCCCCGAAGCCTGACCCTCACCCGTCACCTAATCCTAACCCGTAGGCTCACGCTAAACCGCGCCCTCACACGCACGATCCCCCTAAAGCGTTGTTGGACCCTCACCTGGACCCTAAACCGTCCCCGTCCCCTAACCCTAACCGTAGCCCGAACCCTAACCCTAAACCTTCCCCGAAGCATGACCCTCACCCGTCCCCTAATCCTAAGCCGTACGCTAACACTAACCCGCGCCCTCACACGCACGCTCCCCCTAAAGCGTTGTCGGACCCTCACCTGGACCCTAAACCGTCCCCGTCCCCTAACCCTAACCCTAGCCCGAACCCTAACCCTAACCCTTCCCCGAAGCCTGACCCTCACCCGTCCCCTAATCCTAACCCGTACGCTAACACTAACCCACGCCCTCACACGCACGCTCCCCCTAAAGCGTTGTCGGACCCTCACCTGGACCCTAAACCGTCCCCGTCCCCTAACCCTAACCCTAGCCCGAACCCTAACCCTAACCCTTCCCCGAAGTCTGACCCTCACCCGTCCCCTAATCCTAACCCGTAGGCTCACACTAGCCCCCGCCCTCACACGCACGATCCCCCTAAAGTGTTGTCGGACCCTCACCTGGACCCTAAACCGTCCCCGTCCCCTAACCCTAACCCTAGCCCGAACCCTAACCCTAACCCTTCCCCGAAGCCGGACCCTCACCCATCCCCTAATCCTAACCCGTACGGCAACACTAACCCGCGCCCTCACACGCACGATCCCCCTAAAGCGTTGTCGGACCCTCACCTGGACCCTAAACCGTCCCCGTCCCCTAACCCTAACCCTAGCCCGAACCCTAACCCTAACCCTTCCCCGAAGCATGACCCTCACCCGTCCCCTAATCCTAAGACGTACGCTAACACTAACCCGCGCCCTCACACGCACGCTCCCCTAAAGCGTTGTCGGACCCTCACCTCGACCCTAAACCGTCCCCGTCCCCTAACACTAACCCTAGCCCGAACCCTAACCCTAACCCTTCCCCGAAGCCTGACGGTCACCCGTCCCGTTATCCTAACCCGTACGGTAACACTAACCCGCGCCCTCACACGCACGCTCCCCCTAAAGCGTTGTCGGACCCTCACCTCGACCCTAAACCGTCCCCGTCCCCTAACCCTAACCCTAGCCCGAACCCTAACCCTAACCCTTCCCCGAAGCCTGACCCTCACCCGTCACCTAATCCTAACCCGTAGGCTCACACTAACCCGCGCCCTCACACGCACGATCCCCCTAAAGCGTTGTCGGACCCTCACCTGGACACTAAACCGTCCCCGTCCCGTAACCCTAACCCTAGCCCGAACCCTAACCCTAACCCTTCCCCGAAGCATGACCCTCACCCGTCCCCTAATCCTAAGACGTACGCTAACACTAACCCGCGCCCTCACACGCACGCTCCCCTAAAGCGTTGTCGGACCCTCACCTCGACCCTAAACCGTCCCCGTCCCCTAACCCTAACCCTAGCCCGAACCCTAACCCTAACCCTTCCCCGAAGCCTGACGCTCACCCATCCCGTTATCCTAACCCGTACGGTAACACTAACCCGCGCCCTCACACGCACGCTCCCCCTAAAGCGTTGTCGGACCCTCACCTCGACCCTAAACCGTCCCCGTCCCCTAACCCTAACCCTAGCCCGAACCCTAACCCTAACCCTTCCCCGAAGCCTGACCCTCACCCGTCACCTAATCCTAACCCGTAGGCTCACACTAACCCGCGCCCTCACACGCACGATCCCCCTAAAGCGTTGTCGGACCCTCACCTGGACACTAAACCGTCCCCGTCCCCTAACCCTAACCCTAGCCCGAACCCTAACCCTAACCCTTCCCCGAAGCATGACCCTCACCCGTCCCCTAATCCTAAGACGAACGCTAACACTAACTCGCGCCCTCACACGCACGCTCCCCCTAAAGCGTTGTCGGACCCTCACCTCGAACCTAAACCGTCCCCGTCCCCTAACCCTAACCCTAGCCCGAACCCTAACCCTAACCCTTCCCCGAAGCCTGACGCTCACCCGTCCCCTAATCCTAACCCGTACGGTAACACTAACCCGCGCCCTCACACGCACGCTCCCCCTAAAGCGTTGTCGGACCCTCACCTGGACCCTAAACCGTCCCCGTCCCCTAACCCTAACCCTAGCCCGAACCCTAACCCTAACCCTTCCCCGAAGCCTGACCCTCACCCGTCACCTAATCCTAACCCGTAGGCTCACACTAATCCCCGCCCTCACACGCACGATCCCCCTAAAGCGTTGTCGGACCCTCACCCGGACCCTAAACCGTCCCCGTCCCCTAACCCTAACCCTAGCCCGAACCCTAACCCTAACCCTTCCCCGAAGCCTGACCCTCACCCGTCCCCTAATCCTAACCCGTAGGCTCACACTAACCCGCGCCCTCACACGCACGATCCCCCTAAAGCGTTGTCGGACCCTCACCTGGACACTAAACCGTCCCCGTCCCCTAACCCTAACCCTTGCCCGAACCCTAACCCTAACCCATCCCCGAAGCATGACCCTCACCCGTCCCCTAATCCTAAGCCGTACGCTAACACTAACGCGCCCTCACACGCACGCTCCCCCTAAAGCGTTGTCGGAACCTCACCTGGACCCTAAACCGTCCCCGTCCCCTAACCCTAACCCTAGCCCGAACCCTAACCCTAACCCTTCCGCGAAGCCTGACACTCACCCGTCCCCTAATCCTAACCCGTACGCTAACACTAACCCGCGCCCTCACACGCACGCTCCCCCTAAAGCGTTGTCGGACCCTCACCTGGACCCTAAACCGTCCCCGTCCCCTAACCCTAACCCTAGCCGAAACCCTAAACCTAACCCTTCCCCGAAGCATGACCCTCACCCGTGCCCTAATCCTAAGCCGTACGCTAACACTAACCAGCGCCCTCACACGCACGCTCCCCCTAAAGCGTTGTCGGACCCTCACCTGGACCCTAAAACGTCCCCGTCCCCTAACCCTAACCCTAGCCCGAACCCTAACCCTAACCCTTCCTCGAAGCCTGACGCTCACCCGTCCCCTAATCCTAACCCGTACAGTAACATTAACCCGCGCCCTCACACGCACGCTCCCCCTAAAGCGTTGTCGGACCCTCACCTGGACCCTAAACCGTCCCCGTCCCCTAACCCTAACCCTAGCCCGAATCCTAACCCTAAACCTTCCCCGAAGCCTGATGCTCACCCGTCCCCTAATCCTAACCCGTACGGTAACACTAACCCGCGCCCTCACATGCACGCTCCCCCTAAAGCGTTGTCGGACCCTCTCCTGGACCCTAAACCGTCCCCGTCCCCTAACCCTAACCCTAGCCCGAACCCTAACCCTAACTCTTCCCCAAAGCCTGACACTCACCCGTCCCCTAATCCTAACCCGTAGGCTCACATTAACCCGCGCCCTAACACGCACGATCCCCCTAAAGCGTTGTCGGACCCTCACCTGGACCCTAAACCGTCCCCGTCCCCTAACCCTAACCCTAGCCCGAACCCTAACCCTAACCCATCCCCGAAGCATGACCCTCACCCGTCCCCTAATCCTAAGCCGTACGCTAACACTAACCCGCGCCCTAACACGCACGCTCCCCCTAAAGCGTTGTCGGACCCTCACCTGGACCCTAAACCGTCCCCGTCCCCTAACCCTAACCCTAGCCCGAACCCTAACCCTAACCCTTCCCCGAAGCCTGACCCTCACCCGTCCCCTAATCCTAACCCGTACGCTAACACTAACCCGCGCCCTCACACGCACGCTCCCCCTAAAGCGTTGTCGGACCCTCTCCTGGACCCTAAACCGTCCCCGTCCCCTAACCCTAACCCTAGCCCGAACCCTAACCCTACCCTTCCCCGAAGCCTGACCCTCACACGTCACCTAATCCAAACCCGTAGGCTCACACTAACCCGCGCCCTCACATGCACGATCCCCCTAAAGCGTGGTCGGACCCTCACCTGGACCCTAAACCGTCCCCGTCCCCTAACCCTAACCGTAGCCCGAACCCTAACCCTAACCCTTCCCCGAAGCCTGACCCTCACCCGTCCCCTAATCCTAACCCGTACGCTAACACTAACCCGCACCATCACACGCACGCTCCCCCTAAAGCGTTGTCGGACCCTCACCTGGACCCTAAACCGTCCCCGTCCCCTAACCCTAACCCTAGCCCGAACCCTAAACCTAACACTTCCCCGAAGCCTGACGCTCACCCGTCCCCTAATCCTAACCCGTACGGTAACACTCACCCGCGCCCTCACACGCACGCTCCCCCTAAAGCGTTGTCGGACCCTCACCTGGACCCTAAACCGTCCCCGTCCCCTAACCCTAACCCTAGCCCGAACCCTAACCCTAACCCTTCCCCGAAGCCTGACCCTCACCCGTCACCTAATCCTAACCCGTAGGCTCAAACTAACCCACGCCCTCACATGCACGCTCCCCCTAAAGCGGTGTCGGACCCTCACCTGGACCCTAAACCGTCCCGGTCCCCTAACCCTAACCCTAGCCCGAACCCTAACCCTAACCCTTCCCCGAAGCCTGACCCTCACCCGTCCCCTAATCCTAACCCGTACGCTAACACTAACCCGCGCCCTCACACACACGCTCCCCCTAAAGCGTTGTCGGACCCTCACCTGGACCCTAAACCGTCCCCGTACCCTAACCCTAACCCTAGCCCGAACCCTAACCCTAACCCTTCCCCGAAGCCTGACCCTCACCCGTCCCCTAATCCTCACCCGTACGCTAACACTAACCCGCGCCCTCACATGCACGCTCCCCCTAAAGCGTTGTCGGACCCTCACCTGGACCCTAAACCGTCCCCGTCCCCTAACCCTAACCCTAGCCCGAACCCTAAACCTAACCCTTCCCCGAAGCCTGACCCTCACCCGTCCAATAATCCTAACCCGTAGGCTCACACTAACCCGCGCCCTCACACGCACGCTCCCCCTAAAGCGTTGTCGGACCCTCACCTCGACCCTAAACCGTCCCCGTCCCCTAACCCTAACCCTAGCCCGAACCCTAACCCTAACACTTCCCCGAAGCATGACCCTCACCCGTCCCCTAATCCTAAGCCGTACGCTAACACTAACCCGCGCCCTCACACGCACGCTCCCCCTAAAGCGTTGTCGGACCCTCACCTGGACCCTAAACCGTCCCCGTCCCCTAACCCTAACCCTAGCCCGAACCCTAACCCTAACACTTCCCCGAAGCCTGACCCTCACCCGTCCCCTAATCCTCACCCGTACGCTAACACTAACCTGCGCCCTCACACGCACGCTCCCCCTAAAGCGTTGTCGGACCCTCACCTGGACCCTAAACCGTCCCCGTCCCCTAACCCTAACCCTAGCCCGAACCCTAACCCTAACCCTTCCCTGAAGCCTGACCCTCACCCGTCCCCTAATCCTAACCCGTAGGCTCACACTAACCCGCTCCCTCACACGCACGCTCCCCCTAAAGCGTTGTCGGACCCTCACCTGGACCCTAAACCGTCACCGTCCCCTAACCCTAACCCTAGCCCGAACCCTAACCCTAACCCTTCCCCGAAGCCTGACCCTCACCCGTCCCCTAATCCTAACCTGTACGCTAACACTAACCCGCGCCCTCACATGCACGCTCCCCCTAAAGTGTTGTCGGACCCTCAGCTGGATCCTAAACCGTACCCGTCCCCTAACCCTAACCCTAGCTCGAACCCTAACCCTAACCCTTCCCCGAAGCCTGACCCTCACCCGTCCCCTAATCCTAACCCGTAGGCTCACACTAACCCGCGCCCTCACACGCACGCTCCCCCTAAAGCGTTGTCGGAACCTCACCTGGACCCTAAACCGTCCCCGTCCCCTAACCCTAACCCTAGCCCGAACCCTAACCCTAACCCTTCCCCGAAGCCTGACCCTCACCCGTCCACTAATCCTAACCCGTACGCTCACACTAACTCGCGCCCTCACATGCACGCTCCCCCTAAAGCGTTGTCAGACCCTCACCTGGACCCTAAACCGTCCCCGTCCCCTAACCCTAACCCTAGCCCGAACCCTAACCCTAACCCTTCCCCGAAGCCTGACGCTCACCCGTCCCCTAATCCTAACCCGTACGGTAACACTAACCCGCGCCCTCACACGCACGCTCCCCCTAAAGCGTTGTCAGACCCTCACCTGGACCCTAAACCGTCCCCGTCCCCTAACCCTAACCCTAGCCCGAACCCTAACCCTAACCCTTCCCCGAAGCCTGACCCTCACCCGTCCCCTAATCCTAACCCGTACGCTCACACTAACTCGCGCCCTCACACGCACGCTCCCCCTAAAGCGTTGTCAGACCTCACCTGGACCCTAAACCGTCCCCGTCCCCTAACCCTAACCCTAGCCCGAACCCTAACCCTAATCCTTCCCCGAAGCCTGACCCTCAGCCGTCACCTAATCGTAACCTGTAGGCTCACACTAACCCACGCCCTCACACGCACGATCCCCCTAAAGCGTTGTCGGACCCTCACCTGGACCCTAAACCGTCCCCGTCCCCTAACCCTAACCCTAGCCCGAACCCTAACCCTAACCCTTCCCCGAAGCCTGACCCTCACCCGTCCCCTAATCCTAAGCCGTACGCTAACACTAACCCGCGCCCTCACACGCACGCTCCCCCTAAAGCGTTGTCGGACCCTCACCTGGACCCTAAACCGTCCCCGTCCCCTAACACTAACCCTAGCCCGAACCCTAACGCTAATCCTTCCCCGAAGCCTGACCCTCACCCGTCACCTAATCCTAACCCGTACGGTAACACTAACCCGCGCCCTCACACGCACGCTCCCCCTAAAGTGTTGTCGGACCCTCTCCTGGACCCTAAACCGTCCCCGTCCCCTAACCCTAACCCTAGCCCGAACCCTAACCCTAACCCTTCCCCGAAGCCTGACCCTCACCCGTCACCTAATCCTAACCCGTAGGCTCACACTAACCCACGCCCTCACATGCACGCTCCCCCTAAAGCGTTGTCGGACCCTCACCTGGACCCTAAACCGTCCCGGTCCCCTAACCCTAACCCTAGCCCGAACCCTAACCCTAACCCTTCCCCGAAGCCTGACCCTCACCCGTCCCCTAATCCTAACCCGTACGGTAACACTAACCCGCGCCCTCACACGCACGCTCCCCCTAAAGCGTTGTCGGACCCTCACCTCGACCCTAAACCGTCCCCGTCCCCTAACCCTAACCCTAGCCCGAACCCTAACCCTAACCCTTCCCCGAAGCCTGACCCTCACCCGTCACCTAATCCTAACCCGTAGGCTCACACTAACCCGCGCCCTCACACGCACGATCCCCCTAAAGCGTTGTCGGACCCTCACCTGGACACTAAACCGTCCCCGTCCCCTAACCCTAACCCTAGCCCGAACCCTAACCCTAACCCTTCCCCGAAGCATGACCCTCACCCGTCCCCTAATCCTAAGACGAACGCTAACACTAACTCGCGCCCTCACACGCACGCTCCCCCTAAAGCGTTGTCGGACCCTCACCTCGAACCTAAACCGTCCCCGTCCCCTAACCCTAACCCTAGCCCGAACCCTAACCCTAACCCTTCCCCGAAGCCTGACGCTCACCCGTCCCCTAATCCTAACCCGTACGGTAACACTAACCCGCGCCCTCACACGCACGCTCCCCCTAAAGCGTTGTCGGAACCTCACCTGGACCCTAAACCGTCCCCGTCCCCTAAACCTAACCCTAGCCCGAACCCTAACCCTAACCCTTCCCCGAAGCCTGACCCTCACCCGTCCCCTAATCCTAACCCGTACGCTAACACTAACCCGCGCCCTCACACGCACGCTCCCCCTAAAGCGTTGTCGGACCCTCACCTGGACCCTAAACCGTCCCCGTCCCCTAACCCTAACCCTAGCCCAAACCCTAAACCTAACCCTTCCCCGAAGCATGACCCTCACCCGTGCCCTAATCCTAAGCCGTACGCTAACACTAACCAGCGCCCTCACACGCACGCTCCCCCTAAAGCGTTGTCGGACCCTCACCTGGACCCTAAAACGTCCCCGTCCCCTAACCCTAACCCTAGCCCGAACCCTAACCCTAACCCTTCCTCGAAGCCTGACGCTCACCCGTCCCCTAATCCTAACCCGTACAGTAACATTAACCCGCGCCCTCACACGCACGCTCCCCCTAAAGCGTTGTCGGACCCTCACCTGGACCCTAAACCGTCCCCGTCCCCTAACCCTAACCCTAGCCCGAATCCTAACCCTAAACCTTCCCCGAAGCCTGATGCTCACCCGTCCCCTAATCCTAACCCGTACGGTAACACTAACCCGCGCCCTCACATGCACGCTCCCCCTAAAGCGTTGTCGGACCCTCTCCTGGACCCTAAACCGTCCCCGTCCCCTAACCCTAACCCTAGCCCGAACCCTAACCCTAACCCTTCCCCAAAGCCTGACCCTCACCCGTCCCCTAATCCTAACCCGTAGGCTCACATTAACCCGCGCCCTAACACGCACGATCCCCCTAAAGCGTTGTCGGACCCTCACCTGGACCCTAAACCGTCCCCGTCCCCTAACCCTAACCCTAGCCCGAACCCTAACCCTAACCCATCCCCGAAGCATGACCCTCACCCGTCCCCTAATCCTAAGCCGTACGCTAACACTAACCCGCGCCCTAACACGCACGCTCCCCCTAAAGCGTTGTCGGACCCTCACCTGGACCCTAAACCGTCCCCGTCCCCTAACCCTAACCCTAGCCCGAACCCTAACCCTAACCCTTCCCCGAAGCCTGACCCTCACCCGTCCCCTAATCCTAAGCCGTACGCTAACACTAACCCGCGCCCTCACACGCACGCTCCCCCTAAAGCGTTGTCGGACCCTCTCCTGGACCCTAAACCGTCCCCGTCCCCTAACCCTAACCCTAGCCCGAACCCTAACCCTACCCTTCCCCGAAGCCTGACCCTCACACGTCACCTAATCCAAACCCGTAGGCTCACACTAACCCGCGCCCTCACATGCACGATCCCCCTAAAGCGTTGTCGGACCCTCACCTGGACCCTAAACCGTCCCCGTCCCCTAACCCTAACCGTAGCCCGAACCCTAACCCTAACCCTTCCCCGAAGCCTGACCCTCACCCGTCCCCTAATCCTAACCCGTACGCTAACACTAACCCGCGCCCTCACATGCACGCTCCCCCTAAAGCGTTGTCGGACCCTCACCTGGACCCTAAACCGTCCCCGTCCCCTAACCCTAACCCTAGCCCGAACCCTAAACCTAACCCTTCCCCGAAGCCTGACCCTCACCCGTCCAATAATCCTAACCCGTAGGCTCACACTAACCCGCGCCCTCACACGCACGCTCCCCCTAAAGCGTTGTCGGACCCTCACCTCGACCCTAAACCGTCCCCGTCCCCTAACCCTAACCCTAGCCCGAACCCTAACCCTAACACTTCCCCGAAGCATGACCCTCACCCGTCCCCTAATCCTAAGCCGTACGCTAACACTAACCCGCGCCCTCACACGCACGCTCCCCCTAAAGCGTTGTCGGACCCTCACCTGGACCCTAAACCGTCCCCGTCCCCTAACCCTAACCCTAGCCCGAACCCTAACCCTAACACTTCCCCGAAGCCTGACCCTCACCCGTCCCCTAATCCTCACCCGTACGCTAACACTAACCCGCGCCCTCACACGCACGCTCCCCCTAAAGCGTTGTCGGACCCTCACCTGGACCCTAAACCGTCCCCGTCCCCTAACCCTAACCCTAGCCCGAACCCTAACCCTAACCCTTCCCTGAAGCCTGACCCTCACCCGTCCCCTAATCCTAACCCGTAGGCTCACACTAACCCGCGCCCTCACACGCACGCTCCCCCTAAAGCGTTGTCGGACCCTCACCTGGACCCTAAACCGTCACCGTCCCCTAACCCTAACCCTAGCCCGAACCCTAACCCTAACCCTTCCCCGAAGCCTGACCCTCACCCGTCCCCTAATCCTAACCTGTACGCTAACACTAACCCGCGCCCTCACATGCACGCTCCCCCTAAAGTGTTGTCGGACCCTCAGCTGGATCCTAAACCGTACCCGTCCCCTAACCCTAACCCTAGCTCGAACCCTAACCCTAACCCTTCCCCGAAGCCTGACCCTCACCCGTCCCCTAATCCTAACCCGTAGGCTCACACTAACCCGCGCCCTCACACGCACGCTCCCCCTAAAGCGTTGTCGGAACCTCACCTGGACACTAAACCGTCCCCGTCCCCTAACCCTAACCCTAGCCCGAACCCTAACCCTAACCCTTCCCCGAAGCCTGACCCTCACCCGTCCACTAATCCTAACCCGTACGCTCACACTAACTCGCGCCCTCACACGCACGCTCCCCCTAAAGCGTTGTCAGACCCTCACCTGGACCCTAAACCGTCCCCGTCCCCTAACCCTAACCCTAGCCCGAACCCTAACCCTAACCCTTCCCCGAAGCCTGACGCTCACCCGTCCCCTAATCCTAACCCGTACGGTAACACTAACCCGCGCCCTCACACGCACGCTCCCCCTAAAGCGTTGTCAGACCCTCACCTGGACCCTAAACCGTCCCCGTCCCCTAACCCTAACCCTAGCCCGAACCCTAACCCTAACCCTTCCCCGAAGCCTGACCCTCACCCGTCCCCTAATCCTAACCCGTACGCTCACACTAACTCGCGCCCTCACACGCACGCTCCCCCTAAAGCGTTGTCAGACCTCACCTGGACCCTAAACCGTCCCCGTCCCCTAAACCTAACCCTAGCCCGAACCCTAACCCTAATCCTTCCCCGAAGCCTGACCCTCAGCCGTCACCTAATCGTAACCTGTAGGCTCACACTAACCCGCGCCCTCACACGCACGATCCCCCTAAAGCGTTGTCGGACCCTCACCTGGACCCTAAACCGTCCCCGTCCCCTAACCCTAACCCTAGCCCGAACCCTAACCCTAACCCTTCCCCGAAGCCTGACCCTCACCCGTCCCCTAATCCTAAGCCGTACGCTAACACTAACCCGCGCCCTCACACGCACGCTCCCCCTAAAGCGTTGTTGGACCCTCACCTGGACCCTAAACCGTCCCCGTCCCCTAACACTAACCCTAGCCCGAACCCTAACGCTAATCCTTCCCCGAAGCCTGACCCTCACCCGTCACCTAATCCTAACCCGTACCGTAACACTAACCCGCGCCCTCACACGCACGCTCCCCCTAAAGTGTTGTCGGACCCTCTCCTGGACCCTAAACCGTCCCCGTCCCCTAACCCTAACCCTAGCCCGAACCCTAACCCTTCCCCGAAGCCTGACCCTCACCCGTCACCTAATCCTAACCCGTAGGCTCACACTAACCCACGCCCTCACATGCACGCTCCCCCTAAAGCGTTGTCGGACCCTCACCTGGACCCTAAACCGTCCCGGTCCCCTAACCCTAACCCTAGCCCGAACCCTAACCCTAACCCTTCCCCGAAGCCTGACCCTCACCCGTCCCCTAATCCTAACCCGTACGCTAACACTAACCCGCACCCTCACACGCACGCTCCCCCTAAAGCGTTGTCGGACCCTCACCTGGACCCTAAACCGTCCCCGTACCCTAACCCTAACCCTAGCCCGAACCCTAACCCTAACCCTTCCCCGAAGCCTGACCCTCACCCGTCCCCTAATCCTCACCCGTACGCTAACACTAACCCGCGCCCTCACATGCACGCTCCCCCTAAAGCGTTGTCGGACCCTCACCTGGACCGTAAACCGTCCCCGTCCCCTAACCCTAACCCTAGCCCGAACCCTAAACCTAACCCTTCCCCGAAGCCTGACCCTCACCCGTCCAATAATCCTAACCCGTAGGCTCACACTAACCCGCGCCCTCACACGCACGCTCCCCCTAAAGCGTTGTCGGACCCTCACCTCGACCCTAAACCGTCCCCGTCCCCTAACCCTAACCCTAGCCCGAACCCTAACCCTAACACTTCCCCGAAGCATGACCCTCACCCGTCCCCTAATCCTAAGCCGTACGCTAACACTAACCCGCGCCCTCACACGCACGCTCCCACTAAAGCGTTGTCGGACCCTCACCTGGACCCTAAACCGTCCCCGTCCCCTAACCCTAACCCTAGCCCGAACCCTAACCCTAACACTTCCCCGAAGCCTGACCCTCACCCGTCCCCTAATCCTCACCCGTACGCTAACACTAACCCGCGCCCTCACACGCACGCTCCCCCTAAAGCGTTGTCGGACCCTCACCTGGACCCTAAACCGTCCCCGTCCCCTAACCCTAACCCTAGCCCGAACCCTAACCCTAACCCTTCCCTGAAGCCTGACCCTCACCCGTCCCCTAATCCTAACCCGTAGGCTCACACTAACCCGCGCCCTCACACGCACGCTCCCCCTAAAGCGTTGTCGGACCCTCACCTGGACCCTAAACCGTCACCGTCCCCTAACCCTAACCCTAGCCCGAACCCTAACCCTAACCCTTCCCCGAAGCCTGACCCTCACCCGTCCCCTAATCCTAACCTGTACGCTAACACTAACCCGCGCCCTCACATGCACGCTCCCCCTAAAGTGTTGTCGGACCCTCAGCTGGATCCTAAACCGTACCCGTCCCCTAACCCTAACCCTAGCTCGAACCCTAACCCTAACCCTTCCCCGAAGCCTGACCCTCACCCGTCCCCTAATCCTAACCCGTAGGCTCACACTAACCCGCGCCCTCACACGCACGCTCCCCCTAAAGCGTTGTCGGAACCTCACCTGGACCCTACACCGTCCCCGTCCCCTAACCCTAACCCTAGCCCGAACCCTAACCCTAACCCTTCCCCGAAGCCTGACCCTCACCCGTCCACTAATCCTAACCCGTACGCTCACACTAACTCGCGCCCTCACACGCACGCTCCCCCTAAAGCGTTGTCAGACCCTCACCTGGACCCTAAACCGTCCCCGTCCCCTAACCCTAACCCTAGCCCGAACCCTAACCCTAACCCTTCCCCGAAGCCTGACGCTCACCCGTCCCCTAATCCTAACGCGTACGGTAACACTAACCCGCGCCCTCACACGCACGCTCCCCCTAAAGCGTTGTCAGACCCTCACCTGGACCCTAAACCGTCCCCGTCCCCTAACCCTAACCCTAGCCCGAACCCTAACCCTAACCCTTCCCCGAAGCCTGACCCTCACCCGTCCCCTAATCCTAACCCGTACGCTCACACTAACTCGCGCCCTCACACGCACGCTCCCCCTAAAGCGTTGTCAGACCTCACCTGGACCCTAAACCGACCCCGTCCCCTAACCCTAACCCTAGCCCGAACCCTAACCCTAATCCTTCCCCGAAGCCTGACCCTCAGCCGTCACCTAATCGTAACCTGTAGGCTCACACTAACCCGCGCCCTCACACGCACGATCTCCCTAAAGCGTTGTCGGACCCTCACCTGGACCCTAAACCGTCCCCGTCCCCTAACCCTAACCCTAGCCCGAACCCTAACCCTAACCCTTCCCCGAAGCCTGACCCTCACCCGTCCCCTAATCCTAAGCCGTACGCTAACACTAACCCGCGCCCTCACACGCACGCTCCCCCTAAAGCGTTGTCGGACCCTCACCTGGACCCTAAACCGTCCCCGTCCCCTAACACTAACCCTAGCCCGAACCCTAACGCTAATCCTTCCCCGAAGCCTGACCCTCACCCGTCACCTAATCCTAACCCGTACGGTAACACTAACCCGCGCCCTCACACGCACGCTCCCCCTAAAGTGTTGTCGGACCCTCTCCTGGACCCTAAACCGTCCCCGTCCCCTAACCCTAACCCTAGCCCGAACCCTAACCCTAACAATTCCCCGAAGCCTGACCCTCACCCGTCACCTAATCCTAACCCGTAGGCTCACACTAACCCGCGCCCTCACACGCACGATCCCCCTAAAGCGTTGTCGGACCCTCACCTGGACCCTAAACCGTCCCCGTCCCCTAACCCTAACCCTAGCCCGAACCCTAACCCTAACCCTTCCCCGAAGCATGACCCTCACCCGTCCCTTAATCCTAAGCCGTACGCTAACACTAACCCGCGGCCTCACACGCACGCTCCCCCTAAAGCGTTGTCGGACCCTCACCTGGACCCTAAACCGTCCCCGTCCCCTAACCCTAACCCTAGCCCGAACCCTAACCCTAACCCTTCCCCGAAGCCTGACCCTCACCCGTCCCCTAATCCTAACCCGTACGCTCACAGTAACTCGCGCCCTCACACGTACGCTCCCCCTAAAGCGTTGTCAGACCCTCACCTGGACCCTAAACCGTCCCCGTCCCCTAACCCTAACCCTAGCCCGAACCCTAACCCTAACCCTTCCCCGAAGCCTGACGCTCACCCGTCCCCTAATCCTAACCCGTACGGTAACACTAACCCGCGCCCTCACACGCACGCTCCCCCTAAAGCGTTGTCGGACCCTCTCCTGGACCCTAAACCGTCCCCGTCCCCTAACCCTAACCCTAGCCCGAACCCTAACCCTAACACTTCCCCGAAGCCTGACCCTCACCCGTCACCTAATCCTAACCCGTAGGCTCACACTAACCCGCGCCCTCACACGCACGATCCCCCTAAAGCGTTGTCGGACCCTCACCTGGACCCTAAACCGTCCCCGTCCCCTAACCCTAACCCTAGCCCGAACCCTAACCCTAACCCTTCCCCGAAGGATGACCCTCACCCGTCCCCTAATCCTAAGCAGTACGCTAACACTAACCCGCGGCCTCACACGCACGCTCCCCCCAAAGCGTTGTCGGACCCTCACCTGGACCCTAAACCGTCCCCGTCCCCTAACCCTAACCCTAGCCCGAACCCTAACCCTAACCATTCCCCGAACCCTGACGCTCACCCGTCCCCTAATCCTAACCCGTACGGTAACACTAACCCGCGCCCTCACACGCACGCTCCCCCTAAAGCGTTGTCGGACCCTCACCTGGACCGTAAACCGTCCCCGTCACCTAACCCTAACCCTAGCCCGAACCCTAACCCTAACCCTTCCCCGAAGCCTGACCCTCACCCGTCCCCTAATCCTAACCCGCAGGCTCACACTAACCCGCGCCCTAACACGCACGATCCCCCTAAAGCGTTGTCGGACCCTCACCTGGACCCTAAACCGTCCCCGTCCCCTAAACCTAACCCTAGCCCGAACCCTAACCCTAACCCTTCCCCGAAGCATGAAACTCACCCGTCCCCTAATCCTAAGCCGTACGCTAACACTAACCCGCGCCCTCACACGCACGCTCCCCCTAAAGCGTTGTCGGACCCTCACCTGGACCCTAAACCGTCCCCGTCCCCTAACCCTAACCCTAGCCCGAACCCTAACCCTAACCCTTCCCCGAAGCCTGACCCTCACCCGTCCCCTAATCCTAACCCGTAGGCTCACACTAACCCGCGCCCTCACACACACGCTCCCCCTAAAGCGTTGTCGGACCCTCACCTGGACCCTAAACCGTCCCCGTCCCCTAACCCTAACCCTACCCCGAACCCTAACCCTAACCCTTCCCCGAAGCCTGACCCTCACCCGTCCCCTAATCCTAAGCCGTACGCTAACACTAACCCGCGCCCTCACACACACGCTCCCCCTAAAGCGTTGTCGGAACCTCACCTGGACCCTAAACCGTCCCCGTCCCCTAACCCTAACCCTAGCCCGAACCCTAACCCTTCCCCGAAGCCTGACCCTCACCCGTCACCTAATCCTAACCCGTAGGCTCACACTAACCCGCGCCCTCACACGCACGATCCCCCTAAAGCGTTGTCGGACCCTCACCTGGACCCTAAAACGTCCCCGTCCCCTAACCCTAACCCTAGCCCGAACCCTAACCCTAAACCTTCCCCGAAGCATGACCCTCACCCGTCCCCTAATCCTAAGCCGTACGCTAACACTAACCCGCGCCCTCACACGCACGCTCCCCCTAAAGCGTTGTCGGACCCTCACCTGGACCCTAAACCGTCCCCGTCCCCTAACCCTAACCCTAGCCCGAACCCTAACCCTAACCCTTCCCCGAAGCCTGACCCTCACCCGTCACCTAATCCTAACCCGTAGGCTCACACTAACCCGCGCCCTCACATGCACGATCCCCCTAAAGCGGTGTCGGACCCTCACCTGGACCCTAAACCGTCCCCGTCCCCTAACCCTAACCCTAGCCCGAACCCTAACCCTAACCCTTCCCCGAAGCCTGACGCTGACCCGTCCCCTAATCCTAACCCGTACGGTAACACTAACCCGCGCCCTCACACGCACGCTCCCCCTAAAGCGTTGTCGGACCCTCACCTGGACCGTAAACCGTCCCCGTCACCTAACCCTAACCCTAGCCCGAACCCTAACACTAACCCTTCCCCGAAGCCTGACCCTCACCCGTCCCCTAATCCTAACCCGTAGGCTCACACTAACCCGTGCCCTAACACGCACGATCCCCCTAAAGCGTTGTCGGACCCTCACCTGGACCCTAAACCGTCCCCGTCCCCTAACCCTAACCCTAGCCCGAACCCTAACCCTAACCCTTCCCCGAAGCCTGACCCTCACCCGTCCCCTAATCCTAACCCGTAGGCTCACACTAACCCGCGCCCTCACACGCACGCTCCCCCTAAAGCGTTGTCGGACCCTCACCTGGACCCTAAACCGTCCCCGTCCCCTAACCCTAACCCTAGCCCGAACCCTAACCCTAACCCTTCCCCGAAGCCTGACCCTCACCCGTCCCCTAATCCTAACCCGCACGCTAACACTAACTCGGGCCCTCACACGCATGCTCCCCCTAAAGCGTTGTCGGAACCTCACCTGGACCCTAAACCGTCCCCGTCGCCTAACACTAACCCTAGCCCGAACCCTAACCCTAACCCTTCCCCGAAGCCTGACCCTCACCCGTCCCCTAATCCTAACCCGTAGGCTCACACTAACCCGCGCCCTCACACGCACGCTCCCCATAAAGCGTTGTGCGACCCTCACCTGGACCCTAAACCGTCCCCGTACCCTAACCCTAACCCTAGCCCGAACCCTAACCCTAACCCTTCAACGAAGCCTGACACTCACCCGTCCCCTAATCCTAACCCTTAGGATCACACTAACCCGCGCCCTCACACGCACGCTCCCCCTAAAGCGTTGTCGGACCCTCACCTGGACCCTAAACCGTCCCCGTCCCCTAACCCTAACCCTAGCCCGAACCCTAACCCTAACCCTTCCCCGAAGCATGACCCTCACCCGTCCCCTAATCCTAAGCCGTACGCTAACACTAACCCGCCCCCTCACACGCACGCTCCCCCTAAAGCGTTGTCGGACCCTCACCTGGACCCTAAACCGTCCCCGTCCCCTAACCCTAACCCTAACCCGAACCCTAACCCTAACCCTTCCCCGAAGCCTGACCCTCACCCGTCCCCTAATCCTAACCCGTACGCTAACACTAACCCGCGCCCTCACATGCACGCTCCCCCTAAAGCGTTGTCGGACCCTCACCAGGACCCTAAACCGTCCCCGTCCCCTAACGCTAACCCTAGCCCGAACCCTAACCCTAACCCTTCCCCGAAGCCTGACCCTCACCCTTCCCCTAATCCTAACCCGCACGCTAACACTAACCCGGGCCCTCACACGCATGCTCCCCCTAAAGCGTTGTCGGACCCTCACCTGGACCCTAAACCGTCCCCGTCGCCTAACACTAACCCTAGCCCGAACCCTAACCCTAACCCTTCCCCGAAGCCTGACCCTCACCCGTCCCCTAATCCTAACCCGTAGGCTCACACTAACCCGCGCCCTCACACGCACGCTCCCCATAAAGCGTTGTCCGACACTCACCTGGACCCTAAACCGTCCCCGTACCCTAACCCTAACCCTAGCCCGAACCCTAACCCTAACCCTTCAACGAAGCCTGACCCTCACCCGTCCCCTAATCCTAACCCTTAGGATCACACTAACCCGCGCCCTCACACGCACGCTCCCCCTAAAGCGTTGTCGGACCCTCACCTGGACCCTAAACCGTCCCCGTCCCCTAACCCTAACCCTAGCCCGAACCCTAACCCTAACCCTTCCCCGAAGCCTGACCCTCACCCGTCCCCAATCCTAACCCGTAGCCTCACACTAACCCGCGCCCTTACACGCACGCTCCCCCTAAAGCGTTGTCGGACCCTCACCAGGAACATAAACCGTCCCCGTCCCCTAACCCTAACCCTAGCCCGAACCCTAACCATAACCCTTCCCCGAAGCCTGACCCTCAACCGTCCCCTAATCCTAACCCGTACGCTCACACTAACTCGCGCCCTCACACGCACGCTCCCCCTAAAGCGTTGTCAGACCCTCACCTGGACCCTAAACCGTCCCCATCCCCTAAACCTAACCCTAGCCCGAACCCTAACCCTAACCCTTCCCCGAAGCCTGACCCTCACCCGTCCCCTAATCCTAACCCGTAGGCTCACACTAACCCGCGCCCTCACACGCACGCTACCCCTAATGCGTTGTCGGACCCTCACCTGGACCCTAAACCGTCCCCGTCCCCTAACCCTAACCCTAGCCTGAACCCTAACCCTAACACTTCCCCGAAGCCTGACCCTCACCCGTCCCCTAATCCTAACCCGTAGGCTCACACTAACCTGCGCCCTCACACGCAAGCTCCCCCTAAAGCGTTGTCGGACCCTCACCTGGACCCTAAACCGTCCCCGTCCCCTAACCCTAACCCTAGCCCGAACCCTAACCCTAACCCTTCCCCGAAGCCTGACCCTCACCCGTCCCCTAATCCTAACCCTTACGCTAACACTAACCCACGCCCTCACATGCACGCTCCCCCTAAAGCGTTGTGGGACCCTCACCTGGACCCTAAACCGTCCCCGTCCCCTAACCCTAACCCAAGCCCGAACCCTAACCCTAACCCTTCCCCGAAGCCTGACCCTCACCCGTTCCCTAATCCTAACCCGTAGGCTCACACTAACCAGCGCCCTCACACGCACGATCCCCCTAAAGCGTTGTCGGACCCTCACCTTTACCCTAAACCGTCCCCATCCCCTAACCCTAACCCTAGCCCGAACCCTAACCCTAACCCTTCCCCGAAGCATGACCCTCACCCGTCCCCTAATCCTAAGCCGTACGCTAACACTAACCCGCGCCCTCACACGCACGCTCCCCCTAAAGCGTTGTCGGACCCTCACCTGGACCCTAAACCGTCCCCGTCCCCTAACCCTAACCCTAGCCCGAACCCTAACCCCAACCCTTCCCCGAAGCCTGACCCTCACCCATCCCCTAATCCTAACCCGTACGCTAACACTAACCCACGCCCTCACACGCACGCTCCCCCTAAAGCGTTGTTGGACCCTCACCTGGATCCTAAACCGTCCCGGTCCCCTAACCCTAACCCTAGCCCGAACCCTAACCCTAACCCTTCCCCGAAACCTGACCCTCACCCGTCCCCTAATCCTAACCCGTAGGCTCACACTAACCCGCGCGCTCACACGCACGCTCCCCCTAAAGCGTTGTCGGACCCTCACCTGGACCCTAAACCGTCCCCGTCCCCTAACCCTAACCCTAGCCCGAACCCTAAGCCTAACCCTTCCCCGTAGCCTGACCCTCACCCGTCCCGTAATCCTAACCCGTAGGCTCACACTAACCCACGCGCTCTCACGCACGCTCCCCCTAAAGCGTTGTCGGACCCTCACCTCGACCCTAAACCGTCCCCGTCCCCTAACCCTAACCCTAGCCCGAACCCTAACCCTAACCCTTCCCCGAAGCCTGACCCTCACCCGTCCCCTAATCCTAACCCGTACGGTAACACTAACCCGCGCCCTCATATGCACGCTCCCCCTAAAGCGTTGTCGTACCCTCAGCTGGATCCTAAACCGTCCCCGTCCCCTAACCCTAACCCTAGCCCGAACCCTAACCCTAACCCTTCACCGAAGCCTGACCCTCACCCGTCCACTAATCCTAACCCGTAGGCTCACACTAACCGCGCCCTTACACGCACGCTCCCCCTAAAGCATTGTCGGACCCTCACCAGGACCCTAAACAGTCCCCGTCCCCTAACCCTAACCCTAGCCCGAACCCTAACCATAACACTTCCCCGAAGCCTGACCCTCAACCGTCCCCTAATCCTAACCCGTACGCTCACACTAACTCGCGCCCTCACACGCACGCTCCCCCTAAAGCGTTGTCAGACCCTCACCTGGACCCTAAACCGTCCCCATCCCCTAAACCTAACCCTAGCCCGAACCCTAACCCTAATCCTTCCCCGAAGCCTGACCCTCACCCGTCCCCTAATCCTAACCCGTAGGCTCACACTAACCCGCGCCCTCACACGCACGCTATCCCTAATGCGTTGTCGGACCCTCACCTGGACCCTAAACCGTCCCCGTCCCCTAACCCTAACCCTAGCCTGAACCCTAACCCTAACACTTCCCCGAAGCCTGACCCTCACCCGTCCCCTAATCCTAACCCGTAGGCTCACACTAACCTGCGCCCTCACACGCAAGCTCCCCCTAAAGCGTTGTCGGACCCTCACCTGGACCCTAAACCGTCCCCGTCCCCTAACCCTAACCCTAGCCCGAACCCTAACCCTAACCCTTCCCCGAAGCCTGACCCTCACCCGTCCCCTAATCCTAACCCGTACGCTAACACTAACCCACGCCCTCACATGCACGCTCCCCCTAAAGCGTTGTCGGACCCTCACCTTGACCCTAAACCGTCCCCGTCCCCTAACCCTAACCCAAGCCCGAACCCTAACCCTAACCCTTCCCCGAACCCTGACCCTCACCCGTCCCCTAATCCTAACCCGTAGGCTCACACTAACCAGCGCCCTCACACGCACGCTCCCCCTAAAGCGTTGTCGGACCCTCACCTGGACCCTAAACCGTCCCCATCCCCTAACCCTAACCCTAGCCCGAACCCTAACCCTAACCCTTCCCCGAAGCATGACCCTCACCCGTCCCCTAATCCTAAGCCGTACGCTAACACTAACCCGCGCCCTCACACGCACGCTCCCCCTAAAGCGTTGTCGGACCCTCACCTGGACCCTAAACCGTCCCCGTCCCCTAACCCTAACCCTAGCCCGAACCCTAACCCTAACCCTTCCCCGAAGCCTGACCCTCACCCGTCCCCTAATCCTAACCCGTACGCTAACACTAACCCACGCCCTCACACACACGCTCCCCCTAAAGCGTTGTTGGACCCTCACCTGGATCCTAAACCGTCCCCGTCCCCTAACCCTAACCCTAGCCCGAACCCTAACCCTAACCCTTCCCCGAAACCTGACCCTCACCCGTCCCCTAATCCTAACCCGTAGGCTCACACTAACCCGCGCGCTCACACGCACGCTCCCCCTAAAGCGTTGTCGGACCCTCACCTGGACCCTAAACCGTCCCCATCCCCTAACCCTAACCCTAGCCCGAACCCTAAGCCTAACCCTTCCCCGAAGCCTGACCCTCACCCGTCCCCTAATCCTAACCCGTAGGCTCACACTAACCCACGCGCTCACACGCACGCTCCCCCTAAAGCGTTGTCGGACCCTCACCTCGACCCTAAACCGTCCCCGTCCCCTAACCCTAACCCTAGCCCGAACCCTAACCCTAACCCTTCCCCGAAGCCTGACCCTCACCCGTCCCCTAATCCTAACCCGTACAGTAACACTAACCCGCGCCCTCATATGCACGCTCCCCCTAAAGCGTTGTCGTACCCTCAGCTGGATCCTAAACCGTCCCCGTCCCCTAACCCTAACCCTAGCCCGAACCCTAACCCTAACCCTTCACCGAAGCCTGACCTTCACCCGTCCACTAATCCTAACCCGTAGGCTCACACTAACCCGCGCCCTTACACGCACGCTCCCCCTAAAGCATTGTCGGACCCTCACCAGGACCCTAAACAGTCCCCGTCCCCTAACCCTAACCCTAGCCCGAACCCTAACCATAACACTTCCCCGAAGCCTGACCCTAATCCGTCCCCTAATCCTAACCCGTACGCTCACACTAACTCGCGCCCTCACACGCACGCTCCCCCTAAAGCGTTGTCAGACCCTCACCTGGACCCTAAACCGTCCCCGTCCCCTAACCCTAACCCTAGCCCGAACCCTAACCCTAACCCTTCCCCGAAGCCTGACCCTCACCCGTCCCCTAATCCTAACCCGTAGGCTCACACTACCCCGCGCCCTCACACGCACGCTCCCCCTAAAGCGTTGTCGGACCCTCACCTGGACCCTAAACCATCCCTGTCCCCTAACCGTAACCCTAGCCCGAACCCTAACCCTAACCCTTCCCCGAAACATGACCCTCACCCGTCCCCTAATCCTAACCCGTAGGCTCACACTAACCCGCGCCCTCACACGCACACTCCCCCGAAAGCATTGTCGGAACCTCACCTGGACCCTAAACCGTCCCCGTACCCTAACCCTAACCCTAGCCCGAACCCTAACCCTAACCCTTCCCCGAAGCCTGACCCTCACCCGTCCCCTAATCCTAACCCGTACGCTAACACTAACCCGCGCCCTCACACGCACGCTCCCCCTAAAGCGTTTTCGGACCCTCAATTGGACCCTAAGCCGTCCCCGTCCCCTAACCCTAACCCTAGCCCGAACCCTAACCCTAACCCTTCCCCGAAGCCTGAACCTCACCAGTCCCCTAATCCTAACCCGCACGCTAACACTAACCCGGGCCCTCACACGCATGCTCCCCCTAAAGCGTTGTCAGACCCTCACCTGCACCCTAAACCGTCCCCGTCCCCTAACCCTAACCCTAGCCCGAAACCTAACCCTAACACTTCCCCGAAGCCTGACCCTCACCCGTCCCCTAATCCTAACCCGTAGGCTCACACTAACCCGCGCCCTCACACGCACGCTCCCCCTAAAGCGTTGTCGGACCCTCACCTGGACCCTAAACCGTCCCGGTACCCTAACCCTAACCCTAGCCCGAACCCTAACCCTAACCCTTCAACTAAGCCTGACCCTCACCCGTCCCCTAATCCTAACCCGTAGGCTCACACTAACCCGCGCCCTCACATGCACGCTCCCCCTAAAGCGTTGTCGGACCCTCAACTGGACCCTAAACCGTCCCCGTCCCCTAACCCTAACCCTAGCCCGAACCCTAACCCTAACCCTTCCCCGAAGCCTGACGCTCACCCGTCCCCTAATCCTAACCCGTATGGTAACACTAACCCGCGCCCTCACACGCACGCTCCCCCTAAAGTGTTGTCGGACCCTCACCTGGACCCTAAACCGTCCCCGTCCCCTAACCCTAACCCTAGCCCGAACTCTAACCCTAACCCTTCCCCGAAGCCTGACCCTCACACGTCCCCTAATCCTAACCCGTAGGCTCACACTAACCCGCGCCCTAACACGCACGATCCCCCTAAAGCGTTGTTGGACCCTCACCTGGACCCTATACCGTCCCCGTCCCCTAACCCTAACCCTAGCCCGAACCCTAACCCTAACCCTTCCCCGAAGCATGACCCTCACCCGTCCCCTAATCCTAAGCCGTACGCTAACACTAACCCGCGCCCTCACACGCACGCTCCCCCTAAAGCGTTGTCGGACCCTCACCTGGACCCTAAACCGTCCCCGTCCCCTAGCCCTAACCCTAGCCCGAACCCTAACCCTAACCCTTCCCCGAAGCCTGACCCTCACCCGTCCCCTAATCCTAACCCGTAGGCTCACACTAACCCGCGCCCTCACACACACGCTCCCCCTAAAGCGTTGTCGGACCCTCACCACGACCCTAAACCGTCCCCGTCCCCTAACCCTAACCCTAGCCCGAACCCTAACCCTAACCCTTCCCCGAAGCCTGACCCTCACCCGTCCCCTAATCCTAACCCGTAGGCTCACACTAACCCGCGCCCTTACACGCACGCTCCCCCTAAAGCGTTGTCGGACCCTCACCAGGACCCTAAACCGTCCCCGTCCCCTAACCCTAACCCTAGCCCGAACCCTAACCCTAACCCTTCAACGAAGCCTGACACTCACCCGTCACCTAATCCTAACCCTTAGGATCACACTAACCCGCGCCCTCACACGCACGCTCCCCCTAAAGCATTGTCGGACCCTCACCTGGACCCTAAACCGTCCCCGTCCCCTAACCCTAACCCTAGCCCGAACCCTAACCCTAACCCTTCCCCGAAGCCTGACCCTCACCCGTCCCCTAATCCTATCCCGTAGGCTCACACTAACCCGCGCCCTTACACGCACGCTCCCCCTAAAGCGTTGTCGGACCCTCACCAGGACCATAAACCGTCCCCGTCCCCTAACCCTAACCCTAGCCCGAACCCTAACCCTAACCCTTCCCCGAAGCCTGACCCTCACCCGTCACCTAATCCTAACCCGTAGGCTCACACTAACCAGCGCCCTCACACGCACGATCCCCCTAAAGCGTTGTCGGACCCTCACCTGGACCCTAAACCGTCCCCGTCCCCTAACCCTAACCCTAGCCCGAACCCTAACCCTAACCCTTCCCCGAAGCATGACCCTCACCCGTCCCCTAATCCTAAGCCGTACGCTAACACTAACCCGCGCCCTCACACGCACGCTCCCCCTAAAGTGTTGTCGTATCCTCAGCTGGATCCTAAACCGTCCCCGTCCCCTAACCCTAACCCTAGCCCGAACCCTAACCCTAACCCTTCCCCGAAGCCTGACCCTCACCCGTCCCCTAATCCTAACCCGTAGGCTCACACTAACCCGCGCCCTTACACGCACGCTCCCCCTAAAGCGTTGTCGGACCCTCACCAGGACCCTAAACCGTCCCCGTCCCCTAACCCTAACCCTAGCCCGAACCCTAACCCTAACCCTTCCCCGAAGCCTGACCCTCACCCGTCCCCTAATCCTAACCCGTACGCTAACACTAACCCGCGCCCTCACACGCACGATCCCCCTAAAGCGTTGTCGGACCCTCAATTGGACCCTAAGCCGTCCCGGTCCCCTATCCCTAACCCTAGCCCGAACCCTAACCCTAACTCTTCCCCGAAGCCTGACCCTCACCCGTCCCCTAATCCTAACCCGCACGCTAACACTAACCCGGGCCCTCACACGCATGCTCCCCCTAAAGCGTTGTCAGACCCTCACCTGGACCCTAAACCGTCCCCGTCCCCTAACCCTAACCCTAGCCCGAAAACTAACCCTAACACTTCCATGAAGCCTGACCCTCACCCGTCCCGTAATCCTAAGCCGTACGCTAACACTAACCCACGCCCTCACACGCACGCTCCCCCTAAAGCGTTGTCGGACCCTCACCTGGACCCTAAACCGTCCCCGTCCCCTAACCCTAACCCTAGCCCTAGCCCGAACCCTAACCCTAACCCTTCCCCGAAGCCTGACCCTCACCCGACCCCTAATCCTAACCCGTAGGCTGACACTAACCCGCGCCCTCACACGCACGCTCCCCCTAAAGCGTTGTCGGACCCTCACCTGGACCCTAAACCGTCCCCGTCCCCTAACCCTAACCCTAGCCCAAACCCTAACCCTAACCCTTCCCCGAAGCCTGACCCTCACCCGTCCCCTAATCCTAACCCGTAGGCTCACACTACCCC
Source organism: Lagenorhynchus albirostris (assembly GCF_949774975.1). Classification (NCBI taxonomy): domain Eukaryota; kingdom Metazoa; phylum Chordata; class Mammalia; order Artiodactyla; family Delphinidae; genus Lagenorhynchus; species Lagenorhynchus albirostris. The sequence goes on along the minus strand of NW_026783505.1, from coordinate 1,178,110 downwards.
GCGCCCTCACACGCACGCTCCCCCTAAAGCGTTGTCGGACCCTCACCTGGACCCTAAACCATCCCTGTCCCCTAACCGTAACCCTAGCCCGAACCCTAACCCTAACCCTTCCCCGAAACATGACCCTCACCCGTCCCCTAATCCTAACCCGTAGGCTCACACTAACCCGCGCCCTCACACGCACACTCCCCCGAAAGCATTGTCGGAACCTCACCTGGACCCTAAACCGTCCCCGTACCCTAACCCTAACCCTAGCCCGAACCCTAACCCTAACCCTTCCCCGAAGCCTGACCCTCACCCGTCCCCTAATCCTAACCCGTACGCTAACACTAACCCGCGCCCTCACACGCACGCTCCCCCTAAAGCGTTTTCGGACCCTCAATTGGACCCTAATCCGTCCCCGTCCCCTAACCCTAACCCTAGCCCGAACCCTAACCCTAACCCTTCCCCGAAGCCTGAACCTCACCAGTCCCCTAATCCTAACCCGCACGCTAACACTAACCCGGGCCCTCACACGCATGCTCCCCCTAAAGCGTTGTCAGACCCTCACCTGCACCCTAAACCGTCCCCGTCCCCTAACCCTAACCCTAGCCCGAACCCTAACCCTAACACTTCCCCGAAGCCTGACCCTCACCCGTCCCCTAATCCTAACCCGTAGGCTCACACTAACCCGCGCCCTCACACGCACGCTCCACCTAAAGCGTTGTCGGACCCTCATCTGGACCCTAAACCGTCCCCGTACCCTAACCCTAACCCTAGCCCGAACCCTAACCCTAACCCTTCAACTAAGCCTGACCCTCACCCGTCCCCTAATCCTAACCCGTAGGCTCACACTAACCCGCGCCCTCACACGCACGCTCCCCCTAAAGCGTTGTCGGACCCTCAACTGGACCCTAAACCGTCCCCGTCCCCTAACCCTAACCCTAGCCCGAACCCTAACCCTAACCCTTCCCCGAAGCATGACCCTCACCCGTCCCCTAATCCTAACCCATACGCTAACACTAACCCGTGCCCACACACGCACGCTCCCCCTAAAGCGTTGTCGGACCCTCACCTGGACCCTAAACCGTCCCCGTCCCCTAACCCTAACCCTAGCCCGAACCCTAACCCTAACCCTTCCCCGAAGCCTGACGCTCACCCGTCCCCTAATCCTAACCCGTACGGTAACACTAACCCGCGCCCTCACACGCACGCTCCCCCTAAAGTGTTGTCGGACCCTCACCTGGACCCTAAACCGTCCCCGTCCCCTAACCCTAACCCTAGCCCGAACCCTAACCCTAACCCTTCCCCGAAGCCTGACCCTCACACGTCCCCTAATCCTAACCCGTAGGCTCACACTAACCCGCGCCCTAACACGCACGATCCCCCTAAAGCGTTGTCGGACCCTCACCTGGACCCTATACCGTCCCCGTCCCCTAACCCTAACCCTAGCCCGCACCCTAACCCTAACCCTTCCCCGAAGCCTGACCCTCACCCGTCCCCTAATCCTAAGCCGTACGCTAACACTAACCCGCGCCCTCACACGCACGCTCCCCCTAAAGCGTTGTCGGACCCTCACCTGGACCCTAAACCGTCCCCGTCCCCTAACCCTAACCCTAGCCCGAACCCTAACCCTAACCCTTCCCCGAAGCCTGACCCTCACCCGTCCCCTAATCCTAACCCGTAGGCTCACACTAACCCGCGCCCTCACACACACGCTCCCCCTAAAGCGTTGTCGGACCCTCACCACGACCCTAAACCGTCCCCGTCCCCTAACCCTAACCCTAGCCCGAACCCTAACCCTAACCCTTCCCCGAAGCCTGACCCTCACCCGTCCCCTAATCCTAACCCGTACGCTAACACTAACCCGCGCCCTCACATGCACGCTCCCCCTAAAACGTTGTCGGACCCTCAGCTGGATCCTAAACCGTCCCCGTCCCCTAACCCTAACCCTAGCCCGAACCCTAACCCTAACCCTTCCCCGAAGCCTGACCCTCACCCGTCCCCTAATCCTAACCCGTAGGCTCACACTAACCCGCGCCCTTACACGCACGCTCCCCCTAAAGCGTTGTCGGACCCTCACCAGGACCCTAAACCGTCCCCGTCCCCTAACCCTAACCCTAGCCCGAACCCTAACCCTAACCCTTCAACGAAGCCTGAAACTCACCCGTCACCTAATCCTAACCCTTAGGATCACACTAACCCGCGCCCTCACACGCACGCTCCCCCTAACGCGTTGTCGGACCCTCACCTGGACCCTAAACCGTCCCCGTCCCCTAACCCTAACCCTAGCCCGAACCCTAACCCTAACCCTTCCCCGAAGCCTGACCCTCACCCGTCCCCTAATCCTAACCCGTAGGCTCACACTAACCCGCGCCCTTACACGCACGCTCCCCCTAAAGCGTTGTCGGACCCTCACCAGGACCCTAAACCGTCCCCGTCCCCTAACCCTAACCCTAGCCCGAACCCTAACCCTAACCCTTCAACGAAGCCTGACACTCACCCGTCACCTAATCCTAACCCTTAGGATCACACTAACCCGCGCCCTCACACGCACGCTCCCCCTAAAGCATTGTCGGACCCTCACCTGGACCCTAAACCGTCCCCATCCCCTAACCCTAACCCTAGCCCGAACCCTAACCCTAACCCTTCCCCGAAGCCTGACCCTCACCCGTCTCCTAATCCTAACCCGTAGGCTCACACTAACCCGCGCCCTCACACGCACGCTACCCCTAATGCGTTGTCGGACCCTCACCTGGACCCTAAACCGTCCCCGTCCCCTAACCCTAACCCTAGCCCGAACCCTAACCCTAACCCTTCCCCGAAGCCTGACCCTCACCCGTCCCCTAATCCTAACCCGTAGGCTCACACTAACCTGCGCCCTTCAACGCACGCTCCCCCTAAAGCGTTGTCGGACCCTCACCTGGACCCTAAACCGTCCCCGTCCCCTAACCCTAACCCTAGCCCGAACCCTAACCCTAACCCTTCCCCGAAGCCTGACCCTCACCCGTCCCCTAATCCTAACCCGTACGCTAACACTAACCCACGCCCTCACACGCACGCTCCCCCTAAAGCGTTGTCGGACCCTCACCTGGACCCTAAACCGTCCCCGTCCCCTAACCTTAACCTTAGCCCGAACCCTAACCCTAACCCTTCCCCGAAGCCTGACGCTCACCCGTCCCCTAATCCTAACCCGCACGCTAACACTAACCCGGGCCCTCACACGCACGCTCCCCCTAAAGTGTTTTCGGACCCTCACCTGGACCCTAAACCGTCCCCGTCCCCTAACCCTAACCCTAGCCCGAACCCTAACCCTAACCCTTCCCCGAAGCCTGACCCTCACCCGTCACCTAATCCTAACCCGTAGGCTCACACTAACCCGCGCCCTCACATGCACGATCCCCCTAAAGCGGTGTCGGACCCTCACCTGGACCCTAAACCGTCCCCGTCCCCTAACCCTAACCCTAGCCCGAACCCTAACCCTAACCCTTCCCCGAAGCCTGACGCTGACCCGTCCCCTAATCCTAACCCGTACGGTAACACTAACCCGCGCCCTCACACGCACGCTCCCCCTAAAGCGTTGTCGGACCCTCACCTGGACCGTAAACCGTCCCCGTCACCTAACCCTAACCCTAGCCCGAACCCTAACACTAACCCTTCCCCGAAGCCTGACCCTCACCCGTCCCCTAATCCTAACCCGTAGGCTCACACTAACCCGTGCCCTAACACGCACGATCCCCCTAAAGCGTTGTCGGACCCTCACCTGGACCCTAAACCGTCCCCGTCCCCTAACCCTAACCCTAGCCCGAACCCTAACCCTAACCCTTCCCCGAAGCCTGACCCTCACCCGTCCCCTAATCCTAACCCGTAGGCTCACACTAACCCGCGCCCTCACACGCACGCTCCCCCTAAAGCGTTGTCGGACCCTCACCTGGACCCTAAACCGTCCCCGTCCCCTAACCCTAACCCTAGCCCGAACCCTAACCCTAACCCTTCTCCGAAGCCTGACCGTCACCCGTGCCCTAATCCTAAGCCGTACGCTAACACTAACCCGCGCCCTAACACGCACGCTCCCCCTAAAGCGTTGTCGGACCCTCACCTGGACCCTAAACCGTCCCCGTCCCCTAACCCTAACCCTAGCCCGAACCCTAACACTAACCCTTCCCCGAAGCCTGACCCTCACCCGTCCCCTAATCCTAACCCGTAGGCTCACACTAACCCGTGCCCTCACACACACGCTCCCCCTAAAGCGTTGTCGGACCCTCACCTCGACCCTAAACCGTCCCTGTCCCCTAAACCTAACCCTAGCCCGAACCCTAACCCTAACCCTTCCCCGAAGCCTGACCCTCACCCGTCCCCTAATCCTAACCCGTACGCTAACACTAACCCGCGCCCTCACATGCACGCTCCCCCTAAAGCGTTGTCGGACCGTCAGCTGGATCCTAAACCGTCCCCGTCCCCTAACCCTAACCCTAGCCCGAACCCTAACCCTAACCCTTCCCCGAAGCCTGACCCTCACCCGTCCCCTAATCCTAACCCGTAGGCTCATACTAACCCGCGCCCTTACACGCACGCTCCCCCTAAAGCGTTGTCGGACCCTCACCTGGACCCTAAACCGTCCCCGTCCCCTAACCCTAACCCTAGCCCGAACCCTAACCCTAACCCTTCCCCGAAGCCTGACCCTCACCCGTCCCCTAATCCTAACCCGTACGCTCACACTAACTCGCGCCCTCACACGTACGCTCCCCCTAAAGCGTTGTCAGACCCTCACCTGGACCCTAAACCGTCCCCGTCCCCTAACCCTAACCCTAGCCCGAACCCTAACCCTAACCCTTCCCCGAAGCCTGACGCTCACCCGTCCCCTAATCCTAACCCGTACGGTAACACTAACCCGCGCCCTCACACGCACGCTCCCCCTAAAGCGTTGTCGGAACCTCACCTGGACCCTAAACCGTCCCCGTCCCCTAACCCTAACCCTAGCCCGAACCCTAACCCTAACCCTTCCCCGAAGCCTGACCCTCTCCCGTCACCTAATCCTAACCCGTAGGCTCACACTAACCCGCGCCCTCACACGCACGATCACCCTAAAGCGTTGTCGGACCCTCTCCTGGACCCTAAACCGTCCCCGTCCCCTAACCCTAACCCTAGCCCGAACCCTAACCCTAACCCTTCCCCGAAGCATGACCCTCACCCGTCCCCTAATCCTAAGCCGTACGCTAACACTAACCGGCGCCCTCACACGCACGCTCCCCCTAAAGCGTTGTCGGACCCTCACCTGGACCCTAAACCGTCCCCGTCCCCTAACCCTAACCCTAGCCCGAACCCTAACCCTAACCCTTCCCCGAAGCCTGACCCTCACCCGTCCCCTAATCCTAACCCGCACGCTAACACTAACTCGGGCCCTCACACGCATGCTCCCCCTAAAGCGTTGTCGGAACCTCACCTGGACCCTAAACCGTCCCCGTCGCCTAACACTAACCCTAGCCCGAACCCTAACCCTAACCCTTCCCCGAAGCCTGACCCTCACCCGTCCCCTAATCCTAACACGTAGGCTCACACTAACCCGCGCCCTCACACGCACGCTCCCCATAAAGCGTTGTGCGACCCTCACCTGGACCCTAAACCGTCCCCGTACCCTAACCCTAACCCTAGCCCGAACCCTAACCCTAACCCTTCAACGAAGCCTGACACTCACCCGTCCCCTATTCCTAACCCTTAGGATCACACTAACCCGCGCCCTCACACGCACGCTCCCCCTAAAGCGTTGTCGGACCCTCACCTGGACCCTAAACCGTCCCCGTCCCCTAACCCTAACCCTAGCCCGAACCCTAACCCTAACCCTTCCCCGAAGCATGACCCTCACCCGTCCCCTAATCCTAAGCCGTACGCTAACACTAACCCGCCCCCTCACACGCACGCTCCCCCTAAAGCGTTGTCGGACCCTCACCTGGACCCTAAACCGTCCCCGTCCCCTAACCCTAACCCTAACCCGAACCCTAACCCTAACCCTTCCCCGAAGCCTGACCCTCACCCGTCCCCTAATCCTAACCCGTACGCTAACACTAACCCGCGCCCTCACATGCACGCTCCCCCTAAAGCGTTGTCGGACCCTCACCAGGACCCTAAACCGTCCCCGTCCCCTAACGCTAACCCTAGCCCGAACCCTAACCCTAACCCTTCCCCGAAGCCTGACCCTCACCCTTCCCCTAATCCTAACCCGCACGCTAACACTAACCCGGGCCCTCACACGCATGCTCCCCCTAAAGCGTTGTCGGACCCTCACCTGGACCCTAAACCGTCCCCGTCGCCTAACACTAACCCTAGCCCGAACCCTAACCCTAACCCTTCCCCGAAGCCTGACCCTCACCCGTCCCCTAATCCTAACCCGTAGGCTCACACTAACCCGCGCCCTCACACGCACGCTCCCCATAAAGCGTTGTCCGACACTCACCTGGACCCTAAACCGTCCCCGTACCCTAACCCTAACCCTAGCCCGAACCCTAACCCTAACCCTTCAACGAAGCCTGACCCTCACCCGTCCCCTAATCCTAACCCTTAGGATCACACTAACCCGCGCCCTCACACGCACGCTCCCCCTAAAGCGTTGTCGGACCCTCACCTGGACCCTAAACCGTCCCCGTCCCCTAACCCTAACCCTAGCCCGAACCCTAACCCTAACCCTTCCCCGAAGCCTGACCCTCACCCGTCCCCAATCCTAACCCGTAGCCTCACACTAACCCGCGCCCTTACACGCACGCTCCCCCTAAAGCGTTGTCGGACCCTCACCAGGAACATAAACCGTCCCCGTCCCCTAACCCTAACCCTAGCCCGAACCCTAACCATAACCCTTCCCCGAAGCCTGACCCTCAACCGTCCCCTAATCCTAACCCGTACGCTCACACTAACTCGCGCCCTCACACGCACGCTCCCCCTAAAGCGTTGTCAGACCCTCACCTGGACCCTAAACCGTCCCCATCCCCTAAACCTAACCCTAGCCCGAACCCTAACCCTAACCCTTCCCCGAAGCCTGACCCTCACCCGTCCCCTAATCCTAACCCGTAGGCTCACACTAACCCGCGCCCTCACACGCACGCTACCCCTAATGCGTTGTCGGACCCTCACCTGGACCCTAAACCGTCCCCGTCCCCTAACCCTAACCCTAGCCTGAACCCTAACCCTAACACTTCCCCGAAGCCTGACCCTCACCCGTCCCCTAATCCTAACCCGTAGGCTCACACTAACCTGCGCCCTCACACGCAAGCTCCCCCTAAAGCGTTGTCGGACCCTCACCTGGACCCTAAACCGTCCCCGTCCCCTAACCCTAACCCTAGCCCGAACCCTAACCCTAACCCTTCCCCGAAGCCTGACCCTCACCCGTCCCCTAATCCTAACCCTTACGCTAACACTAACCCACGCCCTCACATGCACGCTCCCCCTAAAGCGTTGTGGGACCCTCACCTGGACCCTAAACCGTCCCCGTCCCCTAACCCTAACCCAAGCCCGAACCCTAACCCTAACCCTTCCCCGAAGCCTGACCCTCACCCGTTCCCTAATCCTAACCCGTAGGCTCACACTAACCAGCGCCCTCACACGCACGATCCCCCTAAAGCGTTGTCGGACCCTCACCTTTACCCTAAACCGTCCCCATCCCCTAACCCTAACCCTAGCCCGAACCCTAACCCTAACCCTTCCCCGAAGCATGACCCTCACCCGTCCCCTAATCCTAAGCCGTACGCTAACACTAACCCGCGCCCTCACACGCACGCTCCCCCTAAAGCGTTGTCGGACCCTCACCTGGACCCTAAACCGTCCCCGTCCCCTAACCCTAACCCTAGCCCGAACCCTAACCCCAACCCTTCCCCGAAGCCTGACCCTCACCCATCCCCTAATCCTAACCCGTACGCTAACACTAACCCACGCCCTCACACGCACGCTCCCCCTAAAGCGTTGTTGGACCCTCACCTGGATCCTAAACCGTCCCCGTCCCCTAACCCTAACCCTAGCCCGAACCCTAACCCTAACCCTTCCCCGAAACCTGACCCTCACCCGTCCCCTAATCCTAACCCGTAGGCTCACACTAACCCGCGCGCTCACACGCACGCTCCCCCTAAAGCGTTGTCGGACCCTCACCTGGACCCTAAACCGTCCCCGTCCCCTAACCCTAACCCTAGCCCGAACCCTAAGCCTAACCCTTCCCCGTAGCCTGACCCTCACCCGTCCCGTAATCCTAACCCGTAGGCTCACACTAACCCACGCGCTCTCACGCACGCTCCCCCTAAAGCGTTGTCGGACCCTCACCTCGACCCTAAACCGTCCCCGTCCCCTAACCCTAACCCTAGCCCGAACCCTAACCCTAACCCTTCCCCGAAGCCTGACCCTCACCCGTCCCCTAATCCTAACCCGTACGGTAACACTAACCCGCGCCCTCATATGCACGCTCCCCCTAAAGCGTTGTCGTACCCTCAGCTGGATCCTAAACCGTCCCCGTCCCCTAACCCTAACCCTAGCCCGAACCCTAACCCTAACCCTTCACCGAAGCCTGACCCTCACCCGTCCACTAATCCTAACCCGTAGGCTCACACTAACCGCGCCCTTACACGCACGCTCCCCCTAAAGCATTGTCGGACCCTCACCAGGACCCTAAACAGTCCCCGTCCCCTAACCCTAACCCTAGCCCGAACCCTAACCATAACACTTCCCCGAAGCCTGACCCTCAACCGTCCCCTAATCCTAACCCGTACGCTCACACTAACTCGCGCCCTCACACGCACGCTCCCCCTAAAGCGTTGTCAGACCCTCACCTGGACCCTAAACCGTCCCCATCCCCTAAACCTAACCCTAGCCCGAACCCTAACCCTAATCCTTCCCCGAAGCCTGACCCTCACCCGTCCCCTAATCCTAACCCGTAGGCTCACACTAACCCGCGCCCTCACACGCACGCTATCCCTAATGCGTTGTCGGACCCTCACCTGGACCCTAAACCGTCCCCGTCCCCTAACCCTAACCCTAGCCTGAACCCTAACCCTAACACTTCCCCGAAGCCTGACCCTCACCCGTCCCCTAATCCTAACCCGTAGGCTCACACTAACCTGCGCCCTCACACGCAAGCTCCCCCTAAAGCGTTGTCGGACCCTCACCTGGACCCTAAACCGTCCCCGTCCCCTAACCCTAACCCTAGCCCGAACCCTAACCCTAACCCTTCCCCGAAGCCTGACCCTCACCCGTCCCCTAATCCTAACCCGTACGCTAACACTAACCCACGCCCTCACATGCACGCTCCCCCTAAAGCGTTGTCGGACCCTCACCTTGACCCTAAACCGTCCCCGTCCCCTAACCCTAACCCAAGCCCGAACCCTAACCCTAACCCTTCCCCGAACCCTGACCCTCACCCGTCCCCTAATCCTAACCCGTAGGCTCACACTAACCAGCGCCCTCACACGCACGCTCCCCCTAAAGCGTTGTCGGACCCTCACCTGGACCCTAAACCGTCCCCATCCCCTAACCCTAACCCTAGCCCGAACCCTAACCCTAACCCTTCCCCGAAGCATGACCCTCACCCGTCCCCTAATCCTAAGCCGTACGCTAACACTAACCCGCGCCCTCACACGCACGCTCCCCCTAAAGCGTTGTCGGACCCTCACCTGGACCCTAAACCGTCCCCGTCCCCTAACCCTAACCCTAGCCCGAACCCTAACCCTAACCCTTCCCCGAAGCCTGACCCTCACCCGTCCCCTAATCCTAACCCGTACGCTAACACTAACCCACGCCCTCACACACACGCTCCCCCTAAAGCGTTGTTGGACCCTCACCTGGATCCTAAACCGTCCCCGTCCCCTAACCCTAACCCTAGCCCGAACCCTAACCCTAACCCTTCCCCGAAACCTGACCCTCACCCGTCCCCTAATCCTAACCCGTAGGCTCACACTAACCCGCGCGCTCACACGCACGCTCCCCCTAAAGCGTTGTCGGACCCTCACCTGGACCCTAAACCGTCCCCATCCCCTAACCCTAACCCTAGCCCGAACCCTAAGCCTAACCCTTCCCCGAAGCCTGACCCTCACCCGTCCCCTAATCCTAACCCGTAGGCTCACACTAACCCACGCGCTCACACGCACGCTCCCCCTAAAGCGTTGTCGGACCCTCACCTCGACCCTAAACCGTCCCCGTCCCCTAACCCTAACCCTAGCCCGAACCCTAACCCTAACCCTTCCCCGAAGCCTGACCCTCACCCGTCCCCTAATCCTAACCCGTACAGTAACACTAACCCGCGCCCTCATATGCACGCTCCCCCTAAAGCGTTGTCGTACCCTCAGCTGGATCCTAAACCGTCCCCGTCCCCTAACCCTAACCCTAGCCCGAACCCTAACCCTAACCCTTCACCGAAGCCTGACCTTCACCCGTCCACTAATCCTAACCCGTAGGCTCACACTAACCCGCGCCCTTACACGCACGCTCCCCCTAAAGCATTGTCGGACCCTCACCAGGACCCTAAACAGTCCCCGTCCCCTAACCCTAACCCTAGCCCGAACCCTAACCATAACACTTCCCCGAAGCCTGACCCTAATCCGTCCCCTAATCCTAACCCGTACGCTCACACTAACTCGCGCCCTCACACGCACGCTCCCCCTAAAGCGTTGTCAGACCCTCACCTGGACCCTAAACCGTCCCCGTCCCCTAACCCTAACCCTAGCCCGAACCCTAACCCTAACCCTTCCCCGAAGCCTGACCCTCACCCGTCCCCTAATCCTAACCCGTAGGCTCACACTACCCCGCGCCCTCACACGCACGCTCCCCCTAAAGCGTTGTCGGACCCTCACCTGGACCCTAAACCATCCCTGTCCCCTAACCGTAACCCTAGCCCGAACCCTAACCCTAACCCTTCCCCGAAACATGACCCTCACCCGTCCCCTAATCCTAACCCGTAGGCTCACACTAACCCGCGCCCTCACACGCACACTCCCCCGAAAGCATTGTCGGAACCTCACCTGGACCCTAAACCGTCCCCGTACCCTAACCCTAACCCTAGCCCGAACCCTAACCCTAACCCTTCCCCGAAGCCTGACCCTCACCCGTCCCCTAATCCTAACCCGTACGCTAACACTAACCCGCGCCCTCACACGCACGCTCCCCCTAAAGCGTTTTCGGACCCTCAATTGGACCCTAAGCCGTCCCCGTCCCCTAACCCTAACCCTAGCCCGAACCCTAACCCTAACCCTTCCCCGAAGCCTGAACCTCACCAGTCCCCTAATCCTAACCCGCACGCTAACACTAACCCGGGCCCTCACACGCATGCTCCCCCTAAAGCGTTGTCAGACCCTCACCTGCACCCTAAACCGTCCCCGTCCCCTAACCCTAACCCTAGCCCGAAACCTAACCCTAACACTTCCCCGAAGCCTGACCCTCACCCGTCCCCTAATCCTAACCCGTAGGCTCACACTAACCCGCGCCCTCACACGCACGCTCCCCCTAAAGCGTTGTCGGACCCTCACCTGGACCCTAAACCGTCCCGGTACCCTAACCCTAACCCTAGCCCGAACCCTAACCCTAACCCTTCAACTAAGCCTGACCCTCACCCGTCCCCTAATCCTAACCCGTAGGCTCACACTAACCCGCGCCCTCACATGCACGCTCCCCCTAAAGCGTTGTCGGACCCTCAACTGGACCCTAAACCGTCCCCGTCCCCTAACCCTAACCCTAGCCCGAACCCTAACCCTAACCCTTCCCCGAAGCCTGACGCTCACCCGTCCCCTAATCCTAACCCGTATGGTAACACTAACCCGCGCCCTCACACGCACGCTCCCCCTAAAGTGTTGTCGGACCCTCACCTGGACCCTAAACCGTCCCCGTCCCCTAACCCTAACCCTAGCCCGAACTCTAACCCTAACCCTTCCCCGAAGCCTGACCCTCACACGTCCCCTAATCCTAACCCGTAGGCTCACACTAACCCGCGCCCTAACACGCACGATCCCCCTAAAGCGTTGTTGGACCCTCACCTGGACCCTATACCGTCCCCGTCCCCTAACCCTAACCCTAGCCCGAACCCTAACCCTAACCCTTCCCCGAAGCATGACCCTCACCCGTCCCCTAATCCTAAGCCGTACGCTAACACTAACCCGCGCCCTCACACGCACGCTCCCCCTAAAGCGTTGTCGGACCCTCACCTGGACCCTAAACCGTCCCCGTCCCCTAGCCCTAACCCTAGCCCGAACCCTAACCCTAACCCTTCCCCGAAGCCTGACCCTCACCCGTCCCCTAATCCTAACCCGTAGGCTCACACTAACCCGCGCCCTCACACACACGCTCCCCCTAAAGCGTTGTCGGACCCTCACCACGACCCTAAACCGTCCCCGTCCCCTAACCCTAACCCTAGCCCGAACCCTAACCCTAACCCTTCCCCGAAGCCTGACCCTCACCCGTCCCCTAATCCTAACCCGTAGGCTCACACTAACCCGCGCCCTTACACGCACGCTCCCCCTAAAGCGTTGTCGGACCCTCACCAGGACCCTAAACCGTCCCCGTCCCCTAACCCTAACCCTAGCCCGAACCCTAACCCTAACCCTTCAACGAAGCCTGACACTCACCCGTCACCTAATCCTAACCCTTAGGATCACACTAACCCGCGCCCTCACACGCACGCTCCCCCTAAAGCATTGTCGGACCCTCACCTGGACCCTAAACCGTCCCCGTCCCCTAACCCTAACCCTAGCCCGAACCCTAACCCTAACCCTTCCCCGAAGCCTGACCCTCACCCGTCCCCTAATCCTATCCCGTAGGCTCACACTAACCCGCGCCCTTACACGCACGCTCCCCCTAAAGCGTTGTCGGACCCTCACCAGGACCATAAACCGTCCCCGTCCCCTAACCCTAACCCTAGCCCGAACCCTAACCCTAACCCTTCCCCGAAGCCTGACCCTCACCCGTCACCTAATCCTAACCCGTAGGCTCACACTAACCAGCGCCCTCACACGCACGATCCCCCTAAAGCGTTGTCGGACCCTCACCTGGACCCTAAACCGTCCCCGTCCCCTAACCCTAACCCTAGCCCGAACCCTAACCCTAACCCTTCCCCGAAGCATGACCCTCACCCGTCCCCTAATCCTAAGCCGTACGCTAACACTAACCCGCGCCCTCACACGCACGCTCCCCCTAAAGTGTTGTCGTATCCTCAGCTGGATCCTAAACCGTCCCCGTCCCCTAACCCTAACCCTAGCCCGAACCCTAACCCTAACCCTTCCCCGAAGCCTGACCCTCACCCGTCCCCTAATCCTAACCCGTAGGCTCACACTAACCCGCGCCCTTACACGCACGCTCCCCCTAAAGCGTTGTCGGACCCTCACCAGGACCCTAAACCGTCCCCGTCCCCTAACCCTAACCCTAGCCCGAACCCTAACCCTAACCCTTCCCCGAAGCCTGACCCTCACCCGTCCCCTAATCCTAACCCGTACGCTAACACTAACCCGCGCCCTCACACGCACGATCCCCCTAAAGCGTTGTCGGACCCTCAATTGGACCCTAAGCCGTCCCGGTCCCCTATCCCTAACCCTAGCCCGAACCCTAACCCTAACTCTTCCCCGAAGCCTGACCCTCACCCGTCCCCTAATCCTAACCCGCACGCTAACACTAACCCGGGCCCTCACACGCATGCTCCCCCTAAAGCGTTGTCAGACCCTCACCTGGACCCTAAACCGTCCCCGTCCCCTAACCCTAACCCTAGCCCGAAAACTAACCCTAACACTTCCATGAAGCCTGACCCTCACCCGTCCCGTAATCCTAAGCCGTACGCTAACACTAACCCACGCCCTCACACGCACGCTCCCCCTAAAGCGTTGTCGGACCCTCACCTGGACCCTAAACCGTCCCCGTCCCCTAACCCTAACCCTAGCCCTAGCCCGAACCCTAACCCTAACCCTTCCCCGAAGCCTGACCCTCACCCGACCCCTAATCCTAACCCGTAGGCTGACACTAACCCGCGCCCTCACACGCACGCTCCCCCTAAAGCGTTGTCGGACCCTCACCTGGACCCTAAACCGTCCCCGTCCCCTAACCCTAACCCTAGCCCGAACCCTAACCCTAACCCTTCCCCGAAGCCTGACCCTCACCCGTCCCCTAATCCTAACCCGTAGGCTCACACTACCCCGCGCCCTCACACGCACGCTCCCCCTAAAGCGTTGTCGGACCCTCACCTGGACCCTAAACCATCCCTGTCCCCTAACCGTAACCCTAGCCCGAACCCTAACCCTAACCCTTCCCCGAAACATGACCCTCACCCGTCCCCTAATCCTAACCCGTAGGCTCACACTAACCCGCGCCCTCACACGCACACTCCCCCGAAAGCATTGTCGGAACCTCACCTGGACCCTAAACCGTCCCCGTACCCTAACCCTAACCCTAGCCCGAACCCTAACCCTAACCCTTCCCCGAAGCCTGACCCTCACCCGTCCCCTAATCCTAACCCGTACGCTAACACTAACCCGCGCCCTCACACGCACGCTCCCCCTAAAGCGTTTTCGGACCCTCAATTGGACCCTAATCCGTCCCCGTCCCCTAACCCTAACCCTAGCCCGAACCCTAACCCTAACCCTTCCCCGAAGCCTGAACCTCACCAGTCCCCTAATCCTAACCCGCACGCTAACACTAACCCGGGCCCTCACACGCATGCTCCCCCTAAAGCGTTGTCAGACCCTCACCTGCACCCTAAACCGTCCCCGTCCCCTAACCCTAACCCTAGCCCGAACCCTAACCCTAACACTTCCCCGAAGCCTGACCCTCACCCGTCCCCTAATCCTAACCCGTAGGCTCACACTAACCCGCGCCCTCACACGCACGCTCCACCTAAAGCGTTGTCGGACCCTCATCTGGACCCTAAACCGTCCCCGTACCCTAACCCTAACCCTAGCCCGAACCCTAACCCTAACCCTTCAACTAAGCCTGACCCTCACCCGTCCCCTAATCCTAACCCGTAGGCTCACACTAACCCGCGCCCTCACACGCACGCTCCCCCTAAAGCGTTGTCGGACCCTCAACTGGACCCTAAACCGTCCCCGTCCCCTAACCCTAACCCTAGCCCGAACCCTAACCCTAACCCTTCCCCGAAGCATGACCCTCACCCGTCCCCTAATCCTAACCCATACGCTAACACTAACCCGTGCCCTCACACGCACGCTCCCCCTAAAGCGTTGTCGGACCCTCACCTGGACCCTAAACCGTCCCCGTCCCCTAACCCTAACCCTAGCCCGAACCCTAACCCTAACCCTTCCCCGAAGCCTGACGCTCACCCGTCCCCTAATCCTAACCCGTACGGTAACACTAACCCGCGCCCTCACACGCACGCTCCCCCTAAAGTGTTGTCGGACCCTCACCTGGACCCTAAACCGTCCCCGTCCCCTAACCCTAACCCTAGCCCGAACCCTAACCCTAACCCTTCCCCGAAGCCTGACCCTCACACGTCCCCTAATCCTAACCCGTAGGCTCACACTAACCCGCGCCCTAACACGCACGATCCCCCTAAAGCGTTGTCGGACCCTCACCTGGACCCTATACCGTCCCCGTCCCCTAACCCTAACCCTAGCCCGCACCCTAACCCTAACCCTTCCCCGAAGCCTGACCCTCACCCGTCCCCTAATCCTAAGCCGTACGCTAACACTAACCCGCGCCCTCACACGCACGCTCCCCCTAAAGCGTTGTCGGACCCTCACCTGGACCCTAAACCGTCCCCGTCCCCTAACCCTAACCCTAGCCCGAACCCTAACCCTAACCCTTCCCCGAAGCCTGACCCTCACCCGTCCCCTAATCCTAACCCGTAGGCTCACACTAACCCGCGCCCTCACACACACGCTCCCCCTAAAGCGTTGTCGGACCCTCACCACGACCCTAAACCGTCCCCGTCCCCTAACCCTAACCCTAGCCCGAACCCTAACCCTAACCCTTCCCCGAAGCCTGACCCTCACCCGTCCCCTAATCCTAACCCGTACGCTAACACTAACCCGCGCCCTCACATGCACGCTCCCCCTAAAACGTTGTCGGACCCTCAGCTGGATCCTAAACCGTCCCCGTCCCCTAACCCTAACCCTAGCCCGAACCCTAACCCTAACCCTTCCCCGAAGCCTGACCCTCACCCGTCCCCTAATCCTAACCCGTAGGCTCACACTAACCCGCGCCCTTACACGCACGCTCCCCCTAAAGCGTTGTCGGACCCTCACCAGGACCCTAAACCGTCCCCGTCCCCTAACCCTAACCCTAGCCCGAACCCTAACCCTAACCCTTCAACGAAGCCTGAAACTCACCCGTCACCTAATCCTAACCCTTAGGATCACACTAACCCGCGCCCTCACACGCACGCTCCCCCTAACGCGTTGTCGGACCCTCACCTGGACCCTAAACCGTCCCCGTCCCCTAACCCTAACCCTAGCCCGAACCCTAACCCTAACCCTTCCCCGAAGCCTGACCCTCACCCGTCCCCTAATCCTAACCCGTAGGCTCACACTAACCCGCGCCCTTACACGCACGCTCCCCCTAAAGCGTTGTCGGACCCTCACCAGGACCCTAAACCGTCCCCGTCCCCTAACCCTAACCCTAGCCCGAACCCTAACCCTAACCCTTCAACGAAGCCTGACACTCACCCGTCACCTAATCCTAACCCTTAGGATCACACTAACCCGCGCCCTCACACGCACGCTCCCCCTAAAGCATTGTCGGACCCTCACCTGGACCCTAAACCGTCCCCATCCCCTAACCCTAACCCTAGCCCGAACCCTAACCCTAACCCTTCCCCGAAGCCTGACCCTCACCCGTCTCCTAATCCTAACCCGTAGGCTCACACTAACCCGCGCCCTCACACGCACGCTACCCCTAATGCGTTGTCGGACCCTCACCTGGACCCTAAACCGTCCCCGTCCCCTAACCCTAACCCTAGCCCGAACCCTAACCCTAACCCTTCCCCGAAGCCTGACCCTCACCCGTCCCCTAATCCTAACCCGTAGGCTCACACTAACCTGCGCCCTTCAACGCACGCTCCCCCTAAAGCGTTGTCGGACCCTCACCTGGACCCTAAACCGTCCCCGTCCCCTAACCCTAACCCTAGCCCGAACCCTAACCCTAACCCTTCCCCGAAGCCTGACCCTCACCCGTCCCCTAATCCTAACCCGTACGCTAACACTAACCCACGCCCTCACACGCACGCTCCCCCTAAAGCGTTGTCGGACCCTCACCTGGACCCTAAACCGTCCCCGTCCCCTAACCTTAACCTTAGCCCGAACCCTAACCCTAACCCTTCCCCGAAGCCTGACGCTCACCCGTCCCCTAATCCTAACCCGCACGCTAACACTAACCCGGGCCCTCACACGCACGCTCCCCCTAAAGTGTTTTCGGACCCTCACCTGGACCCTAAACCGTCCCCGTCCCCTAACCCTAACCCTAGCCCGAACCCTAACCCTAACCCTTCCCCGAAGCCTGACCCTCACCCGTCACCTAATCCTAACCCGTAGGCTCACACTAACCAGCGCCCTCACACGCACGATCCCCCTAAAGCGTTGTCGGACCCTCAACTGGACCCTAAACCGTCCCCGTCCCCTAACCCTAACCGTAGCCCGAACCCTAACCCTAACCCTTCCCCGAAGCCTGACCCTCACCCGTCCCCTAATCCTAAGCCGTACGCTAACACTAACCCGCGCCCTCACACGCACGCTCCCCCTAAAGTGTTGTCGTATCCTCAGCTGGATCCTAAACCGTCCCCGTCCCCTAACCCTAACCCTAGCCCGAACCCTAACCATAACCCTTCCCCGAAGCCTGACCCTCACCCGTCCCCTAATCCTAACCCGTAGGCTCACACTAACCCGCGCCCTTACACGCACGCTCCCCCTAAAGCGTTGTCGGACCCTCACCAGGACCCTAAACCGTCCCCGTACCCTAACCCTAACCCTAGCCCGAACCCTAACCCTAACCCTTCCCCGAAGCCTGACCCTCACCCGTCCCCTAATCCTAACCCGTACGCTAACACTAACCCGCGCCCTCACACGCACGATGCCCCTAAAGCGTTGTCGGACCCTCAATTGGACCCTAAGCCGTCCCGGTCCCCTATCCCTAACCCTAGCCCGAACCCTAACCCTAACTCTTCCCCGAAGCCTGACCCTCACCCGTCCCCTAATCCTAACCCGCACGCTAACACTAACCCGGGCCCTCACACGCATGCTCCCCCTAAAGCGTTGTCAGACCCTCACCTGGACCCTAAACCGTCCCCGTCCCCTAACCCTAACCCTAGCCCGAAAACTAACCCTAACACTTCCATGAAGCCTGACCCTCACCCGTCCCGTAATCCTAAGCCGTACGCTAACACTAACCCACGCCCTCACACGCACGCTCCCCCTAAAGCGTTGTCGGACCCTCACCTGGACCCTAAACCGTCCCCGTCCCCTAACCCTAACCCTAGCCCTAGCCCGAACCCTAACCCTAACCCTTCCCCGAAGCCTGACACTCACCCGACCCCTAATCCTAACCCGTAGGCTGACACTAACCCGCGCCCTCACACGCACGCTCCCCCTAAAGCGTTGTCGGACCCTCACCTGGACCCTAAACCGTCCCCGTCCCCTAACCCTAACCCTAGCCCGAACCCTAACCCTAACCCTTCCCCGAAGCCTGACCCTCACCCGTCCCCTAATCCTAACCCGTAGGCTCACACTACCCCGCGCCCTCACACGCACGCTCCCCCTAAAGCGTTGTCGGACCCTCACCTGGACCCTAAACCATCCCTGTCCCCTAACCGTAACCCTAGCCCGAACCCTAACCCTAACCCTTCCCCGAAACATGACCCTCACCCGTCCCCTAATCCTAACCCGTAGGCTCACACTAACCCGCGCCCTCACACGCACACTCCCCCGAAAGCATTGTCGGAACCTCACCTGGACCCTAAACCGTCCCCGTACCCTAACCCTAACCCTAGCCCGAACCCTAACCCTAACCCTTCCCCGAAGCCTGACCCTCACCCGTCCCCTAATCCTAACCCGTACGCTAACACTAACCCGCGCCCTCACACGCACGCTCCCCCTAAAGCGTTTTCGGACCCTCAATTGGACCCTAAGCCGTCCCCGTCCCCTAACCCTAACCCTAGCCCGAACCCTAACCCTAACCCTTCCCCGAAGCCTGAACCTCACCAGTCCCCTAATCCTAACCCGCACGCTAACACTAACCCGGGCCCTCACACGCATGCTCCCCCTAAAGCGTTGTCAGACCCTCACCTGCACCCTAAACCGTCCCCGTCCCCTAACCCTAACCCTAGCCCGAACCCTAACCCTAACACTTCCCCGAAGCCTGACCCTCACCCGTCCCCTAATCCTAACCCGTAGGCTCACACTAACCCGCGCCCTCACACGCACGCTCCCCCTAAAGCGTTGTCGGACCCTCACCTGGACCCTAAACCGTCCCCGTACCCTAACCCTAACCCTAGCCCGAACCCTAACCCTAACCCTTCAACTAAGCCTGACCCTCACCCGTCCCCTAATCCTAACCCGTAGGCTCACACTAACCCGCGCCCTCACACGCACGCTCCCCCTAAAGCGTTGTCGGACCCTCAACTGGACCCTAAACCGTCCCCGTCCCCTAACCCTAACCCTAGCCCGAACCCTAACCCTAACCCTTCCCCGAAGCATGACCCTCACCCGTCCCCTAATCCTAACCCATACGCTAACACTAACCCGTGCCCTCACACGCACGCTCCCCCTAAAGCGTTGTCGGACCCTCACCTGGACCCTAAACCGTCCCCGTCCCCTAACCCTAACCCTAGCCCGAACCCTAACCCTAACCCTTCCCCGAAGCCTGACGCTCACCCGTCCCCTAATCCTAACCCGTACGGTAACACTAACCCGCGCCCTCACACGCACGCTCCCCCTAAAGTGTTGTCGGACCCTCACCTGGACCCTAAACCGTCCCCGTCCCCTAACCCTAACCCTAGCCCGAACCCTAACCCTAACCCTTCACCGAAGCCTGACCCTCACACGTCCCCTAATCCTAACCCGTAGGCTCACACTAACCCGCGCCCTAACACGCACGATCCCCCTAAAGCGTTGTCGGACCCTCACCTGGACCCTATACCGTCCCCGTCCCCTAACCCTAACCCTAGCCCGAACCCTAACCCTAACCCTTCCCCGAAGCCTGACCCTCACCCGTCCCCTAATCCTAAGCCGTACGCTAACACTAACCCGCGCCCTCACACGCACGCTCCCCCTAAAGCGTTGTCGGACCCTCACCTGGACCCTAAACCGTCCCCGTCCCCTAGCCCTAACCCTAGCCCGAACCCTAACCCTAACCCTTCCCCGAAGCCTGACCCTCACCCGTCCCCTAATCCTAACCCGTAGGCTCACACTAACCCGCGCCCTCACACACACGCTCCCCCTAAAGCGTTGTCGGACCCTCACCACGACCCTAAACCGTCCCCGTCCCCTAACCCTAACCCTAGCCCGAACCCTAACCCTAACCCTTCCCCGAAGCCTGACCCTCACCCGTCCCCTAATCCTAACCCGTACGCTAACACTAACCCGCGCCCTCACATGCACGCTCCCCCTAAAACGTTGTCGGACCCTCAGCTGGATCCTAAACCGTCCCCGTCCCCTAACCCTAACCCTAGCCCGAACCCTAACCCTAACTCTTCCCCGAAGCCTGACCCTCACCCGTCCCCTAATCCTAACCCGCACGCTAACACTAACCCGGGCCCTCACACGCATGCTCCCCCTAAAGCGTTGTCAGACCCTCACCTGGACCCTAAACCGTCCCCGTCCCCTAACCCTAACCCTAGTCCGAAAACTAACCCTAACACTTCCATGAATTCTGACCCTCACCCGTCCCGTAATCCTAAGCCGTACGCTAACACTAACCCACGCCCTCACACGCACACTCCCCCTAAAGCGTTGTCGGACCCTCACCTGGACCCTAAACCGTCCCCGTCCCCTAACCCTAAACCTAGCCCTAGCCCGAACCCTAACCCTAACCCTTCCCCGAAGCCTGACCCTCACCCGTCCCCTAATCCTAACCCGTAGGCTCACACTAACCCGCGCCCTCACACGCACGCTCCCCCTAAAGCGTTGTCGGACCCTCACCTGGACCCTAAACCGTCCCCGTCCCCTAACCCTAACCCTAGCCCGAACCCTAACCCTAACCCTTCCCCGAAGCCTGACCCTCACCCGTCCCCTAATCCTAACCCGTACGCTAACACTAACCCACGCCCTCACACGCACGCTCCCCCTAAAGCGTTGTTGGACCCTCACCTGGACCCTAAACCGTCCACGTCCCCTAACCCTAACCCTAGCCCGAACCCTAACCCTAACCCTTCCCCGAAGCCTGACGCTCACCCGTCCCCTAATCCTAACCCGTACGGTAACACTAACCCGCGCCCTCACACGCACGCTCCCCCTAAAGCGTTGTCGGACCCTCACCTGGACCCTAAACCGTCCCCGTCCCCTAACCCTAACCCTAGCCCGAACCCTAACCCTAACCCTTCCCCGAAGCCTGACCCTCACCCGTCACCTAATCCTAACCCGTAGGCTCACACTAACCAGCGCCCTCACACGCACGATCCCCCTAAAGCGTTGTCGGACCCTCACCTGGACCCTAAACCGTCCCCGTCCCCTAACCCTAACCCTAGCCCGAACCCTAACCCTAACCCCTCCCCGAAGCATGACCCTCACCCGTCCCCTAATCCTAAGCCGTACGCTAACACTAACCCGCGCCCTTACACGCACGCTCCCCCTAAAGCGTTGTCGGACCCTCACCTGGACCCTAAACCGTCCCCGTCCCCTAACCCTAACCCTAGACCGAACCCTAACCCTAACCCTTCCCCGAAGCCTGACCCTCACCCGTCCCCTAATCCTAACCCGTACGCTAACACTAACCCGCGTGCCCACACGCACGCTCCCCCTAAAGCGTTGTTGGACCCTCACCTGGACCCTAAACCGTCCCCGTCCCCTAACCCTAACCCTAGCCCGAACCCTAACCCTAACCCTTCCCCGAAACCTGACCCTCACCCGTCCCCTAATCCTAACCCGTAGGCTCACACTAACCCGCGCGCTCACACGCACGCTCCCCCTAAAGCGTTGTCGGACCCTCACCTAGACCCTAACCGTCCCCGTCCCCTAACCCTAACCCTAGCCCGAACCCTAACCCTAACCCTTCCCCGAAGCCTGACCCTCACCCGTCCCCTAATCCTAACCCGTAGGCTCACACTAACCCACGCGCTCACACGCACGCTCCCCCTAAAGCGTTGTCGGACCCTCACCTCGACCCTAAACCGTCCCCGTCCCCTAACCCTAACCCTAGCCCGAACCCTAACCCTAACCCTTCCCCGAAGCCTGACCCTCACCCGTCCCCTAATCCTAACCCGTACGCTAACACTAACCCGCGCCCTCATATGCACGCTCCCCCTAAAGCGTTGTCGTACCCTCAGCTGGATCCTAAACCGTCCCCGTCCCCTAACCCTAACCCTAGACCGAACCCTAACCCTAACCCTTCCCCGAAGCCTGACCCTCACCCGTCCACTAATCCTAACCCGTAGGCTCACACTAACCCGCGCCCTTACACGCACGCTCCCCCTAAAGCGTTGTCGGACCCTCACCAGGACCCTAAACCGTCCCCGTCCCCTAACCCTAACCCTAGTCCGAACCCTAACCCTAACCCTTCCTCGAAGCCTGACCCTCACCCGTCCCCTAATCCTAACCCGTACGCTCACACTAACTCGCGCCCTCACACGTACGCTCCCCCTAAAGCGTTGTCAGACCCTCACCTGGACCCTAAACCGTCCCCGTCCCCTAACCCTAACCCTAGCCTGAACCCTAACCCTAACCCTTCCCCGAAGCCTGACCCTCACCCGTCCCCTAATCCTAACCCGTACGGTAACACTAACACGCGCCCTCACACGCACTCTCCCCCTAAAGCATTGTCGGAACCTCACCTGGACCCTAAACCGTCCCCGTCCCCTAACCCTAACCCTAGCCCGAACCCTAACCCTAACCCTTCCCCGAAGCCTGACACTCACACGTCACCTAATCCTAAACCGTAGGCTCACACTAACCCGCGCCCTCACACGCACGATCCCCCTAAAGCGTTGTCGGACCCTCACCTGGACCCTAAACCGTCCCTGTCCCCTAACCCTAACCCTAGCCCGAACCCTAACCCTAACCCTTCCCCGAAGCATGACCCTCACCCGTCCCCTAATCCTAAGCCGTACGCTAACACTAACCCGCGCCCTCACACGCACGCTCCCCCTAAAGCGTTGTCGGACCCTCACCTGGACCCTAAACCGTCCCCGTCCCCTAACCCTAACCCTAACCCGAACCCTAACCCTAACCCTTCCCCGAAGCCTGACCCTCACCCGTCCCCTAATCCTAACCCGTACGCTAACACTATCCCGCGCCCTCACATGCACGCTCCCCCTAAAGCGTTGTCGGACCCTCACCAGGACCCTAAACCATCCCCGTCCCCTAACGCTAACCCTAGCCCGAACCCTAACCCTAACCCTTCCCCGAAGCCTGACCCTCACCCTTCCCCTAATCCTAACCCGCACGCTAACACTAACCCGGGCCCTCACACGCATGCTCCCCCTAAAGCGTTGTCGGACCCTCACCTGGACCCTAAACCGTCCCCGTCGCCTAACACTAACCCTAGCCCGAACCCTAACCCTAACCCTTCCCCGAAGCCTGACCCTCACCCGTCCCCTAATCCTAACCCGTAGGCTCACACTAACCCGCGCCCTCACACGCACGCTCCCCATAAAGCGTTGTCCGACACTCACCTGGACCCTAAACCGTCCCCGTACCCTAACCCTAACCCTAGCCCGAACCCTAACCCTCACCCTTCAACGAAGCCTGACCCTCACCCGTCCCCTAATCCTAACCCTTAGGATCACACTAACCCGCGCCCTCACACGCACGCTCCCCCTAAAGCGTTGTCGGACCCTCACCTGGACCCTAAACCGTCCCCGTCCCCTAACCCTAACCCTAGCCTGAACACTAACCCTAACACTTCCCCGAAGCCTGACCCTCACCCGTCCCCTAATCCTAACCCGTAGGCTCACACTAACCTGCACCCTCACACGCAAGCTCCCCCTAAAGCGTTGTCGGACCCTCACCTGGACCCTAAACCGTCCCCGTCCCCTAACCCTAACCCTAGCCCGAACCCTAACCCTAACCCTTCCCCGAAGCCTGACCCTCACACGTCCCCTAATCCTAACCCGTACGCTAACACTAACCCACGCCCTCACATGCACGCTCCCCCTAAAGCGTTGTCGGACCCTCACCTGGACCCTAAACCGTCCCCGTCCCCTAACCCTAACCCTAGCCCGAACCCTAACCCTAACCCTTCCCCGAAGCCTGACCCTCACCCGTCCCCTAATCCTAACCCGTACGCTAACACTAACCCACGCCCTCACACGCACGCTCCCCCTAAAGCGTTGTTGGACCCTCACCTGGATCCTAAACCGTCCCGGTCCCCTAACCCTAACCCTAGCCCGAACCCTAACCCTAACCCTTCCCCGAAACCTGACCCTCACCCGTCCCCTAATCCTAACCCGTAGGCTCACACTAACCCGCGCGCTCACACGCACGCTCCCCCTAAAGCGTTGTCGGACCCTCACCTGGACCCTAAACCGTCCCCGTCCCCTAACCCTAACCCTAGCCCGAACCCTAAGCCTAACACTTCCCCGAAGCCTGACCCTCACCCGTCCCCTAATCCTAACCCGTAGGCTCACACTAACCCACGCGCTCACACGCACGCTCCCCCTAAAGCGTTGTCGGACCCTCACGTCGACCCTAAACCGTCCCCGTCCCCTAACCCTAACCCTAGCCCGAACCCTAACCCTAACCCTTCCCCGAAGCCTGACCCTCACCCGTCCCCTAATCCTAACCCGTACGGTAACACTAACCCGCGCCCTCATATGCACGCTCCCCCTAAAGCGTTGTCGTACCCTCAGCTGGATCCTAAACCGTCCCCGTCCCCTAACCCTAACCCTAGCCCGAACCCTAACCCTAACCCTTCACCGAAGCCTGACCCTCACCCGTCCACTAATCCTAACACGTAGGCTCACACTAACCCGCGCCCTCACACGCACGCTCCCCCTAAAGCATTGTCGGACCCTCACCAGGACCCTAAACAGTCCCCGTCCCCTAACCCTAACCCTAGCCCGAACCCTAACCATAACACTTCCCCGAAGCCTGACCCTAATCCGTCCCCTAATCCTAACCCGTACGCTCACACTAACTCGCGCCCTCACACGCACGCTCCCCCTCAAGCGTTGTCAGACCCTCACCTGGACCGTAAACCGTCCCCGTCCCCTAACCCTAACCCTAGCCCGAACCCTAACCCTAACCCTTCCCCGAAGCCTGACCCTCACCCGTCCCCTAATCCTAACCCGTAGGCTCACACTACCCCGCGCCCTCACACGCACGCTCCCCCTAAAGCGTTGTCGGACCCTCACCTGGACCCTAAACCATCCCTGTCCCCTAACCGTAACCCTAGCCCGAACCCTAACCCTAACCCTTCCCCGAAACATGACCCTCACCCGTCCCCTAATCCTAACCCGTAGGCTCACACTAACCCGCGCCCTCACACGCACACTCCCCCGAAAGCATTGTCGGAACCTCACCTGGACCCTAAACCGTCCCCGTACCCTAACCCTAACCCTAACCCTAGCCCGAACCCTAACCCTAACCCTTCCCCGAAGCCTGACCCTCACCCGTCCCCTAATCCTAACCCGTACGCTAACACTAACCCGCGCCCTCACACGCACGCTCCCCCTAAAGCGTTTTCGGACCCTCAATTGGACCCTAAGCCGTCCCCGTCCCCTAACCCTAACCCTAGCCCGAACCCTAACCCTAACCCTTCCCCGAAGCCTGACACTCACACGTCACCTAAACCTAAACCGTAGGCTCACACTAACCCGCGCCCTCACACGCACGATCCCCCTAAAGCGTTGTCGGACCCTCACCTGGACCCTAAACCGTCCCCGTCCCCTAACCCTAACCCTAGCCCGAACCCTAACCCTAACCCTTCCCCGAAGCATGACCCTCACCCGTCCCCTAATCCTAAGCCGTACGCTAACACTAACCCGCACCCTCACACGCACGCTCCCCCTAAAGCGTTGTCGGACCCTCACCTGGACCCTAAACCGTCCCCGTCCCCTAACCCTAACCCTAACCCGAACCCTAACCCTAACCCTTCCCCGAAGCCTGACCCTCACCCGTCCCCTAATCCTAACCCGTACGCTAACACTAACCCGCGCCCTCACATGCACGCTCCCCCTAAAGCGTTGTCGGACCCTCACCAGGACCCTAAACCGTCCCCGTCCCCTAACCCTAACCCTAGCCCGAACCCTAACCCTAACCCTTCCCCGAAGCCTGACCCTCACCCTTCCCCTAATCCTAACCCGCACGCTAACACTAACCCGGGCCCTCACACGCATGCTCCCCCTAAAGCGTTGTCGGACCCTCACCTGGACCCTAAACCGTCCCCGTCGCCTAACACTACCCTAGCCCGAACCCTAACCTTAACCCTTCCCCGAAGCCTGACCCTCACCCGTCCCCTAATCCTAACCCGTAGGCTCACACTAACCCGCGCCCTCACACGCACGCTCCCCATAAAGCGTTGTCCGACCCTCACCTGGACCCTAAACCGTCCCCGTCCCCTAACCCTAACCCTAGCCCGAACCCTAACCCTAACCCTTCCCCGAAGCCTGACCCTCACCCGTCACCTAATCCTAACCCGTAGGCTCACACTAACCCGCGCCCTCACACGCACGCTCCCCCTAAAGCGTTGTCGGACCCTCACCTAGACCCTAAACCGTCCCCGTCCCCTAACCCTAACCCTAGCCCGAACCCTAACCCTAACCCTTCCCCGAAGCCTGACCCTCACCCGTCCCCTAATCCTCACCCGTACGCTAACACTAACCCGCGCCCTCACATGCACGCTCCCCCTAAAGCGTTGTCGGACCCTCACCTGGACCGTAAACCGTCCCCGTCCCCTAACCCTAACCCTAGCCCGAACCCTAAACCTAACCCTTCCCCGAAGCCTGACCCTCACCCGTCCAATAATCCTAACCCGTAGGCTCACACTAACCCGCGCCCTCACACGCACTCTCCCCCTAAAGCGTTGTCGGACCCTCACCTCGACCCTAAACCGTCCCCGTCCCCTAACCCTAACCCTAGCCCGAACCCTAACCCTAACACTTCCCCGAAGCATGACCCTCACCCGTCCCCTAATCCTAAGCCGTACGCTAACACTAACCCGCGCCCTCACACGCACGCTCCCACTAAAGCGTTGTCGGACCCTCACCTGGACCCTAAACCGTCCCCGTCCCCTAACCCTAACCCTAGCCCGAACCCTAACCCTAACACTTCCCCGAAGCCTGACCCTCACCCGTCCCCTAATCCTCACCCGTACGCTAACACTAACCCGCGCCCTCACACGCACGCTCCCCCTAAAGCGTTGTCGGACCCTCACCTGGACCCTAAACCGTCCCCGTCCCCTAACCCTAACCCTAGCCCGAACCCTAACCCTAACCCTTCCCTGAAGCCTGACCCTCACCCGTCCCCTAATCCTAACCCGTAGGCTCACACTAACCCGCGCCCTCACACGCACGCTCCCCCTAAAGCGTTGTCGGACCCTCACCTGGACCCTAAACCGTCCCCGTCCCCTAACCCTAACCCTAGCCCGAACCCTAACCCTAACCCTTCCCCGAAGCCTGACCCTCACCCGTCCCCTAATCCTAACCCGTACGCTCACACTAACTCGCGCCCTCACACGCACGCTCCCCCTAAAGCGTTGTCAGACCTCACCTGGACCCTAAACCGTCCCCGTCCCCTAACCCTAACCCTAGCCCGAACCCTAACCCTAATCCTTCCCCGAAGCCTGACCCTCAGCCGTCACCTAATCGTAACCTGTAGGCTCACACTAACCCGCGCCCTCACACGCACGATCCCCCTAAAGCGTTGTCGGACCCTCACCTGGACCCTAAACCGTCCCCGTCCCCTAACCCTAACCCTAGCCCGAACCCTAACCCTAACCCTTCCCCGAAGCCTGACCCTCACCCGTCCCCTAATCCTAAGCCGTACGCTAACACTAACCCGCGCCCTCACACGCACGCTCCCCCTAAAGCGTTGTCGGACCCTCACCTGGACCCTAAACCGTCCCCGTCCCCTAACACTAACCCTAGCCCGAACCCTAACGCTAATCCTTCCCCGAAGCCTGACCCTCACCCGTCACCTAATCCTAACCCGTACGGTAACACTAACCCGCGCCCTCACACGCACGCTCCCCCTAAAGTGTTGTCGGACCCTCTCCTGGACCCTAAACCGTCCCCGTCCCCTAACCCTAACCCTAGCCCGAACCCTAACCCTAACAATTCCCCGAAGCCTGACCCTCACCCGTCACCTAATCCTAACCCGTAGGCTCACACTAACCCGCGCCCTCACACGCACGATCCCCCTAAAGCGTTGTCGGACCCTCACCTGGACCCTAAACCGTCCCCGTCCCCTAACCCTAACCCTAGCCCGAACCCTAACCCTAACCCTTCCCCGAAGCATGACCCTCACCCGTCCCTTAAACCTAAGCCGTACGCTAACACTAACCCGCGGCCTCACACGCACGCTCCCCCTAAAGCGTTGTCGGACCCTCACCTGGACCCTAAACCGTCCCCGTCCCCTAACCCTAACCCTAGCCCGAACCCTAACCCTAACCCTTCCCCGAAGCCTGACCCTCACCCGTCCCCTAATCCTAACCCGTACGCTCACAGTAACTCGCGCCCTCACACGTACGCTCCCCCTAAAGCGTTGTCAGACCCTCACCTGGACCCTAAACCGTCCCCGTCCCCTAACCCTAACCCTAGCCCGAACCCTAACCCTAACCCTTCCCCGAAGCCTGACGCTCACCCGTCCCCTAATCCTAACCCGTACGGTAACACTAACCCGCGCCCTCACACGCACGCTCCCCCTAAAGCGTTGTCGGACCCTCTCCTGGACCCTAAACCGTCCCCGTCCCCTAACCCTAACCCTAGCCCGAACCCTAACCCTAACACTTCCCCGAAGCCAGACCCTCACCCGTCACCTAATCCTAACCCGTAGGCTCACACTAACCCGCGCCCTCACACGCACGATCCCCCTAAAGCGTTGTCGGACCCTCACCTGGACCCTAAACCGTCCCCGTCCCCTAACCCTAACCCTAGCCCGAACCCTAACCCTAACCCTTCCCCGAAGGATGACCCTCACCCGTCCCCTAATCCTAAGCCGTACGCTAACACTAACCCGCGGCCTCACACGCACGCTCCCCCCAAAGCGTTGTCGGACCCTCACCTGGACCCTAAACCGTCCCCGTCCCCTAACCCTAACCCTAGCCCGAACCCTAACCCTAACCCTTCCCCGAAGCCTGACCCTCACCCGTCCCCTAATCCTAACCCGTAGGCTCACACTAACCCGCGCCCTAACACGCACGATCCCCCTAAAGCGTTGTCGGACCCTCACCTGGACCCTAAACCGTCCCCGTCCCCTAACCCTAACCCTAGCCCGAACCCTAACCCTAACCCTTCCCCGAAGCATGAAACTCACCCGTCCCCTAATCCTAAGCCGTACGCTAACACTAACCCGCGCCCTCACACGCACGCTCCCCCTAAAGCGTTGTCGGACCCTCACCTGGACCCTAAACCGTCCCCGTCCCCTAACCCTAACCCTAGCCCGAACCCTAACCCTAACCCTTCCCCGAAGCCTGACCCTCACCCGTCCCCTAATCCTAACCCGTAGGCTCACACTAACCCGCGCCCTCACACACACGCTCCCCCTAAAGCGTTGTCGGACCCTCACCTGGACCCTAAACCGTCCCCGTCCCCTAACCCTAACCCTAGCCCGAACCCTAACCCTAACCATTCCCCGAAGCCTGACGCTCACCCGTCCCCTAATCCTAAGCCGTACGCTAACACTAACCCGCGCCCTCACACGCACGCTCCCCCTAAAGCGTTGTCGGACCCTCACCTGGACCCTAAACCGTCCCCGTCCCCTAACCCTAACCCTAGCCCGAAACCTAACCCTAACCCTTCCCCGAAGGATGACCCTCACCCGTCCCCTAATCCTAAGCCGTACGCTAACACTAACCCGCGCCCTCACACGCACGCTCCCCCTAAAGCGTTGTCGGACCCTCACCTGGACCCTAAACCGTCCCCGTCCCCTAACCCTAACCCTAGCCCGAACCCTAACCCTAACCCTTCCCCGAAGCCTGACCCTCACCCGTCACCTAATCCTAACCCGTAGGCTCACACTAACCCGCGCCCTCACATGCACGATCCCCCTAAAGCGGTGTCGGACCCTCACCTGGACCCTAAACCGTCCCCGTCCCCTAACCCTAACCCTAGCCCGAACCCTAACCCTAACCCTTCCCCGAAGCCTGACGCTGACCCGTCCCCTAATCCTAACCCGTACGGTAACACTAACCCGCGCCCTCACACGCACGCTCCCCCTAAAGCGTTGTCGGACCCTCACCTGGACCGTAAACCGTCCCCGTCACCTAACCCTAACCCTAGCCCGAACCCTAACACTAACCCTTCCCCGAAGCCTGACCCTCACCCGTCCCCTAATCCTAACCCGTAGGCTCACACTAACCCGTGCCCTAACACGCACGATCCCCCTAAAGCGTTGTCGGACCCTCACCTGGACCCTAAACCGTCCCCGTCCCCTAACCCTAACCCTAGCCCGAACCCTAACCCTAACCCTTCCCCGAAGCATGACCCTCACCCGTCCCCTAATCCTAAGCCGTACGCTAACACTAACCCGCGCCCTCACACGCACGCTCCCCCTAAAGCGTTGTCGGACCCTCACCTGGACCCTAAACCGTCCCCGTCCCCTAACCCTAACCCTAGCCCGAACCCTAACCCTAACCCTTCTCCGAAGCCTGACCGTCACCCGTGCCCTAATCCTAAGCCGTACGCTAACACTAACCCGCGCCCTAACACGCACGCTCCCCCTAAAGCGTTGTCGGACCCTCACCTGGACCCTAAACCGTCCCCGTCCCCTAACCCTAACCCTAGCCCGAACCCTAACCCTAACCCTTCCCCGAAGCCTGACCCTCACCCGTCCCCTAATCCTAACCCGTAGGCTCACACTAACCCGTGCCCTCACACACACGCTCCCCCTAAAGCGTTGTCGGACCCTCAACTCGACCCTAAACCGTCCCTGTCCCCTAAACCTAACCCTAGCCCGAACCCTAACCCTAACCCTTCCCCGAAGCCTGACCCTCACCCGTCCCCTAATCCTAACCCGTACGCTAACACTAACCCGCGCCCTCACATGCACGCTCCCCCTAAAGCGTTGTCGGACCGTCAGCTGGATCCTAAACCGTCCCCGTCCCCTAACCCTAACCCTAGCCCGAACCCTAACCCTAACCCTTCCCCGAAGCCTGACCCTCACCCGTCCCCTAATCCTAACCCGTAGGCTCATACTAACCCGCGCCCTTACACGCACGCTCCCCCTAAAGCGTTGTCGGACCCTCACCTGGACCCTAAACCGTCCCCGTCCCCTAACCCTAACCCTAGCCCGAACCCTAACCCTAACCCTTCCCCGAAGCCTGACCCTCACCCGTCCCCTAATCCTAACCCGTACGCTCACACTAACTCGCGCCCTCACACGTACGCTCCCCCTAAAGCGTTGTCAGACCCTCACCTGGACCCTAAACCGTCCCCGTCCCCTAACCCTAACCCTAGCCCGAACCCTAACCCTAACCCTTCCCCGAAGCCTGACGCTCACCCGTCCCCTAATCCTAACCCGTACGGTAACACTAACCCGCGCCCTCACACGCACGCTCCCCCTAAAGCGTTGTCGGAACCTCACCTGGACCCTAAACCGTCCCCGTCCCCTAACCCTAACCCTAGCCCGAACCCTAACCCTAACACTTCCCCGAAGCCTGACCCTCTCCCGTCACCTAATCCTAACCCGTAGGCTCACACTAACCCGCGCCCTCACACGCACGATCACCCTAAAGCGTTGTCGGACCCTCACCTGGACCCTAAACCGTCCCCGTCCCCTAACCCTAACCC
Organism: Lagenorhynchus albirostris; assembly: GCF_949774975.1. Taxonomy (NCBI): domain Eukaryota; kingdom Metazoa; phylum Chordata; class Mammalia; order Artiodactyla; family Delphinidae; genus Lagenorhynchus; species Lagenorhynchus albirostris. The sequence goes on along the minus strand of NW_026783505.1, from coordinate 1,146,087 downwards.
TAGCCCGAACCCTAACCCTAACCCTTCCCCGAAGCATGACCCTCACCCGTCCCCTAATCCTAAGCCGTACGCTAACACTAACCGGCGCCCTCACACGCACGCTCCCCCTAAAGCGTTGTCGGACCCTCACCTGGACCCTAAACCGTCCCCGTCCCCTAACCCTAACCCTAGCCCGAACCCTAACCCTAACCCTTCCCCGAAGCCTGACCCTCACCCGTCCCCTAATCCTAACCCGCACGCTAACACTAACTCGGGCCCTCACACGCATGCTCCCCCTAAAGCGTTGTCGGAACCTCACCTGGACCCTAAACCGTCCCCGTCGCCTAACACTAACCCTAGCCCGAACCCTAACCCTAACCCTTCCCCGAAGCCTGACCCTCACCCGTCCCCTAATCCTAACCCGTAGGCTCACACTAACCCGCGCCCTCACACGCACGCTCCCCATAAAGCGTTGTGCGACCCTCACCTGGACCCTAAACCGTCCCCGTACCCTAACCCTAACCCTAGCCCGAACCCTAACCCTAACCCTTCAACGAAGCCTGACACTCACCCGTCCCCTAATCCTAACCCTTAGGATCACACTAACCCGCGCCCTCACACGCACGCTCCCCCTAAAGCGTTGTCGGACCCTCACCTGGACCCTAAACCGTCCCCGTCCCCTAACCCTAACCCTAGCCCGAACCCTAACCCTAACCCTTCCCCGAAGCCTGACCCTCACCCGTCCCCTAATCCTAACCCGTAGGCTCACACTAACCCGCGCCCTTACACGCACGCTCCCCCTAAAGCGTTGTCGGACACTCACCAGGACCATAAACCGTCCCCCTCCCCTAACTCTAACCCTAGCCCGAACCCTAACCATAACCCTTCCCCGAAGCCTGACCCTCACCCGTCCCCTAATCCTAACCCGTACGCTCACACTAACTCGCGCCCTCACACGCACGCTCCCCCTAAAGCGTTGTCAGACCCTCACCTGGACCCTAAATCGTCCCCATCCCCTAACCCTAAACCTAGCCCGAACCCTAACCCTAACCCTTCCCCGAAGCCTGACCCTCACCCGTCCCCTAATCCTAACCCGTAGGCTCACACTAACCCGCGCCCTCACACGCACGCTACCCCTAATGCGTTGTCGGACCCTCACCTGGACCCTAAACCGTCCCCGTCCCCTAACCCTAACCCTAGCCCGAACCCTAACCCTAACCCTTCCCCGAAGCCTGACCCTCACCCGTCCCCTAATCCTAACCCGTAGGCTCACACTAACCTGCGCCCTCACACGCACGCTCCCCCTAAAGCGTGGTCGGACCCTCACCTGGACCCTAAACCGTCCCCGTCCCCTAACCCTAACCCTAGCCCGAACCCTAACCCTAACCCTTCCCCGAAGCCTGACCCTCACCCGTCCCCTAATCCTAACCCGTACGCTAACACTAACCCACACCCTCACACGCACGCTCCCCCTAAAGCGTTGTTGGACCCTCACCTGGACCCTAAACCGTCCCCGTCCCCTAACCCTAACCCTAGCCCGAACCCTAACCCTAATCCTTCCCCGAAGCCTGACGCTCACCCGTCCCCTAATCCTAACCCGTACGGTAACACTAACCCGCGCCCTCACACGCACGCTCCCCCTAAAGCGTTGTCGGACCCTCACCTGGACCCTAAACCGTCCCCGTCCCCTAACCCTAACCCTAGCCCGAACCCTAACCCTAACCCTTCCCCGAAGCCTGACCCTCACCCGTCACCTAATCCTAACCCGTAGGCTCACACTAACCAGCGCCCTCACACGCACGATCCCCCTAAAGCGTTGTCGAACCCTCACCTGGACCCTAAACCGTCCCCGTCCCCTAACCCTAACCCTAGCCCGAACCCTAACCCTAACCCCTCCCCGAAGCATGACCCTCACCCGTCCCCTAATCCTAAGCCGTACGCTAACACTAACCCGCGCCCTCACACGCACGCTCCCCCTAAAGCGTTGTCGGACCCTCACCTGGACCCTAAACCGTCTCCGTCCCCTAACCCTAACCCTAGACCGAACCCTAACCCTAACCCTTCCCCGAAGCCTGACCCTCACCCGTCCCCTAATCCTAACCCGTACGCTAACACTAACCCGCGCCCTCATATGCACACTCCCCCTAAAGCGTTGTCGTACCCTCAGCTGGATCCTAAACCGTCCCCGTCCCCTAACCCTAACCCTAGACCGAACCCTAACCCTAACCCTTCCCTGAAGCCTGACCCTCACCCGTCCACTAATCCTAACCCGTAGGCTCACACTAACCCGCGCCCTTACACGCACGCTCCTCCTAAAGCGTTGTCGGACCCTCACCAGGACCCTAAACCGTCCCCGTCCCCTAACCCTAACCCTAGTCCGAACCCTAACCCTAACCCTTCCCCGAAGCCTGACCCTCACCCGTCCCCTAATCCTAACCCGTACGCTAACACTAACTCGCGCCCTCACACGTACGCTCCCCCTAAAGCGTTGTCAGACCCTCACCTGGACCCTAAACCGTCCCCGTCCCCTAACCCTAACCCTAGCCTGAACCCTAACCCTAACCCTTCCCCGAAGCCTGACCCTCACCCGTCCCCTAATCCTAACCCGTACGGTAACACTAACACGCGCCCTCACACGCACTCTCCCCCTAAAGCGTTGTCGGAACCTCACCTGGACCCTAAACCGTCCCCGTCCCCTAACCCTAACCCTAGCCCGAACCCTAACCCTAACCCTTCCCCGAAGCCTGACACTCACACGTCACCTAATCCTAAACCGTAGGCTCACACTAACCCGCGCCCTCACACGCACGATCCCCCTAAAGCGTTGTCGGACCCTCACCTGGACCCTAAACCGTCCCCGTCCCCTAACCCTAACCCTAGCCCGAACCCTAACCCTAACCCTTCCCCGAAGCATGACCCTCACCCGTCCCCTAATCCTAAGCCGTACGCTAACACTAACCCGCCCCCTCACACGCACGCTCCCCCTAAATCGTTGTCGGACCCTCACCAGGACCCTAAACCGTCCCCGTCCCCTAACGCTAACCCTAGCCCGAACCCTAACCCTAACCCTTCCCCGAAGCCTGACCCTCGCCCTTCCCCTAATCCTAACCCGCACGCTAACACTAACCCGGGCCCTCACACGCATGCTCCCCCTAAAGCGTTGTCGGACCCTCACCTGGACCCTAAACCGTCCCCGTCGCCTAACACTAACCCTAGCCCGAACCCTAACCCTAACCCTTCCCCGAAGCCTGACCCTCACCCGTCCCCTAATCCTAACCCGTAGGCTCACACTAACCCGCGCCCTCACACGCACGCTCCCCATAAAGCGTTGTCCGACACTCACCTGGACCCTAAACCGTCCCCGTACCCTAACCCTAACCCTAGCCCGAACCCTAACCCTAACCCTTCAACGAAGCCTGACCATCACCCGTCCCCTAATCCTAACCCTTAGGATCACACTAACCCGCGCCCTCACACGCACGCTCCCCCTAAAGCGTTGTCGGACCCTCACCTGGACCCTAAACCGTCCCCGTCCCCTAACCCTAACCCTAGCCCGAACCCTAACCCTAACCCTTCCCCGAAGCCTGACCCTCACCCGTCCCCAATCCTAACCCGTAGGCTCACACTAACCCGCGCCCTTACACGCACGCTCCCCCTAAAGCGTTGTCGGACCCTCACCAGGAACATAAACCGTCCCCGTCCCCTAGCCCTAACCCTAGCCCGAACCCTAACCATAACCCTTCCCCGAAGCCTGACCCTCAACCGTCCCCTAATCCTAACCCGTACGCTCACACTAACTCGCGCCCTCACACGCACGCTCCCCCTAAAGCGTTGTCAGACCCTCACCTGGACCCTAAACCGTCCCCATCCCCTAAACCTAACCCTAGCCCGAACCCTAACCCTAACCCTTCCCCGAAGCCTGACCCTCACCCGTCCCCTAATCCTAACCCGTAGGCTCACACTAACCCGCGCCCTCACACGCACGCTACCCCTAATGCGTTGTCGGACCCTCACCTGGACCCTAAACCGTCCCCGTCCCCTAACCCTAACCCTAGCCTGAACCCTAACCCTAACACTTCCCCGAAGCCTGACCCTCACCCGTCCCCTAATCCTAACCCGTAGGCTCACACTAACCTGCGCCCTCACACGCAAGCTCCCCCTAAAGCGTTGTCGGACCCTCACCTGGACCCTAAACCGTCCCCGTCCCCTAACCCTAACCCTAGCCCGAACCCTAACCCTAACCCTTCCCCGAAGCCTGACCCTCACCCGTCCCCTAATCCTAACCCGTACGCTAACACTAACCCACGCCCTCACATGCACGCTCCCCCTAAAGCGTTGTCGGACCCTCACCTGGACCCTAAACCGTCCCCGTCCCCTAACCCTAACCCAAGCCCGAACCCTAACCCTAACCCTTCCCCGAAGCCTGACCCTCACCCGTTCCCTAATCCTAACCCGTAGGCTCACACTAACCAGCGCCCTCACACGCACGATCCCCCTAAAGCGTTGTCGGACCCTCACCTTTACCCTAAACCGTCCCCATCCCCTAACCCTAACCCTAGCCCGAACCCTAACCCTAACCCTTCCCCGAAGCATGACCCTCACCCGTCCCCTAATCCTAAGCCGTACGCTAACACTAACCCGCGCCCTCACACGCACGCTCCCCCTAAAGCGTTGTCGGACCCTCACCTGGACCCTAAACCGTCCCCGTCCCCTAACCCTAACCCTAGCCCGAACCCTAACCCTAACCCTTCCCCGAAGCCTGACCCTCACCCATCCCCTAATCCTAACCCGTACGCTAACACTAACCCACGCCCTCACACGCACGCTCCCCCTAAAGCGTTGTTGGACCCTCACCTGGATCCTAAACCGTCCCCGTCCCCTAACCCTAACCCTAGCCCGAACCCTAACCCTAACCCTTCCCCGAAACCTGACCCTCACCCGTCCCCTAATCCTAACCCGTAGGCTCACACTAACCCGCGCGCTCACACGCACGCTCCCCCTAAAGCGTTGTCGGACCCTCACCTGGACCCTAAACCGTCCCCGTCCCCTAACCCTAACCCTAGCCCGAACCCTAAGCCTAACCCTTCCCCGAAGCCTGACCCTCACCCGTCCCGTAATCCTAACCCGTAGGCTCACACTAACCCACGCGCTCTCACGCACGCTCCCCCTAAAGCGTTGTCGGACCCTCACCTCGACCCTAAACCGTCCCCGTCCCCTAACCCTAACCCTAGCCCGAACCCTAACCCTAACCCTTCCCCGAAGCCTGACCCTCACCCGTCCCCTAATCCTAACCCGTACGGTAACACTAACCCGCGCCCTCATATGCACGCTCCCCCTAAAGCGTTGTCGTACCCTCAGCTGGATCCTAAACCGTCCCCGTCCCCTAACCCTAACCCTAGCCCGAACCCTAACCCTAACCCTTCACCGAAGCCTGACCCTCACCCGTCCACTAATCCTAACCCGTAGGCTCACACTAACCGCGCCCTTACACGCACGCTCCCCCTAAAGCATTGTCGGACCCTCACCAGGACCCTAAACAGTCCCCGTCCCCTAACCCTAACCCTAGCCCGAACCCTAACCATAACACTTCCCCGAAGCCTGACCCTCACCCGTCCCCTAATCCTAACCCGTACGCTCACACTAACTCGCGCCCTCACACGCACGCTCCCCCTAAAGCGTTGTCAGACCCTGACCTGGACCCTAAACCGTCCCCATCCCCTAAACCTAACCCTAGCCCGAACCCTAACCCTAATCCTTCCCCGAAGCCTGACCCTCACCCGTCCCCTAATCCTAACCCGTAGGCTCACACTAACCCGCGCCCTCACACGCACGCTATCCCTAATGCGTTGTCGGACCCTCACCTGGACCCTAAACCGTCCCCGTCCCCTAACCCTAACCCTAGCCTGAACCCTAACCCTAACACTTCCCCGAAGCCTGACCCTCACCCGTCCCCTAATCCTAACCCGTAGGCTCACACTAACCTGCGCCCTCACACGCAAGCTCCCCCTAAAGCGTTGTCGGACCCTCACCTGGACCCTAAACCGTCCCCGTCCCCTAACCCTAACCCTAGCCCGAACCCTAACCCTAACCCTTCCCCGAAGCCTGACCCTCACCCGTCCCCTAATCCTAACCCGTACGCTAACACTAACCCACGCCCTCACATGCACGCTCCCCCTAAAGCGTTGTCGGACCCTCACCTGGACCCTAAACCGTCCCCGTCCCCTAACCCTAACCCAAGCCCGAACCCTAACCCTAACCCTTCCCCGAACCCTGACCCTCACCCGTCCCCTAATCCTAACCCGTAGGCTCACACTAACCAGCGCCCTCACACGCACGCTCCCCCTAAAGCGTTGTCGGACCCTCACCTGGACCCTAAACCGTCCCCATCCCCTAACCCTAACCCTAGCCCGAACCCTAACCCTAACCCTTCCCCGAAGCATGACCCTCACCCGTCCCCTAATCCTAAGCCGTACGCTAACACTAACCCGCGCCCTCACACGCACGCTCCCCCTAAAGCGTTGTCGGACCCTCACCTGGACCCTAAACCGTCCCCGTCCCCTAACCCTAACCCTAGCCCGAACCCTAACCCTAACCCTTCCCCGAAGCCTGACCCTCACCCGTCCCCTAATCCTAACCCGTACGCTAACACTAACCCACGCCCTCACACACACGCTCCCCCTAAAGCGTTGTTGGACCCTCACCTGGATCCTAAACCGTCCCCGTCCCCTAACCCTAACCCTAGCCCGAACCCTAACCCTAACCCTTCCCCGAAACCTGACCCTCACCCGTCCCCTAATCCTAACCCGTAGGCTCACACTAACCCGCGCGCTCACACGCACGCTCCCCCTAAAGCGTTGTCGGACCCTCACCTGGACCCTAAACCGTCCCCGTCCCCTAACCCTAACCCTAGCCCGAACCCTAAGCCTAACCCTTCCCCGAAGCCTGACCCTCACCCGTCCCCTAATCCTAACCCGTAGGCTCACACTAACCCACGCGCTCACACGCACGCTCCCCCTAAAGCGTTGTCGGACCCTCACCTCGACCCTAAACCGTCCCCGTCCCCTAACCCTAACCCTAGCCCGAACCCTAACCCTAACCCTTCCCCGAAGCCTGACCCTCACCCGTCCCCTAATCCTAACCCGTACAGTAACACTAACCCGCGCCCTCATATGCACGCTCCCCCTAAAGCGTTGTCGTACCCTCAGCTGGATCCTAAACCGTCCCCGTCCCCTAACCCTAACCCTAGCCCGAACCCTAACCCTAACCCTTCACCGAAGCCTGACCTTCACCCGTCCACTAATCCTAACCCGTAGGCTCACACTAACCCGCGCCCTTACACGCACGCTCCCCCTAAAGCATTGTCGGACCCTCACCAGGACCCTAAACAGTCCCCGTCCCCTAACCCTAACCCTAGCCCGAACCCTAACCATAACACTTCCCCGAAGCCTGACCCTAATACGTCCCCTAATCCTAACCCGTACGCTCACACTAACTCGCGCCCTCACACGCACGCTCCCCCTAAAGCGTTGTCAGACCCTCACCTGGACCCTAAACCGTCCCCGTCCCCTAACCCTAACCCTAGCCCGAACCCTAACCCTAACCCTTCCCCGAAGCCTGACCCTCACCCGTCCCCTAATCCTAACCCGTAGGCTCACACTACCCCGCGCCCTCACACGCACGCTCCCCCTAAAGCGTTGTCGGACCCTCACCTGGACCCTAAACCATCCCTGTCCCCTAACCGTAACCCTAGCCCGAACCCTAACCCTAACCCTTCCCCGAAACATGACCCTCACCCGTCCCCTAATCCTAACCCGTAGGCTCACACTAACCCGCGCCCTCACACGCACACTCCCCCGAAAGCATTGTCGGAACCTCACCTGGACCCTAAACCGTCCCCGTACCCTAACCCTAACCCTAGCCCGAACCCTAACCCTAACCCTTCCCCGAAGCCTGACCCTCACCCGTCCCCTAATCCTAACCCGTACGCTAACACTAACCCGCGCCCTCACACGCACGCTCCCCCTAAAGCGTTTTCGGACCCTCAATTGGACCCTAAGCCGTCCCCGTCCCCTAACCCTAACCCTAGCCCGAACCCTAACCCTAACCCTTCCCCGAAGCCTGAACCTCACCAGTCCCCTAATCCTAACCCGCACGCTAACACTAACCCGGGCCCTCACACGCATGCTCCCCCTAAAGCGTTGTCAGACCCTCACCTGCACCCTAAACCGTCCCCGTCCCCTAACCCTAACCCTAGCCCGAACCCTAACCCTAACACTTCCCCGAAGCCTGACCCTCACCCGTCCCCTAATCCTAACCCGTAGGCTCACACTAACCCGCGCCCTCACACGCACGCTCCCCCTAAAGCGTTGTCGGACCCTCACCTGGACCCTAAACCGTCCCGGTACCCTAACCCTAACCCTAGCCCGAACCCTAACCCTAACCCCTCCCCGAAGCATGACCCTCACCCGTCCCCTAATCCTAAGCCGTACGCTAACACTAACCCGCGCCCTCACACGCACGCTCCCCCTAAAGCGTTGTCGGACCCTCACCTGGACCCTAAACCGTCTCCGTCCCCTAACCCTAACCCTAGACCGAACCCTAACCCTAACCCTTCCCCGAAGCCTGACCCTCACCCGTCCCCTAATCCTAACCCGTACGCTAACACTAACCCGCGCCCTCATATGCACACTCCCCCTAAAGCGTTGTCGTACCCTCAGCTGGATCCTAAACCGTCCCCGTCCCCTAACCCTAACCCTAGACCGAACCCTAACCCTAACCCTTCCCTGAAGCCTGACCCTCACCCGTCCACTAATCCTAACCCGTAGGCTCACACTAACCCGCGCCCTTACACGCACGCTCCTCCTAAAGCGTTGTCGGACCCTCACCAGGACCCTAAACCGTCCCCGTCCCCTAACCCTAACCCTAGTCCGAACCCTAACCCTAACCCTTCCCCGAAGCCTGACCCTCACCCGTCCCCTAATCCTAACCCGTACGCTAACACTAACTCGCGCCCTCACACGTACGCTCCCCCTAAAGCGTTGTCAGACCCTCACCTGGACCCTAAACCGTCCCCGTCCCCTAACCCTAACCCTAGCCTGAACCCTAACCCTAACCCTTCCCCGAAGCCTGACCCTCACCCGTCCCCTAATCCTAACCCGTACGGTAACACTAACACGCGCCCTCACACGCACTCTCCCCCTAAAGCGTTGTCGGAACCTCACCTGGACCCTAAACCGTCCCCGTCCCCTAACCCTAACCCTAGCCCGAACCCTAACCCTAACCCTTCCCCGAAGCCTGACACTCACACGTCACCTAATCCTAAACCGTAGGCTCACACTAACCCGCGCCCTCACACGCACGATCCCCCTAAAGCGTTGTCGGACCCTCACCTGGACCCTAAACCGTCCCCGTCCCCTAACCCTAACCCTAGCCCGAACCCTAACCCTAACCCTTCCCCGAAGCATGACCCTCACCCGTCCCCTAATCCTAAGCCGTACGCTAACACTAACCCGCCCCCTCACACGCACGCTCCCCCTAAATCGTTGTCGGACCCTCACCAGGACCCTAAACCGTCCCCGTCCCCTAACGCTAACCCTAGCCCGAACCCTAACCCTAACCCTTCCCCGAAGCCTGACCCTCGCCCTTCCCCTAATCCTAACCCGCACGCTAACACTAACCCGGGCCCTCACACGCATGCTCCCCCTAAAGCGTTGTCGGACCCTCACCTGGACCCTAAACCGTCCCCGTCGCCTAACACTAACCCTAGCCCGAACCCTAACCCTAACCCTTCCCCGAAGCCTGACCCTCACCCGTCCCCTAATCCTAACCCGTAGGCTCACACTAACCCGCGCCCTCACACGCACGCTCCCCATAAAGCGTTGTCCGACACTCACCTGGACCCTAAACCGTCCCCGTACCCTAACCCTAACCCTAGCCCGAACCCTAACCCTAACCCTTCAACGAAGCCTGACCCTCACCCGTCCCCTAATCCTAACCCTTAGGATCACACTAACCCGCGCCCTCACACGCACGCTCCCCCTAAAGCGTTGTCGGACCCTCACCTGGACCCTAAACCGTCCCCGTCCCCTAACCCTAACCCTAGCCCGAACCCTAACCCTAACCCTTCCCCGAAGCCTGACCCTCACCCGTCCCCAATCCTAACCCGTAGGCTCACACTAACCCGCGCCCTTACACGCACGCTCCCCCTAAAGCGTTGTCGGACCCTCACCAGGAACATAAACCGTCCCCGTCCCCTAACCCTAACCCTAGCCCGAACCCTAACCATAACCCTTCCCCGAAGCCTGACCCTCAACCGTCCCCTAATCCTAACCCGTACGCTCACACTAACTCGCGCCCTCACACGCACGCTCCCCCTAAAGCGTTGTCAGACCCTCACCTGGACCCTAAACCGTCCCCATCCCCTAAACCTAACCCTAGCCCGAACCCTAACCCTAACCCTTCCCCGAAGCCTGACCCTCACCCGTCCCCTAATCCTAACCCGTAGGCTCACACTAACCCGCGCCCTCACACGCACGCTACCCCTAATGCGTTGTCGGACCCTCACCTGGACCCTAAACCGTCCCCGTCCCCTAACCCTAACCCTAGCCTGAACCCTAACCCTAACACTTCCCCGAAGCCTGACCCTCACCCGTCCCCTAATCCTAACCCGTAGGCTCACACTAACCTGCGCCCTCACACGCAAGCTCCCCCTAAAGCGTTGTCGGACCCTCACCTGGACCCTAAACCGTCCCCGTCCCCTAACCCTAACCCTAGCCCGAACCCTAACCCTAACCCTTCCCCGAAGCCTGACCCTCACCCGTCCCCTAATCCTAACCCGTACGCTAACACTAACCCACGCCCTCACATGCACGCTCCCCCTAAAGCGTTGTCGGACCCTCACCTGGACCCTAAACCGTCCCCGTCCCCTAACCCTAACCCAAGCCCGAACCCTAACCCTAACCCTTCCCCGAAGCCTGACCCTCACCCGTTCCCTAATCCTAACCCGTAGGCTCACACTAACCAGCGCCCTCACACGCACGATCCCCCTAAAGCGTTGTCGGACCCTCACCTTTACCCTAAACCGTCCCCATCCCCTAACCCTAACCCTAGCCCGAACCCTAACCCTAACCCTTCCCCGAAGCATGACCCTCACCCGTCCCCTAATCCTAAGCCGTACGCTAACACTAACCCGCGCCCTCACACGCACGCTCCCCCTAAAGCGTTGTCGGACCCTCACCTGGACCCTAAACCGTCCCCGTCCCCTAACCCTAACCCTAGCCCGAACCCTAACCCTAACCCTTCCCCGAAGCCTGACCCTCACCCATCCCCTAATCCTAACCCGTACGCTAACACTAACCCACGCCCTCACACGCACGCTCCCCCTAAAGCGTTGTTGGACCCTCACCTGGATCCTAAACCGTCCCCGTCCCCTAACCCTAACCCTAGCCCGAACCCTAACCCTAACCCTTCCCCGAAACCTGACACTCACCCGTCCCCTAATCCTAACCCGTAGGCTCACACTAACCCGTGCGCTCACACGCACGCTCCCCCTAAAGCGTTGTCGGACCCTCACCTGGACCCTAAACCGTCCCCGTCCCCTAACCCTAACCCTAGCCCGAACCCTAAGCCTAACCCTTCCCCGAAGCCTGACCCTCACCCGTCCCGTAATCCTAACCCGTAGGCTCACACTAACCCACGCGCTCTCACGCACGCTCCCCCTAAAGCGTTGTCGGACCCTCACCTCGACCCTAAACCGTCCCCGTCCCCTAACCCTAACCCTAGCCCGAACCCTAACCCTAACCCTTCCCCGAAGCCTGACCCTCACCCGTCCCCTAATCCTAACCCGTACGGTAACACTAACCCGCGCCCTCATATGCACGCTCCCCCTAAAGCGTTGTCGTACCCTCAGCTGGATCCTAAACCGTCCCCGTCCCCTAACCCTAACCCTAGCCCGAACCCTAACCCTAACCCTTCACCGAAGCCTGACCCTCACCCGTCCACTAATCCTAACCCGTAGGCTCACACTAACCGCGCCCTTACACGCACGCTCCCCCTAAAGCATTGTCGGACCCTCACCAGGACCCTAAACAGTCCCCGTCCCCTAACCCTAACCCTAGCCCGAACCCTAACCATAACACTTCCCCGAAGCCTGACCCTCACCCGTCCCCTAATCCTAACCCGTACGCTCACACTAACTCGCGCCCTCACACGCACGCTCCCCCTAAAGCGTTGTCAGACCCTGACCTGGACCCTAAACCGTCCCCATCCCCTAAACCTAACCCTAGCCCGAACCCTAACCCTAATCCTTCCCCGAAGCCTGACCCTCACCCGTCCCCTAATCCTAACCCGTAGGCTCACACTAACCCGCGCCCTCACACGCACGCTATCCCTAATGCGTTGTCGGACCCTCACCTGGACCCTAAACCGTCCCCGTCCCCTAACCCTAACCCTAGCCTGAACCCTAACCCTAACACTTCCCCGAAGCCTGACCCTCACCCGTCCCCTAATCCTAACCCGTAGGCTCACACTAACCTGCGCCCTCACACGCAAGCTCCCCCTAAAGCGTTGTCGGACCCTCACCTGGACCCTAAACCGTCCCCGTCCCCTAACCCTAACCCTAGCCCGAACCCTAACCCTAACCCTTCCCCGAAGCCTGACCCTCACCCGTCCCCTAATCCTAACCCGTACGCTAACACTAACCCACGCCCTCACATGCACGCTCCCCCTAAAGCGTTGTCGGACCCTCACCTGGACCCTAAACCGTCCCCGTCCCCTAACCCTAACCCAAGCCCGAACCCTAACCCTAACCCTTCCCCGAACCCTGACCCTCACCCGTCCCCTAATCCTAACCCGTAGGCTCACACTAACCAGCGCCCTCACACGCACGCTCCCCCTAAAGCGTTGTCGGACCCTCACCTGGACCCTAAACCGTCCCCATCCCCTAACCCTAACCCTAGCCCGAACCCTAACCCTAACCCTTCCCCGAAGCATGACCCTCACCCGTCCCCTAATCCTAAGCCGTACGCTAACACTAACCCGCGCCCTCACACGCACGCTCCCCCTAAAGCGTTGTCGGACCCTCACCTGGACCCTAAACCGTCCCCGTCCCCTAACCCTAACCCTAGCCCGAACCCTAACCCTAACCCTTCCCCGAAGCCTGACCCTCACCCGTCCCCTAATCCTAACCCGTACGCTAACACTAACCCACGCCCTCACACACACGCTCCCCCTAAAGCGTTGTTGGACCCTCACCTGGATCCTAAACCGTCCCCGTCCCCTAACCCTAACCCTAGCCCGAACCCTAACCCTAACCCTTCCCCGAAACCTGACCCTCACCCGTCCCCTAATCCTAACCCGTAGGCTCACACTAACCCGCGCGCTCACACGCACGCTCCCCCTAAAGCGTTGTCGGACCCTCACCTGGACCCTAAACCGTCCCCGTCCCCTAACCCTAACCCTAGCCCGAACCCTAAGCCTAACCCTTCCCCGAAGCCTGACCCTCACCCGTCCCCTAATCCTAACCCGTAGGCTCACACTAACCCACGCGCTCACACGCACGCTCCCCCTAAAGCGTTGTCGGACCCTCACCTCGACCCTAAACCGTCCCCGTCCCCTAACCCTAACCCTAGCCCGAACCCTAACCCTAACCCTTCCCCGAAGCCTGACCCTCACCCGTCCCCTAATCCTAACCCGTACAGTAACACTAACCCGCGCCCTCATATGCACGCTCCCCCTAAAGCGTTGTCGTACCCTCAGCTGGATCCTAAACCGTCCCCGTCCCCTAACCCTAACCCTAGCCCGAACCCTAACCCTAACCCTTCACCGAAGCCTGACCTTCACCCGTCCACTAATCCTAACCCGTAGGCTCACACTAACCCGCGCCCTTACACGCACGCTCCCCCTAAAGCATTGTCGGACCCTCACCAGGACCCTAAACAGTCCCCGTCCCCTAACCCTAACCCTAGCCCGAACCCTAACCATAACACTTCCCCGAAGCCTGACCCTAATACGTCCCCTAATCCTAACCCGTACGCTCACACTAACTCGCGCCCTCACACGCACGCTCCCCCTAAAGCGTTGTCAGACCCTCACCTGGACCCTAAACCGTCCCCGTCCCCTAACCCTAACCCTAGCCCGAACCCTAACCCTAACCCTTCCCCGAAGCCTGACCCTCACCCGTCCCCTAATCCTAACCCGTAGGCTCACACTACCCCGCGCCCTCACACGCACGCTCCCCCTAAAGCGTTGTCGGACCCTCACCTGGACCCTAAACCATCCCTGTCCCCTAACCGTAACCCTAGCCCGAACCCTAACCCTAACCCTTCCCCGAAACATGACCCTCACCCGTCCCCTAATCCTAACCCGTAGGCTCACACTAACCCGCGCCCTCACACGCACACTCCCCCGAAAGCATTGTCGGAACCTCACCTGGACCCTAAACCGTCCCCGTACCCTAACCCTAACCCTAGCCCGAACCCTAACCCTAACCCTTCCCCGAAGCCTGACCCTCACCCGTCCCCTAATCCTAACCCGTACGCTAACACTAACCCGCGCCCTCACACGCACGCTCCCCCTAAAGCGTTTTCGGACCCTCAATTGGACCCTAAGCCGTCCCCGTCCCCTAACCCTAACCCTAGCCCGAACCCTAACCCTAACCCTTCCCCGAAGCCTGAACCTCACCAGTCCCCTAATCCTAACCCGCACGCTAACACTAACCCGGGCCCTCACACGCATGCTCCCCCTAAAGCGTTGTCAGACCCTCACCTGCACCCTAAACCGTCCCCGTCCCCTAACCCTAACCCTAGCCCGAACCCTAACCCTAACACTTCCCCGAAGCCTGACCCTCACCCGTCCCCTAATCCTAACCCGTAGGCTCACACTAACCCGCGCCCTCACACGCACGCTCCCCCTAAAGCGTTGTCGGACCCTCACCTGGACCCTAAACCGTCCCGGTACCCTAACCCTAACCCTAGCCCGAACCCTAACCCTAACCCTTCAACTAAGCCTGACCCTCACCCGTCCCCTAATCCTAACCCGTAGGCTCACACTAACCCGCGCCCTCACATGCACGCTCCCCCTAAAGCGTTGTCGGACCCTCAACTGGACCCTAAACCGTCCCCGTCCCCTAACCCTAACCCTAGCCCGAACCCTAACCCTAACCCTTCCCCGAAGCATGACCCTCACCCGTCCCCTAATCCTAACCCATACGCTAACACTAACCCGCGCCCTCACACGCACGCTCCCCCTAAAGCGTTGTCGGACCCTCACCTGGACCCTAAACCGTCCCCGTCCCCTAACCCTAACCCTAGCCCGAACCCTAACCCTAACCCTTCCCCGAAGCCTGACGCTCACCCGTCCCCTAATCCTAACCCGTATGGTAACACTAACCCGCGCCCTCACACGCACGCTCCCCCTAAAGTGTTGTCGGACCCTCACCTGGACCCTAAACCGTCCCCGTCCCCTAACCCTAACCCTAGCCCGAACTCTAACCCTAACCCTTCCCCGAAGCCTGACCCTCACACGTCCCCTAATCCTAACCCGTAGGCTCACACTAACCCGCGCCCTAACACGCACGATCCCCCTAAAGCGTTGTCGGACCCTCACCTGGACCCTATACCGTCCCCGTCCCCTAACCCTAACCCTAGCCCGAACCCTAACCCTAACCCTTCCCCGAAGCATGACCCTCACCCGTCCCCTAATCCTAAGCCGTACGCTAACACTAACCCGCGCCCTCACACGCACGCTCCCCCTAAAGCGTTGTCGGACCCTCACCTGGACCCTAAACCGTCCCCGTCCCCTAGCCCTAACCCTAGCCCGAACCCTAACCCTAACCCTTCCCCGAAGCCTGACCCTCACCCGTCCCCTAATCCTAACCCGTAGGCTCACACTAACCCGCGCCCTCACACACACGCTCCCCCTAAAGCGTTGTCGGACCCTCACCACGACCCTAAACCGTCCCCGTCCCCTAACCCTAACCCTAGCCCGAACCCTAACCCTAACCCTTCCCCGAAGCCTGACCCTCACCCGTCCCCTAATCCTAACCCGTACGCTAACACTAACCCGCGCCCTCACATGCACGCTCCCCCTAAAACGTTGTCGGACCCTCAGCTGGATCCTAAACCGTCCCCGTCCCCTAACCCTAACCCTAGCCCGAACCCTAACCCTAACCCTTCCCCGAAGCCTGACCCTCACCCGTCCCCTAATCCTAACCCGTAGGCTCACACTAACCCGCGCCCTTACACGCACGCTCCCCCTAAAGCGTTGTCGGACCCTCACCAGGACCCTAAACCGTCCCCGTCCCCTAACCCTAACCCTAGCCCGAACCCTAACCCTAACCCTTCAACGAAGCCTGACACTCACCCGTCACCTAATCCTAACCCTTAGGATCACACTAACCCGCGCCCTCACACGCACGCTCCCCCTAAAGCATTGTCGGACCCTCACCTGGACCCTAAACCGTCCCCGTCCCCTAACCCTAACCCTAGCCCGAACCCTAACCCTAACCCTTCCCCGAAGCCTGACCCTCACCCGTCCCCTAATCCTATCCCGTAGGCTCACACTAACCCGCGCCCTTACACGCACGATCCCCCTAAAGCGTTGTCGGACCCTCACCAGGACCATAAACCGTCCCCGTCCCCTAACCCTAACCCTAGCCCGAACCCTAACCATAACCCTTCCCCGAAGCCTGACCCTCACCCGTCCCCTAATCCTAACCCGTACGCTAACACTAACCCACGCCCTCACACGCACGCTCCCCCTAAAGCGTTGTCGGACCCTCACCTGGACCCTAAACCGTCCCCGTCCCCTAACCTTAACCCTAGCCCGAACCCTAACCCTAACCCTTCCCCGAAGCCTGACGCTCACCCGTCCCCTAATCCTAACCCGTACGGTAACACTAACCCGCGCCCTCACACGCACGCTCCCCCTAAAGTGTTGTCGGACCCTCACCTGGACCCTAAACCGTCCCCGTCCCCTAACCCTAACCCTAGCCCGAACCCTAACCCTAACCCTTCCCCGAAGCCTGACCCTCACCCGTCACCTAATCCTAACCCGTAGGCTCACACTAACCAGCGCCCTCACACGCACGATCCCCCTAAAGCGTTGTCGGACCCTCACCTGGACCCTAAACCGTCCCCGTCCCCTAACCCTAACCCTAGCCCGAACCCTAACCCTAACCCTTCCCCGAAGCATGACCCTCACCCGTCCCCTAATCCTAAGCCGTACGCTAACACTAACCCGCGCCCTCACACGCACGCTCCCCCTAAAGTGTTGTCGTATCCTCAGCTGGATCCTAAACCGTCCCCGTCCCCTAACCCTAACCCTAGCCCGAACCCTAACCCTAACCCTTCCCCGAAGCCTGACCCTCACCCGTCCCCTAATCCTAACCCGTAGGCTCACACTAACCCGCGCCCTTACACGCACGCTCCCCCTAAAGCGTTGTCGGACCCTCACCAGGACCCTAAACCGTCCCCGTACCCTAACCCTAACCCTAGCCCGAACCCTAACCCTAACCCTTCCCCGAAGCCTGACCCTCACCCGTCCCCTAATCCTAACCCGTACGCTAACACTAACCCGCGCCCTCACACGCACGATCCCCCTAAAGCGTTGTCGGACCCTCAATTGGACCCTAAGCCGTCCCGGTCCCCTATCCCTAACCCTAGCCCGAACCCTAACCCTAACTCTTCCCCGAAGCCTGACCCTCACCCGTCCCCTAATCCTAACCCGCACGCTAACACTAACCCGGGGCCTCACACGCATGCTCCCCCTAAAGCGTTGTCAGACCCTCACCTGGACCCTAAACCGTCCCCGTCCCCTAACCCTAACCCTAGCCCGAAAACTAACCCTAACACTTCCATGAAGCCTGACCCTCACCCGTCCCGTAATCCTAAGCCGTACGCTAACACTAACCCACGCCCTCACACGCACGCTCCCCCTAAAGCGTTGTCGGACCCTCACCTGGACCCTAAACCGTCCCCGTCCCCTAACCCTAACCCTAGCCCTAGCCCGAACCCTAACCCTAACCCTTCCCCGAAGCCTGACCCTCACCCGACCCCTAATCCTAACCCGTAGGCTGACACTAACCCGCGCCCTCACACGCACGCTCCCCCTAAAGCGTTGTCGGACCCTCACCTGGACCCTAAACCGTCCCCGTCCCCTAACCCTAACCCTAGCCCGAACCCTAACCCTAACCCTTCCCCGAAGCCTGACCCTCACCCGTCCCCTAATCCTAACCCGTAGGCTCACACTACCCCGCGCCCTCACACGCACGCTCCCCCTAAAGCGTTGTCGGACCCTCACCTGGACCCTAAACCATCCCTGTCCCCTAACCGTAACCCTAGCCCGAACCCTAACCCTAACCCTTCCCCGAAACATGACCCTCACCCGTCCCCTAATCCTAACCCGTAGGCTCACACTAACCCGCGCCCTCACACGCACACTCCCCCGAAAGCATTGTCGGAACCTCACCTGGACCCTAAACCGTCCCCGTACCCTAACCCTAACCCTAGCCCGAACCCTAACCCTAACCCTTCCCCGAAGCCTGACCCTCACCCGTCCCCTAATCCTAACCCGTACGCTAACACTAACCCGCGCCCTCACACGCACGCTCCCCCTAAAGCGTTTTCGGACCCTCAATTGGACCCTAAGCCGTCCCCGTCCCCTAACCCTAACCCTAGCCCGAACCCTAACCCTAACCCTTCCCCGAAGCCTGAACCTCACCAGTCCCCTAATCCTAACCCGCACGCTAACACTAACCCGGGCCCTCACACGCATGCTCCCCCTAAAGCGTTGTCAGACCCTCACCTGCACCCTAAACCGTCCCCGTCCCCTAACCCTAACCCTAGCCCGAACCCTAACCCTAACACTTCCCCGAAGCCTGACCCTCACCCGTCCCCTAATCCTAACCCGTAGGCTCACACTAACCCGCGCCCTCACACGCACGCTCCCCCTAAAGCGTTGTCGGACCCTCATCTGGACCCTAAACCGTCCCCGTACCCTAACCCTAACCCTAGCCCGAACCCTAACCCTAACCCTTCAACTAAGCCTGACCCTCACCCGTCCCCTAATCCTAACCCGTAGGCTCACACTAACCCGCGCGCTCACACGCACGCTCCCCCTAAAGCGTTGTCGGACCCTCACCTGGACCCTAAACCGTCCCCGTCCCCTAACCCTAACCCTAGCCCGAACCCTAAGCCTAACCCTTCCCCGAAGCCTGACCCTCACCCGTCCCCTAATCCTAACCCGTAGGCTCACACTAACCCACGCGCTCACACGCACGCTCCCCCTAAAGCGTTGTCGGACCCTCACCTCGACCCTAAACCGTCCCCGTCCCCTAACCCTAACCCTAGCCCGAACCCTAACCCTAACCCTTCCCCGAAGCCTGACCCTCACCCGTCCCCTAATCCTAACCCGTACAGTAACACTAACCCGCGCCCTCATATGCACGCTCCCCCTAAAGCGTTGTCGTACCCTCAGCTGGATCCTAAACCGTCCCCGTCCCCTAACCCTAACCCTAGCCCGAACCCTAACCCTAACCCTTCACCGAAGCCTGACCTTCACCCGTCCACTAATCCTAACCCGTAGGCTCACACTAACCCGCGCCCTTACACGCACGCTCCCCCTAAAGCATTGTCGGACCCTCACCAGGACCCTAAACAGTCCCCGTCCCCTAACCCTAACCCTAGCCCGAACCCTAACCATAACACTTCCCCGAAGCCTGACCCTAATACGTCCCCTAATCCTAACCCGTACGCTCACACTAACTCGCGCCCTCACACGCACGCTCCCCCTAAAGCGTTGTCAGACCCTCACCTGGACCCTAAACCGTCCCCGTCCCCTAACCCTAACCCTAGCCCGAACCCTAACCCTAACCCTTCCCCGAAGCCTGACCCTCACCCGTCCCCTAATCCTAACCCGTAGGCTCACACTACCCCGCGCCCTCACACGCACGCTCCCCCTAAAGCGTTGTCGGACCCTCACCTGGACCCTAAACCATCCCTGTCCCCTAACCGTAACCCTAGCCCGAACCCTAACCCTAACCCTTCCCCGAAACATGACCCTCACCCGTCCCCTAATCCTAACCCGTAGGCTCACACTAACCCGCGCCCTCACACGCACACTCCCCCGAAAGCATTGTCGGAACCTCACCTGGACCCTAAACCGTCCCCGTACCCTAACCCTAACCCTAGCCCGAACCCTAACCCTAACCCTTCCCCGAAGCCTGACCCTCACCCGTCCCCTAATCCTAACCCGTACGCTAACACTAACCCGCGCCCTCACACGCACGCTCCCCCTAAAGCGTTTTCGGACCCTCAATTGGACCCTAAGCCGTCCCCGTCCCCTAACCCTAACCCTAGCCCGAACCCTAACCCTAACCCTTCCCCGAAGCCTGAACCTCACCAGTCCCCTAATCCTAACCCGCACGCTAACACTAACCCGGGCCCTCACACGCATGCTCCCCCTAAAGCGTTGTCAGACCCTCACCTGCACCCTAAACCGTCCCCGTCCCCTAACCCTAACCCTAGCCCGAACCCTAACCCTAACACTTCCCCGAAGCCTGACCCTCACCCGTCCCCTAATCCTAACCCGTAGGCTCACACTAACCCGCGCCCTCACACGCACGCTCCCCCTAAAGCGTTGTCGGACCCTCACCTGGACCCTAAACCGTCCCGGTACCCTAACCCTAACCCTAGCCCGAACCCTAACCCTAACCCCTCCCCGAAGCATGACCCTCACCCGTCCCCTAATCCTAAGCCGTACGCTAACACTAACCCGCGCCCTCACACGCACGCTCCCCCTAAAGCGTTGTCGGACCCTCACCTGGACCCTAAACCGTCTCCGTCCCCTAACCCTAACCCTAGACCGAACCCTAACCCTAACCCTTCCCCGAAGCCTGACCCTCACCCGTCCCCTAATCCTAACCCGTACGCTAACACTAACCCGCGCCCTCATATGCACACTCCCCCTAAAGCGTTGTCGTACCCTCAGCTGGATCCTAAACCGTCCCCGTCCCCTAACCCTAACCCTAGACCGAACCCTAACCCTAACCCTTCCCTGAAGCCTGACCCTCACCCGTCCACTAATCCTAACCCGTAGGCTCACACTAACCCGCGCCCTTACACGCACGCTCCTCCTAAAGCGTTGTCGGACCCTCACCAGGACCCTAAACCGTCCCCGTCCCCTAACCCTAACCCTAGTCCGAACCCTAACCCTAACCCTTCCCCGAAGCCTGACCCTCACCCGTCCCCTAATCCTAACCCGTACGCTAACACTAACTCGCGCCCTCACACGTACGCTCCCCCTAAAGCGTTGTCAGACCCTCACCTGGACCCTAAACCGTCCCCGTCCCCTAACCCTAACCCTAGCCTGAACCCTAACCCTAACCCTTCCCCGAAGCCTGACCCTCACCCGTCCCCTAATCCTAACCCGTACGGTAACACTAACACGCGCCCTCACACGCACTCTCCCCCTAAAGCGTTGTCGGAACCTCACCTGGACCCTAAACCGTCCCCGTCCCCTAACCCTAACCCTAGCCCGAACCCTAACCCTAACCCTTCCCCGAAGCCTGACACTCACACGTCACCTAATCCTAAACCGTAGGCTCACACTAACCCGCGCCCTCACACGCACGATCCCCCTAAAGCGTTGTCGGACCCTCACCTGGACCCTAAACCGTCCCCGTCCCCTAACCCTAACCCTAGCCCGAACCCTAACCCTAACCCTTCCCCGAAGCATGACCCTCACCCGTCCCCTAATCCTAAGCCGTACGCTAACACTAACCCGCCCCCTCACACGCACGCTCCCCCTAAATCGTTGTCGGACCCTCACCAGGACCCTAAACCGTCCCCGTCCCCTAACGCTAACCCTAGCCCGAACCCTAACCCTAACCCTTCCCCGAAGCCTGACCCTCGCCCTTCCCCTAATCCTAACCCGCACGCTAACACTAACCCGGGCCCTCACACGCATGCTCCCCCTAAAGCGTTGTCGGACCCTCACCTGGACCCTAAACCGTCCCCGTCGCCTAACACTAACCCTAGCCCGAACCCTAACCCTAACCCTTCCCCGAAGCCTGACCCTCACCCGTCCCCTAATCCTAACCCGTAGGCTCACACTAACCCGCGCCCTCACACGCACGCTCCCCATAAAGCGTTGTCCGACACTCACCTGGACCCTAAACCGTCCCCGTACCCTAACCCTAACCCTAGCCCGAACCCTAACCCTAACCCTTCAACGAAGCCTGACCCTCACCCGTCCCCTAATCCTAACCCTTAGGATCACACTAACCCGCGCCCTCACACGCACGCTCCCCCTAAAGCGTTGTCGGACCCTCACCTGGACCCTAAACCGTCCCCGTCCCCTAACCCTAACCCTAGCCCGAACCCTAACCCTAACCCTTCCCCGAAGCCTGACCCTCACCCGTCCCCAATCCTAACCCGTAGGCTCACACTAACCCGCGCCCTTACACGCACGCTCCCCCTAAAGCGTTGTCGGACCCTCACCAGGAACATAAACCGTCCCCGTCCCCTAACCCTAACCCTAGCCCGAACCCTAACCATAACCCTTCCCCGAAGCCTGACCCTCAACCGTCCCCTAATCCTAACCCGTACGCTCACACTAACTCGCGCCCTCACACGCACGCTCCCCCTAAAGCGTTGTCAGACCCTCACCTGGACCCTAAACCGTCCCCATCCCCTAAACCTAACCCTAGCCCGAACCCTAACCCTAACCCTTCCCCGAAGCCTGACCCTCACCCGTCCCCTAATCCTAACCCGTAGGCTCACACTAACCCGCGCCCTCACACGCACGCTACCCCTAATGCGTTGTCGGACCCTCACCTGGACCCTAAACCGTCCCCGTCCCCTAACCCTAACCCTAGCCTGAACCCTAACCCTAACACTTCCCCGAAGCCTGACCCTCACCCGTCCCCTAATCCTAACCCGTAGGCTCACACTAACCTGCGCCCTCACACGCAAGCTCCCCCTAAAGCGTTGTCGGACCCTCACCTGGACCCTAAACCGTCCCCGTCCCCTAACCCTAACCCTAGCCCGAACCCTAACCCTAACCCTTCCCCGAAGCCTGACCCTCACCCGTCCCCTAATCCTAACCCGTACGCTAACACTAACCCACGCCCTCACATGCACGCTCCCCCTAAAGCGTTGTCGGACCCTCACCTGGACCCTAAACCGTCCCCGTCCCCTAACCCTAACCCAAGCCCGAACCCTAACCCTAACCCTTCCCCGAAGCCTGACCCTCACCCGTTCCCTAATCCTAACCCGTAGGCTCACACTAACCAGCGCCCTCACACGCACGATCCCCCTAAAGCGTTGTCGGACCCTCACCTTTACCCTAAACCGTCCCCATCCCCTAACCCTAACCCTAGCCCGAACCCTAACCCTAACCCTTCCCCGAAGCATGACCCTCACCCGTCCCCTAATCCTAAGCCGTACGCTAACACTAACCCGCGCCCTCACACGCACGCTCCCCCTAAAGCGTTGTCGGACCCTCACCTGGACCCTAAACCGTCCCCGTCCCCTAACCCTAACCCTAGCCCGAACCCTAACCCTAACCCTTCCCCGAAGCCTGACCCTCACCCATCCCCTAATCCTAACCCGTACGCTAACACTAACCCACGCCCTCACACGCACGCTCCCCCTAAAGCGTTGTTGGACCCTCACCTGGATCCTAAACCGTCCCCGTCCCCTAACCCTAACCCTAGCCCGAACCCTAACCCTAACCCTTCCCCGAAACCTGACACTCACCCGTCCCCTAATCCTAACCCGTAGGCTCACACTAACCCGTGCGCTCACACGCACGCTCCCCCTAAAGCGTTGTCGGACCCTCACCTGGACCCTAAACCGTCCCCGTCCCCTAACCCTAACCCTAGCCCGAACCCTAAGCCTAACCCTTCCCCGAAGCCTGACCCTCACCCGTCCCGTAATCCTAACCCGTAGGCTCACACTAACCCACGCGCTCTCACGCACGCTCCCCCTAAAGCGTTGTCGGACCCTCACCTCGACCCTAAACCGTCCCCGTCCCCTAACCCTAACCCTAGCCCGAACCCTAACCCTAACCCTTCCCCGAAGCCTGACCCTCACCCGTCCCCTAATCCTAACCCGTACGGTAACACTAACCCGCGCCCTCATATGCACGCTCCCCCTAAAGCGTTGTCGTACCCTCAGCTGGATCCTAAACCGTCCCCGTCCCCTAACCCTAACCCTAGCCCGAACCCTAACCCTAACCCTTCACCGAAGCCTGACCCTCACCCGTCCACTAATCCTAACCCGTAGGCTCACACTAACCGCGCCCTTACACGCACGCTCCCCCTAAAGCATTGTCGGACCCTCACCAGGACCCTAAACAGTCCCCGTCCCCTAACCCTAACCCTAGCCCGAACCCTAACCATAACACTTCCCCGAAGCCTGACCCTCACCCGTCCCCTAATCCTAACCCGTACGCTCACACTAACTCGCGCCCTCACACGCACGCTCCCCCTAAAGCGTTGTCAGACCCTGACCTGGACCCTAAACCGTCCCCATCCCCTAAACCTAACCCTAGCCCGAACCCTAACCCTAATCCTTCCCCGAAGCCTGACCCTCACCCGTCCCCTAATCCTAACCCGTAGGCTCACACTAACCCGCGCCCTCACACGCACGCTATCCCTAATGCGTTGTCGGACCCTCACCTGGACCCTAAACCGTCCCCGTCCCCTAACCCTAACCCTAGCCTGAACCCTAACCCTAACACTTCCCCGAAGCCTGACCCTCACCCGTCCCCTAATCCTAACCCGTAGGCTCACACTAACCTGCGCCCTCACACGCAAGCTCCCCCTAAAGCGTTGTCGGACCCTCACCTGGACCCTAAACCGTCCCCGTCCCCTAACCCTAACCCTAGCCCGAACCCTAACCCTAACCCTTCCCCGAAGCCTGACCCTCACCCGTCCCCTAATCCTAACCCGTACGCTAACACTAACCCACGCCCTCACATGCACGCTCCCCCTAAAGCGTTGTCGGACCCTCACCTGGACCCTAAACCGTCCCCGTCCCCTAACCCTAACCCAAGCCCGAACCCTAACCCTAACCCTTCCCCGAACCCTGACCCTCACCCGTCCCCTAATCCTAACCCGTAGGCTCACACTAACCAGCGCCCTCACACGCACGCTCCCCCTAAAGCGTTGTCGGACCCTCACCTGGACCCTAAACCGTCCCCATCCCCTAACCCTAACCCTAGCCCGAACCCTAACCCTAACCCTTCCCCGAAGCATGACCCTCACCCGTCCCCTAATCCTAAGCCGTACGCTAACACTAACCCGCGCCCTCACACGCACGCTCCCCCTAAAGCGTTGTCGGACCCTCACCTGGACCCTAAACCGTCCCCGTCCCCTAACCCTAACCCTAGCCCGAACCCTAACCCTAACCCTTCCCCGAAGCCTGACCCTCACCCGTCCCCTAATCCTAACCCGTACGCTAACACTAACCCACGCCCTCACACACACGCTCCCCCTAAAGCGTTGTTGGACCCTCACCTGGATCCTAAACCGTCCCCGTCCCCTAACCCTAACCCTAGCCCGAACCCTAACCCTAACCCTTCCCCGAAACCTGACCCTCACCCGTCCCCTAATCCTAACCCGTAGGCTCACACTAACCCGCGCGCTCACACGCACGCTCCCCCTAAAGCGTTGTCGGACCCTCACCTGGACCCTAAACCGTCCCCGTCCCCTAACCCTAACCCTAGCCCGAACCCTAAGCCTAACCCTTCCCCGAAGCCTGACCCTCACCCGTCCCCTAATCCTAACCCGTAGGCTCACACTAACCCACGCGCTCACACGCACGCTCCCCCTAAAGCGTTGTCGGACCCTCACCTCGACCCTAAACCGTCCCCGTCCCCTAACCCTAACCCTAGCCCGAACCCTAACCCTAACCCTTCCCCGAAGCCTGACCCTCACCCGTCCCCTAATCCTAACCCGTACAGTAACACTAACCCGCGCCCTCATATGCACGCTCCCCCTAAAGCGTTGTCGTACCCTCAGCTGGATCCTAAACCGTCCCCGTCCCCTAACCCTAACCCTAGCCCGAACCCTAACCCTAACCCTTCACCGAAGCCTGACCTTCACCCGTCCACTAATCCTAACCCGTAGGCTCACACTAACCCGCGCCCTTACACGCACGCTCCCCCTAAAGCATTGTCGGACCCTCACCAGGACCCTAAACAGTCCCCGTCCCCTAACCCTAACCCTAGCCCGAACCCTAACCATAACACTTCCCCGAAGCCTGACCCTAATACGTCCCCTAATCCTAACCCGTACGCTCACACTAACTCGCGCCCTCACACGCACGCTCCCCCTAAAGCGTTGTCAGACCCTCACCTGGACCCTAAACCGTCCCCGTCCCCTAACCCTAACCCTAGCCCGAACCCTAACCCTAACCCTTCCCCGAAGCCTGACCCTCACCCGTCCCCTAATCCTAACCCGTAGGCTCACACTACCCCGCGCCCTCACACGCACGCTCCCCCTAAAGCGTTGTCGGACCCTCACCTGGACCCTAAACCATCCCTGTCCCCTAACCGTAACCCTAGCCCGAACCCTAACCCTAACCCTTCCCCGAAACATGACCCTCACCCGTCCCCTAATCCTAACCCGTAGGCTCACACTAACCCGCGCCCTCACACGCACACTCCCCCGAAAGCATTGTCGGAACCTCACCTGGACCCTAAACCGTCCCCGTACCCTAACCCTAACCCTAGCCCGAACCCTAACCCTAACCCTTCCCCGAAGCCTGACCCTCACCCGTCCCCTAATCCTAACCCGTACGCTAACACTAACCCGCGCCCTCACACGCACGCTCCCCCTAAAGCGTTTTCGGACCCTCAATTGGACCCTAAGCCGTCCCCGTCCCCTAACCCTAACCCTAGCCCGAACCCTAACCCTAACCCTTCCCCGAAGCCTGAACCTCACCAGTCCCCTAATCCTAACCCGCACGCTAACACTAACCCGGGCCCTCACACGCATGCTCCCCCTAAAGCGTTGTCAGACCCTCACCTGCACCCTAAACCGTCCCCGTCCCCTAACCCTAACCCTAGCCCGAACCCTAACCCTAACACTTCCCCGAAGCCTGACCCTCACCCGTCCCCTAATCCTAACCCGTAGGCTCACACTAACCCGCGCCCTCACACGCACGCTCCCCCTAAAGCGTTGTCGGACCCTCACCTGGACCCTAAACCGTCCCGGTACCCTAACCCTAACCCTAGCCCGAACCCTAACCCTAACCCTTCAACTAAGCCTGACCCTCACCCGTCCCCTAATCCTAACCCGTAGGCTCACACTAACCCGCGCCCTCACATGCACGCTCCCCCTAAAGCGTTGTCGGACCCTCAACTGGACCCTAAACCGTCCCCGTCCCCTAACCCTAACCCTAGCCCGAACCCTAACCCTAACCCTTCCCCGAAGCATGACCCTCACCCGTCCCCTAATCCTAACCCATACGCTAACACTAACCCGCGCCCTCACACGCACGCTCCCCCTAAAGCGTTGTCGGACCCTCACCTGGACCCTAAACCGTCCCCGTCCCCTAACCCTAACCCTAGCCCGAACCCTAACCCTAACCCTTCCCCGAAGCCTGACGCTCACCCGTCCCCTAATCCTAACCCGTATGGTAACACTAACCCGCGCCCTCACACGCACGCTCCCCCTAAAGTGTTGTCGGACCCTCACCTGGACCCTAAACCGTCCCCGTCCCCTAACCCTAACCCTAGCCCGAACTCTAACCCTAACCCTTCCCCGAAGCCTGACCCTCACACGTCCCCTAATCCTAACCCGTAGGCTCACACTAACCCGCGCCCTAACACGCACGATCCCCCTAAAGCGTTGTCGGACCCTCACCTGGACCCTATACCGTCCCCGTCCCCTAACCCTAACCCTAGCCCGAACCCTAACCCTAACCCTTCCCCGAAGCATGACCCTCACCCGTCCCCTAATCCTAAGCCGTACGCTAACACTAACCCGCGCCCTCACACGCACGCTCCCCCTAAAGCGTTGTCGGACCCTCACCTGGACCCTAAACCGTCCCCGTCCCCTAGCCCTAACCCTAGCCCGAACCCTAACCCTAACCCTTCCCCGAAGCCTGACCCTCACCCGTCCCCTAATCCTAACCCGTAGGCTCACACTAACCCGCGCCCTCACACACACGCTCCCCCTAAAGCGTTGTCGGACCCTCACCACGACCCTAAACCGTCCCCGTCCCCTAACCCTAACCCTAGCCCGAACCCTAACCCTAACCCTTCCCCGAAGCCTGACCCTCACCCGTCCCCTAATCCTAACCCGTACGCTAACACTAACCCGCGCCCTCACATGCACGCTCCCCCTAAAACGTTGTCGGACCCTCAGCTGGATCCTAAACCGTCCCCGTCCCCTAACCCTAACCCTAGCCCGAACCCTAACCCTAACCCTTCCCCGAAGCCTGACCCTCACCCGTCCCCTAATCCTAACCCGTAGGCTCACACTAACCCGCGCCCTTACACGCACGCTCCCCCTAAAGCGTTGTCGGACCCTCACCAGGACCCTAAACCGTCCCCGTCCCCTAACCCTAACCCTAGCCCGAACCCTAACCCTAACCCTTCAACGAAGCCTGACACTCACCCGTCACCTAATCCTAACCCTTAGGATCACACTAACCCGCGCCCTCACACGCACGCTCCCCCTAAAGCATTGTCGGACCCTCACCTGGACCCTAAACCGTCCCCGTCCCCTAACCCTAACCCTAGCCCGAACCCTAACCCTAACCCTTCCCCGAAGCCTGACCCTCACCCGTCCCCTAATCCTATCCCGTAGGCTCACACTAACCCGCGCCCTTACACGCACGATCCCCCTAAAGCGTTGTCGGACCCTCACCAGGACCATAAACCGTCCCCGTCCCCTAACCCTAACCCTAGCCCGAACCCTAACCATAACCCTTCCCCGAAGCCTGACCCTCACCCGTCCCCTAATCCTAACCCGTACGCTAACACTAACCCACGCCCTCACACGCACGCTCCCCCTAAAGCGTTGTCGGACCCTCACCTGGACCCTAAACCGTCCCCGTCCCCTAACCTTAACCCTAGCCCGAACCCTAACCCTAACCCTTCCCCGAAGCCTGACGCTCACCCGTCCCCTAATCCTAACCCGTACGGTAACACTAACCCGCGCCCTCACACGCACGCTCCCCCTAAAGTGTTGTCGGACCCTCACCTGGACCCTAAACCGTCCCCGTCCCCTAACCCTAACCCTAGCCCGAACCCTAACCCTAACCCTTCCCCGAAGCCTGACCCTCACCCGTCACCTAATCCTAACCCGTAGGCTCACACTAACCAGCGCCCTCACACGCACGATCCCCCTAAAGCGTTGTCGGACCCTCACCTGGACCCTAAACCGTCCCCGTCCCCTAACCCTAACCCTAGCCCGAACCCTAACCCTAACCCTTCCCCGAAGCATGACCCTCACCCGTCCCCTAATCCTAAGCCGTACGCTAACACTAACCCGCGCCCTCACACGCACGCTCCCCCTAAAGT
Source organism: Lagenorhynchus albirostris (assembly GCF_949774975.1). NCBI lineage: Eukaryota > Metazoa > Chordata > Mammalia > Artiodactyla > Delphinidae > Lagenorhynchus > Lagenorhynchus albirostris. The sequence goes on along the minus strand of NW_026783505.1, from coordinate 1,116,573 downwards.
GTTGTCGTATCCTCAGCTGGATCCTAAACCGTCCCCGTCCCCTAACCCTAACCCTAGCCCGAACCCTAACCCTAACCCTTCCCCGAAGCCTGACCCTCACCCGTCCCCTAATCCTAACCCGTAGGCTCACACTAACCCGCGCCCTTACACGCACGCTCCCCCTAAAGCGTTGTCGGACCCTCACCAGGACCCTAAACCGTCCCCGTACCCTAACCCTAACCCTAGCCCGAACCCTAACCCTAACCCTTCCCCGAAGCCTGACCCTCACCCGTCCCCTAATCCTAACCCGTACGCTAACACTAACCCGCGCCCTCACACGCACGATCCCCCTAAAGCGTTGTCGGACCCTCAATTGGACCCTAAGCCGTCCCGGTCCCCTATCCCTAACCCTAGCCCGAACCCTAACCCTAACTCTTCCCCGAAGCCTGACCCTCACCCGTCCCCTAATCCTAACCCGCACGCTAACACTAACCCGGGGCCTCACACGCATGCTCCCCCTAAAGCGTTGTCAGACCCTCACCTGGACCCTAAACCGTCCCCGTCCCCTAACCCTAACCCTAGCCCGAAAACTAACCCTAACACTTCCATGAAGCCTGACCCTCACCCGTCCCGTAATCCTAAGCCGTACGCTAACACTAACCCACGCCCTCACACGCACGCTCCCCCTAAAGCGTTGTCGGACCCTCACCTGGACCCTAAACCGTCCCCGTCCCCTAACCCTAACCCTAGCCCTAGCCCGAACCCTAACCCTAACCCTTCCCCGAAGCCTGACCCTCACCCGACCCCTAATCCTAACCCGTAGGCTGACACTAACCCGCGCCCTCACACGCACGCTCCCCCTAAAGCGTTGTCGGACCCTCACCTGGACCCTAAACCGTCCCCGTCCCCTAACCCTAACCCTAGCCCGAACCCTAACCCTAACCCTTCCCCGAAGCCTGACCCTCACCCGTCCCCTAATCCTAACCCGTAGGCTCACACTACCCCGCGCCCTCACACGCACGCTCCCCCTAAAGCGTTGTCGGACCCTCACCTGGACCCTAAACCATCCCTGTCCCCTAACCGTAACCCTAGCCCGAACCCTAACCCTAACCCTTCCCCGAAACATGACCCTCACCCGTCCCCTAATCCTAACCCGTAGGCTCACACTAACCCGCGCCCTCACACGCACACTCCCCCGAAAGCATTGTCGGAACCTCACCTGGACCCTAAACCGTCCCCGTACCCTAACCCTAACCCTAGCCCGAACCCTAACCCTAACCCTTCCCCGAAGCCTGACCCTCACCCGTCCCCTAATCCTAACCCGTACGCTAACACTAACCCGCGCCCTCACACGCACGCTCCCCCTAAAGCGTTTTCGGACCCTCAATTGGACCCTAAGCCGTCCCCGTCCCCTAACCCTAACCCTAGCCCGAACCCTAACCCTAACCCTTCCCCGAAGCCTGAACCTCACCAGTCCCCTAATCCTAACCCGCACGCTAACACTAACCCGGGCCCTCACACGCATGCTCCCCCTAAAGCGTTGTCAGACCCTCACCTGCACCCTAAACCGTCCCCGTCCCCTAACCCTAACCCTAGCCCGAACCCTAACCCTAACACTTCCCCGAAGCCTGACCCTCACCCGTCCCCTAATCCTAACCCGTAGGCTCACACTAACCCGCGCCCTCACACGCACGCTCCCCCTAAAGCGTTGTCGGACCCTCATCTGGACCCTAAACCGTCCCCGTACCCTAACCCTAACCCTAGCCCGAACCCTAACCCTAACCCTTCAACTAAGCCTGACCCTCACCCGTCCCCTAATCCTAACCCGTAGGCTCACACTAACCCACGCCCTCACACGCACGCTCCCCCTAAAGCGTTGTCGGACCCTCAACTGGACCCTAAACCGTCCCCGTCCCCTAACCCTAACCCTAGCCCGAACCCTAACCCTAACCCTTCCCCGAAGCATGACCCTCACCCGTCCCCAAATCCTAACCCATACGCTAACACTAACCCGTGCCCTCACACGCACGCTCCCCCTAAAGCGTTGTCGGACCCTCACCTGGACCCTAAACCGTCCCCGTCCCCTAACCCTAACCCTAGCCCGAACCCTAACCCTAACCCTTCCCCGAAGCCTGACGCTCACCCGTCCCCTAATCCTAACCCGTACGGTAACACTAACCCGCGCCCTCACACGCACGCTCCCCCTAAAGTGTTGTCGGACCCTCACCTGGACCCTAAACCGTCCCCGTCCCCTAACCCTAACCCTAGCCCGAACCCTAACCCTAACCCTTCCCCGAAGCCTGACCCTCACACGTCCCCTAATCCTAACCCGTAGGCTCACACTAACCCACGCCCTAACACGCACGATCCCCCTAAAGCGTTGTCGGACCCTCACCTGGACCCTATACCGTCCCCGTCCCCTAACCCTAACCCTAGCCCGAACCCTAACCCTAACCCTTCCCCGAAGCCTGACCCTCACCCGTCCCCTAATCCTAAGCCGTACGCTAACACTAACCCGCGCCCTCACACGCACGCTCCCCCTAAAGCGTTGTCGGACCCTCACCTGGACCCTAAACCGTCCCCGTCCCCTAGCCCTAACCCTAGCCCGAACCCTAACCCTAACCATTCCCCGAAGCCTGACCCTCACCCGTCCCCTAATCCTAACCCGTAGGCTCACACTAACCCGCGCCCTCACACACACGCTCCCCCTAAAGCGTTGTCGGACCCTCACCACGACCCTAAACCGTCCCCGTCCCCTAACCCTAACCCTAGCCCGAACCCTAACCCTAACCCTTCCCCGAAGCCTGACCCTCACCCGTCCCCTAATCCTAACCCGTACGCTAACACTAACCCGCGCCCTCACATGCACGCTCCCCCTAAAACGTTGTCGGACCCTCAGCTGGATCCTAAACCGTCCCCGTCCCCTAACCCTAACCCTAGCCCGAACCCTAACCCTAACCCTTCCCCGAAGCCTGACCCTCACACGTCCCCTAATCCTAACCCGTAGGCTCACACTAACCCGCGCCCTTACACGCACGCTCCCCCTAAAGCGTTGTCGGACCCTCACCAGGACCCTAAACCGTCCCCGTCCCCTAACCCTAACCCTAGCCCGAACCCTAACCCTAACCCTTCAACGAAGCCTGACACTCACCCGTCACCTAATCCTAACCCTTAGGATCACACTAACCCGCGCCCTCACACGCACGCTCCCCCTAACGCGTTGTCGGACCCTCACCTGGACCCTAAACCGTCCCCGTCCCCTAACCCTAACCCTAGCCCGAACCCTAACCCTAACCCTTCCCCGAAGCCTGACCCTCACCCGTCCCCTAATCCTAACCCGTAGGCTCACACTAACCCGCGCCCTTACACGCACGCTCCCCCTAAAGCGTTGTCGGACCCTCACCAGGACCCTAAACCGTCCCCGTCCCCTAACCCTAACCCTAGCCCGAACCCTAACCCTAACCCTTCAACGAAGCCTGACACTCACCCGTCACCTAATCCTAACCCTTAGGATCACACTAACCCGCGCCCTCACACGCACGCTCCCCCTAAAGCATTGTCGGACCCTCACCTGGACCCTAAACCGTCCCCGTCCCCTAACCCTAACCCTAGCCCGAACCCTAACCCTAACCCTTCCCCGAAGCCTGACCCTCACCCGTCCCCTAATCCTATCCCGTAGGCTCACACTAACCCGCGCTCTTACACGCACGATCCCCCTAAAGCGTTGTCGGACCCTCACCAGGACCATAAACCGTCCCCGTCCCCTAACCCTAACACTAGCCCGAACCCTAACCATAACCCTTCCCCGAAGCCTGACCCTCACCCGTCCCCTAATTCTAACCCGTACGCTCACACTAACTCGCGCCCTCACACGCACGCTCCCCGTAAAGCGTTGTCAGACCGTCACCTGGACCCTAAACCGTCCCCATCCCCTAACCCTAACCCTAGCCCGAACCCTAACCCTAACCCTTCCCCGAAGCCTGACCCTCACCCGTCTCCTAATCCTAACCCGTAGGCTCACACTAACCCGCGCCCTCACACGCACGCTACCCCTAATGCGTTGTCGGACCCTCACCTGGACCCTAAACCGTCCCCGTCCCCTAACCCTAACCCTAGCCCGAACCCTAACCCTAACCCTTCCCCGAAGCCTGACCCTCACCCGTCCCCTAATCCTAACCCGTAGGCTCACACTAACCTGCGCCCTTCAACGCACGCTCCCCCTAAGGCGTTGTCGGACCCTCACCTGGACCCTAAACCGTCCCCGTCCCCTAACCCTAACCCTAGCCCGAACCCTAACCCTAACCCTTCCCCGAAGCCTGACCCTCACCCGTCCCCTAATCCTAACCCGTACGCTAACACTAACCCACGCCCTCACACGCACGCTCCCCCTAAAGCGTTGTCGGACCCTCACCTGGACCCTAAACCGTCCCCGTCCCCTAACCTTAACCCTAGCCCGAACCCTAACCCTAACCCTTCCCCGAAGCCTGACGCTCACCCGTCCCCTAATCCTAACCCGTACGGTAACACTAACCCGCGCCCTCACACGCACGCTCCCCCTAAAGTGTTTTCGGACCCTCACCTGGACCCTAAACCGTCCCCGTCCCCTAACCCTAACCCTAGCCCGAACCCTAACCCTAACCCTTCCCCGAAGCCTGACCCTCACCCGTCACCTAATCCTAACCCGTAGGCTCACACTAACCAGCGCCCTCACACGCACGATCCCCCTAAAGCGTTGTCGGACCCTCACCTGGACCCTAAACCGTCCCCGTCCCCTAACCCTAACCCTAGCCCGAACCCTAACCCTAACCCTTCCCCGAAGCATGACCCTCACCCGTCCCCTAATCCTAAGCCGTACGCTAACACTAACCCGCGCCCTCACACGCACGCTCCCCCTAAAGTGTTGTCGTATCCTCAGCTGGATCCTAAACCGTCCCCGTCCCCTAACCCTAACCCTAGCCCGAACCCTAACCATAACCCTTCCCCGAAGCCTGACCCTCACCCGTCCCCTAATCCTAACCCGTAGGCTCACACTAACCCGCGCCCTTACACGCACGCTCCCCCTAAAGCGTTGTCGGACCCTCACCAGGACCCTAAACCGTCCCCGTACCCTAACCCTAACCCTAGCCCGAACCCTAACCCTAACCCTTCCCCGAAGCCTGACCCTCACCCGTCCCCTAATCCTAACCCGTACGCTAACACTAACCCGCGCCCTCACACGCACGATGCCCCTAAAGCGTTGTCGGACCCTCAATTGGACCCTAAGCCGTCCCGGTCCCCTATCCCTAACCCTAGCCCGAACCCTAACCCTAACTCTTCCCCGAAGCCTGACCCTCACCCGTCCCCTAATCCTAACCCGCACGCTAACACTAACCCGGGCCCTCACACGCATGCTCCCCCTAAAGCGTTGTCAGACCCTCACCTGGACCCTAAACCGTCCCCGTCCCCTAACCCTAACCCTAGCCCGAAAACTAACCCTAACACTTCCATGAAGCCTGACCCTCACCCGTCCCGTAATCCTAAGCCGTACGCTAACACTAACCCACGCCCTCACACGCACGCTCCCCCTAAAGCGTTGTCGGACCCTCACCTGGACCCTAAACCGTCCCCGTCCCCTAACCCTAACCCTAGCCCTAGCCCGAACCCTAACCCTAACCCTTCCCCGAAGCCTGACACTCACCCGACCCCTAATCCTAACCCGTAGGCTGACACTAACCCGCGCCCTCACACGCACGCTCCCCCTAAAGCGTTGTCGGACCCTCACCTGGACCCTAAACCGTCCCCGTCCCCTAACCCTAACCCTTGCCCGAACCCTAACCCTAACCCTTCCCCGAAGCCTGACCCTCACCCGTCCCCTAATCCTAACCCGTAGGCTCACACTACCCCGCGCCCTCACACGCACGCTCCCCCTAAAGCGTTGTCGGACCCTCACCTGGACCCTAAACCATCCCTGTCCCCTAACCGTAACCCTAGCCCGAACCCTAACCCTAACCCTTCCCCGAAACATGACCCTCACCCGTCCCCTAATCCTAACCCGTAGGCTCACACTAACCCGCGCCCTCACACGCACACTCCCCCGAAAGCATTGTCGGAACCTCACCTGGACCCTAAACCGTCCCCGTACCCTAACCCTAACCCTAGCCCGAACCCTAACCCTAACCCTTCCCCGAAGCCTGACCCTCACCCGTCCCCTAATCCTAACCCGTACGCTAACACTAACCCGCGCCCTCACACGCACGCTCCCCCTAAAGCGTTTTCGGACCCTCAATTGGACCCTAAGCCGTCCCCGTCCCCTAACCCTAACCCTAGCCCGAACCCTAACCCTAACCCTTCCCCGAAGCCTGAACCTCACCAGTCCCCTAATCCTAACCCGCACGCTAACACTAACCCGGGCCCTCACACGCATGCTCCCCCTAAAGCGTTGTCAGACCCTCACCTGCACCCTAAACCGTCCCCGTCCCCTAACCCTAACCCTAGCCCGAACCCTAACCCTAACACTTCCCCGAAGCCTGACCCTCACCCGTCCCCTAATCCTAACCCGTAGGCTCACACTAACCCGCGCCCTCACACGCACGCTCCCCCTAAAGCGTTGTCGGACCCTCACCTGGACCCTAAACCGTCCCCGTACCCTAACCCTAACCCTAGCCCGAACCCTAACCCTAACCCTTCAACTAAGCCTGACCCTCACCCGTCTCCTAATCCTAACCCGTAGGCTCACACTAACCCGCGCCCTCACACGCACGCTACCCCTAATGCGTTGTCGGACCCTCACCTGGACCCTAAACCGTCCCCGTCCCCTAACCCTAACCCTAGCCCGAACCCTAACCCTAACCCTTCCCCGAAGCCTGACCCTCACCCGTCCCCTAATCCTAACCCGTAGGCTCACACTAACCTGCGCCCTTCAACGCACGCTCCCCCTAAAGCGTTGTCGGACCCTCACCTGGACCCTAAACCGTCCCCGTCCCCTAACCCTAACCCTAGCCCGAACCCTAACCCTAACCCTTCCCCGAAGCCTGACCCTCACCCGTCCCCTAATCCTAACCCGTACGCTAACACTAACCCACGCCCTCACACGCACGCTCCCCCTAAAGCGTTGTCGGACCCTCACCTGGACCCTAAACCGTCCCCGTCCCCTAACCTTAACCCTAGCCCGAACCCTAACCCTAACCCTTCCCCGAAGCCTGACGCTCACCCGTCCCCTAATCCTAACCCGTACGGTAACACTAACCCGCGCCCTCACACGCACGCTCCCCTTAAAGTGTTTTCGGACCCTCACCTGGACCCTAAACCGTCCCCGTCCCCTAACCCTAACCCTAGCCCGAACCCTAACCCTAACCCTTCCCCGAAGCCTGACCCTCACCCGTCACCTAATCCTAACCCGTAGGCTCACACTAACCAGCGCCCTCACACGCACGATCCCCCTAAAGCGTTGTCGGACCCTCACCTGGACCCTAAACCGTCCCCGTCCCCTAACCCTAACCCTAGCCCGAACCCTAACCCTAACCCTTCCCCGAAGCATGACCCTCACCCGTCCCCTAATCCTAAGCCGTACACTAACACTAACCCGCGCCCTCACACGCACGCTCCCCCTAAAGTGTTGTCGTATCCTCAGCTGGATCCTAAACCGTCCCCGTCCCCTAACCCTAACCCTAGCCCGAACCCTAACCATAACCCTTCCCCGAAGCCTGACCCTCACCCGTCCCCTAATCCTAACCCGTAGGCTCACACTAACCCGCGCCCTTACACGCACGCTCCCCCTAAAGCGTTGTCGGACCCTCACCAGGACCCTAAACCGTCCCCGTACCCTAACCCTAACCCTAGCCCGAACCCTAACCCTAACCCTTCCCCGAAGCCTGACCCTCACCCGTCCCCTAATCCTAACCCGTACGCTAACACTAACCCGCGCCCTCACACGCACGATGCCCCTAAAGCGTTGTCGGACCCTCAATTGGACCCTAAGCCGTCCCGGTCCCCTATCCCTAACCCTAGCCCGAACCCTAACCCTAACTCTTCCCCGAAGCCTGACCCTCACCCGTCCCCTAATCCTAACCCGCACGCTAACACTAACCCGGGCCCTCACACGCATGCTCCCCCTAAAGCGTTGTCAGACCCTCACCTGGACCCTAAACCGTCCCCGTCCCCTAACCCTAACCCTAGCCCGAAAACTAACCCTAACACTTCCATGAAGCCTGACCCTCACCCGTCCCGTAATCCTAAGCCGTACGCTAACACTAACCCACGCCCTCACACGCACGCTCCCCCTAAAGCGTTGTCGGACCCTCACCTGGACCCTAAACCGTCCCCGTCCCCTAACCCTAACCCTAGCCCTAGCCCGAACCCTAACCCTAACCCTTCCCCGAAGCCTGACACTCACCCGACCCCTAATCCTAACCCGTAGGCTGACACTAACCCGCGCCCTCACACGCACGCTCCCCCTAAAGCGTTGTCGGACCCTCACCTGGACCCTAAACCGTCCCCGTCCCCTAACCCTAACCCTAGCCCGAACCCTAACCCTAACCCTTCCCCGAAGCCTGACCCTCACCCGTCCCCTAATCCTAACCCGTAGGCTCACACTACCCCGCGCCCTCACACGCACGCTCCCCCTAAAGCGTTGTCGGACCCTCACCTGGACCCTAAACCATCCCTGTCCCCTAACCGTAACCCTAGCCTGAACCCTAACCCTAACCCTTCCCCGAAACATGACCCTCACCCGTCCCCTAATCCTAACCCGTAGGCTCACACTAACCCGCGCCCTCACACGCACACTCCCCCGAAAGCATTGTCGGAACCTCACCTGGACCCTAAACCGTCCCCGTACCCTAACCCTAACCCTAGCCCGAACCCTAACCCTAACACTTCCCCGAAGCCTGACCCTCACCCGTCCCCTAATCCTAACCCGTACGCTAACACTAACCCGCGCCCTCACACGCACGCTCCCCCTAAAGCGTTTTCGGACCCTCAATTGGACCCTAAGCCGTCCCCGTCCCCTAACCCTAACCCTAGCCCGAACCCTAACTCTAACCCTTCCCCGAAGCCTGAACCTCACCAGTCCCCTAATCCTAACCCGCACGCTAACACTAACCCGGGCCCTCACACGCATGCTCCCCCTAAAGCGTTGTCAGACCCTCACCTGCACCCTAAACCGTCCCCGTCCCCTAACCCTAACCCTAGCCCGAACCCTAACCCTAACACTTCCCCGAAGCCTGACCCTCACCCGTCCCCTAATCCTAACCCGTAGGCTCACACTAACCCGCGCCCTCACACGCACGCTCCCCCTAAAGCGTTGTCGGACCCTCACCTGGACCCTAAACCGTCCCCGTACCCTAACCCTAACCCTAGCCCGAACCCTAACCCTAACCCTTCAACTAAGCCTGACCCTCACCCGTCCCCTAATCCTAACCCGTAGGCTCACACTAACCCGCGCCCTCACACGCACGCTCCCCCTAAAGCGTTGTCGGACCCTCAACTGGACCCTAAACCGTCCCCGTCCCCTAACCCTAACCCTAGCCCGAACCCTAACCCTAACCCTTCCCCGAAGCATGACCCTCACCCGTCCCCTAATCCTAACCCATACGCTAACACTAACCCGTGCCCTCACACGCACGCTCCCCCTAAAGCGTTGTCGGACCCTCACCTGGACCCTAAACCGTCCCCGTCCCCTAACCCTAACCCTAGCCCGAACCCTAACCCTAACCCTTCCCCGAAGCCTGACGCTCACCCGTCCCCTAATCCTAACCCGTACGGTAACACTAACCCGCGCCCTCACACGCACGCTCCCCCTAAAGTGTTGTCGGACCCTCACCTGGACCCTAAACCGTCCCCGTCCCCTAACCCTAACCCTAGCCCGAACCCTAACCCTAACCCTTCCCCGAAGCCTGACCCTCACACGTCCCCTAATCCTAACCCGTAGGCTCACACTAACCCGCGCCCTAACACGCACGATCCCCCTAAAGCGTTGTCGGACCCTCACCTGGACCCTATACCGTCCCCGTCCCCTAACCCTAACCCTAGCCCGAACCCTAACCCTAACCCTTCCCCGAAGCCTGACCCTCACCCGTCCCCTAATCCTAAGCCGTACGCTAACACTAACCCGCGCCCTCACACGCACGCTCCCCCTAAAGCGTTGTCGGACCCTCACCTGGACCCTAAACCGTCCCCGTCCCCTAGCCCTAACCCTAGCCCGAACCCTAACCCTAACCCTTCCCCGAAGCCTGACCCTCACCCGTCCCCTAATCCTAACCCGTAGGCTCACACTAACCCGCGCCCTCACACACACGCTCCCCCTAAAGCGTTGTCGGACCCTCACCACGACCCTAAACCGTCCCCGTCCCCTAACCCTAACCCTAGCCCGAACCCTAACCCTAACCCTTCCCCGAAGCCTGACCCTCACCCGTCCCCTAATCCTAACCCGTACGCTAACACTAACCCGCGCCCTCACATGCACGCTCCCCCTAAAACGTTGTCGGACCCTCAGCTGGATCCTAAACCGTCCCCGTCCCCTAACCCTAACCCTAGCCCGAACCCTAACCCTAACTCTTCCCCGAAGCCTGACCCTCACCCGTCCCCTAATCCTAACCCGCACGCTAACACTAACCCGGGCCCTCACACGCATGCTCCCCCTAAAGCGTTGTCAGACCCTCACCTGGACCCTAAACCGTCCCCGTCCCCTAACCCTAACCCTAGCCCGAAAACTAACCCTAACACTTCCATGAATTCTGACCCTCACCCGTCCCGTAATCCTAAGCCGTACGCTAACACTAACCCACGCCCTCACACGCACACTCCCCCTAAAGCGTTGTCGGACCCTCACCTGGACCCTAAACCGTCCCCGTCCCCTAACCCTAAACCTAGCCCTAGCCCGAACCCTAACCCTAACCCTTCCCCGAAGCCTGACCCTCACCCGTCCCCTAATCCTAACCCGTAGGCTCACACTAACCCGCGCCCTCACACGCACGCTCCCCCTAAAGCGTTGTCGGACCCTCACCTGGACCCTAAACCGTCCCCGTCCCCTAACCCTAACCCTAGCCCGAACCCTAACCCTAACCCTTCCCCGAAGCCTGACCCTCACCCGTCCCCTAATCCTAACCCGTACGCTAACACTAACCCACGCCCTCACACGCACGCTCCCCCTAAAGCGTTGTTGGACCCTCACCTGGACCCTAAACCGTCCACGTCCCCTAACCCTAACCCTAGCCCGAACCCTAACCCTAACCCTTCCCCGAAGCCTGACGCTCACCCGTCCCCTAATCCTAACCCGTACGGTAACACTAACCCGCGCCCTCACACGCACGCTCCCCCTAAAGCGTTGTCGGACCCTCACCTGGACCCTAAACCGTCCCCGTCCCCTAACCCTAACCCTAGCCCGAACCCTAACCCTAACCCTTCCCCGAAGCCTGACCCTCACCCGTCACCTAATCCTAACCCGTAGGCTCACACTAACCAGCGCCCTCACACGCACGATCCCCCTAAAGCGTTGTCGGACCCTCACCTGGACCCTAAACCGTCCCCGTCCCCTAACCCTAACCCTAGCCCGAACCCTAACCCTAACCCCTCCCCGAAGCCTGACCCTCACCCGTCCCCTAATCCTAAGCCGTACGCTAACACTAACCCGCGCCCTTACACGCACGCTCCCCCTAAAGCGTTGTCGGACCCTCACCTGGACCCTAAACCGTCCCCGTCCCCTAACCCTAACCCTAGACCGAACCCTAACCCTAACCCTTCCCCGAAGCCTGACCCTCACCCGTCCCCTAATCCTAACCCGTACGCTAACACTAACCCGCGTGCCCACACGCACGCTCCCCCTAAAGCGTTGTTGGACCCTCACCTGGACCCTAAACCGTCCCCGTCCCCTAACCCTAACCCTAGCCCGAACCCTAACCCTAACCCTTCCCCGAAACCTGACCCTCACCCGTCCCCTAATCCTAACCCGTAGGCTCACACTAACCCGCGCGCTCACACGCACGCTCCCCCTAAAGCGTTGTCGGACCCTCACCTAGACCCTAACCGTCCCCGTCCCCTAACCCTAACCCTAGCCCGAACCCTAACCCTAACCCTTCCCCGAAGCCTGACCCTCACCCGTCCCCTAATCCTAACCCGTAGGCTCACACTAACCCACGCGCTCACACGCACGCTCCCCCTAAAGCGTTGTCGGACCCTCACCTCGACCCTAAACCGTCCCCGTCCCCTAACCCTAACCCTAGCCCGAACCCTAACCCTAACCCTTCCCCGAAGCCTGACCCTCACCCGTCCCCTAATCCTAACCCGTACGCTAACACTAACCCGCGCCCTCATATGCACGCTCCCCCTAAAGCGTTGTCGTACCCTCAGCTGGATCCTAAACCGTCCCCGTCCCCTAACCCTAACCCTAGACCGAACCCTAACCCTAACCCTTCCCCGAAGCCTGACCCTCACCCGTCCACTAATCCTAACCCGTAGGCTCACACTAACCCGCGCCCTTACACGCACGCTCCCCCTAAAGCGTTGTCGGACCCTCACCAGGACCCTAAACCGTCCCCGTCCCCTAACCCTAACCCTAGTCCGAACCCTAACCCTAACCCTTCCCCGAAGCCTGACCCTCACCCGTCCCCTAATCCTAACCCGTACGCTCACACTAACTCGCGCCCTCACACGTACGCTCCCCCTAAAGCGTTGTCAGACCCTCACCTGGACCCTAAACCGTCCCCGTCCCCTAACCCTAACCCTAGCCTGAACCCTAACCCTAACCCTTCCCCGAAGCCTGACCCTCACCCGTCCCCTAATCCTAACCCGTACGGTAACACTAACACGCGCCCTCACACGCACTCTCCCCCTAAAGCATTGTCGGAACCTCACCTGGACCCTAAACCGTCCCCGTCCCCTAACCCTAACCCTAGCCCGAACCCTAACCCTAACCCTTCCCCGAAGCCTGACACTCACACGTCACCTAATCCTAAACCGTAGGCTCACACTAACCCGCGCCCTCACACGCACGATCCCCCTAAAGCGTTGTCGGACCCTCACCTGGACCCTAAACCGTCCCTGTCCCCTAACCCTAACCCTAGCCCGAACCCTAACCCTAACCCTTCCCCGAAGCATGACCCTCACCCGTCCCCTAATCCTAAGCCGTACGCTAACACTAACCCGCGCCCTCACACGCACGCTCCCCCTAAAGCGTTGTCGGACCCTCACCTGGACCCTAAACCGTCCCCGTCCCCTAACCCTAACCCTAACCCGAACCCTAACCCTAACCCTTCCCCGAAGCCTGACCCTCACCCGTCCCCTAATCCTAACCCGTACGCTAACACTATCCCGCGCCCTCACATGCACGCTCCCCCTAAAGCGTTGTCGGACCCTCACCAGGACCCTAAACCATCCCCGTCCCCTAACGCTAACCCTAGCCCGAACCCTAACCCTAACCCTTCCCCGAAGCCTGACCCTCACCCTTCCCCTAATCCTAACCCGCACGCTAACACTAACCCGGGCCCTCACACGCATGCTCCCCCTAAAGCGTTGTCGGACCCTCACCTGGACCCTAAACCGTCCCCGTCGCCTAACACTAACCCTAGCCCGAACCCTAACCCTAACCCTTCCCCGAAGCCTGACCCTCACCCGTCCCCTAATCCTAACCCGTAGGCTCACACTAACCCGCGCCCTCACACGCACGCTCCCCATAAAGCGTTGTCCGACACTCACCTGGACCCTAAACCGTCCCCGTACCCTAACCCTAACCCTAGCCCGAACCCTAACCCTAACCCTTCAACGAAGCCTGACCCTCACCCGTCCCCTAATCCTAACCCTTAGGATCACACTAACCCGCGCCCTCACACGCACGCTCCCCCTAAAGCGTTGTCGGACCCTCACCTGGACCCTAAACCGTCCCCGTCCCCTAACCCTAACCCTAGCCTGAACACTAACCCTAACACTTCCCCGAAGCCTGACCCTCACCCGTCCCCTAATCCTAACCCGTAGGCTCACACTAACCTGCGCCCTCACACGCAAGCTCCCCCTAAAGCGTTGTCGGACCCTCACCTGGACCCTAAACCGTCCCCGTCCCCTAACCCTAACCCTAGCCCGAACCCTAACCCTAACCCTTCCCCGAAGCCTGACCCTCACCCGTCCCCTAATCCTAACCCGTACGCTAACACTAACCCACGCCCTCACACGCACGCTCCCCCTAAAGCGTTGTCGGACCCTCACCTGGACCCTAAACCGTCCCCGTCCCCTAACCCTAACCCTAGCCCGAACCCTAACCCTAACCCTTCCCCGAAGCCTGACCCTCACCCGTCCCCTAATCCTAACCCGTACGCTAACACTAACCCACGCCCTCACACGCACGCTCCCCCTAAAGCGTTGTTGGACCCTCACCTGGATCCTAAACCGTCCCGGTCCCCTAACCCTAACCCTAGCCCGAACCCTAACCCTAACCCTTCCCCGAAACCTGACCCTCACCCGTCCCCTAATCCTAACCCGTAGGCTCACACTAACCCGCGCGCTCACACGCACGCTCCCCCTAAAGCATTGTCGGACCCTCACCTGGACCCTAAACCGTCCCCGTCCCCTAACCCTAACCCTAGCCCGAACCCTAAGCCTAACCCTTCCCCGAAGCCTGACCCTCACCCGTCCCCTAATCCTAACCCGTAGGCTCACACTAACCCACGCGCTCACACGCACGCTCCCCCTAAAGCGTTGTCGGACCCTCACGTCGACCCTAAACCGTCCCCGTCCCCTAACCCTAACCCTAGCCCGAACCCTAACCCTAACCCTTCCCCGAAGCCTGACCCTCACCCGTCCCCTAATCCTAACCCGTACGGTAACACTAACCCGCGCCCTCATATGCACGCTCCCCCTAAAGCGTTGTCGTACCCTCAGCTGGATCCTAAACCGTCCCCGTCCCCTAACCCTAACCCTAGCCCGAACCCTAACCCTAACCCTTCACCGAAGCCTGACCCTCACCCGTCCACTAATCCTAACACGTAGGCTCACACTAACCCGCGCCCTCACACGCACGCTCCCCCTAAAGCATTGTCGGACCCTCACCAGGACCCTAAACAGTCCCCGTCCCCTAACCCTAACCCTAGCCCGAACCCTAACCATAACACTTCCCCAAAGCCTGACCCTAATCCGTCCCCTAATCCTAACCCGTACGCTCACACTAACTCGCGCCCTCACACGCACGCTCCCCCTAAAGCGTTGTCAGACCCTCACCTGGACCGTAAACCGTCCCCGTCCCCTAACCCTAACCCTAGCCCGAACCCTAACCCTAACCCTTCCCCGAAGCCTGACCCTCACCCGTCCCCTAATCCTAACCCGTAGGCTCACACTACCCCGCGCCCTCACACGCACGCTCCCCCTAAAGCGTTGTCGGACCCTCACCTGGACCCTAAACCATCCCTGTCCCCTAACCGTAACCCTAGCCCGAACCCTAACCCTAACCCTTCCCCGAAACATGACCCTCACCCGTCCCCTAATCCTAACCCGTAGGCTCACACTAACCCGCGCCCTCACACGCACACTCCCCCGAAAGCATTGTCGGAACCTCACCTGGACCCTAAACCGTCCCCGTACCCTAACCCTAACCCTAGCCCGAACCCTAACCCTAACCCTTCCCCGAAGCCTGACCCTCACCCGTCCCCTAATCCTAACCCGTACGCTAACACTAACCCGCGCCCTCACACGCACGCTCCCCCTAAAGCGTTTTCGGACCCTCAATTGGACCCTAAGCCGTCCCCGTCCCCTAACCCTAACCCTAGCCCGAACCCTAACCCTAACCCTTCCCCGAAGCCTGACACTCACACGTCACCTAAACCTAAACCGTAGGCTCACACTAACCCGCGCCCTCACACGCACGATCCCCCTAAAGCGTTGTCGGACCCTCACCTGGACCCTAAACCGTCCCCGTCCCCTAACCCTAACCCTAGCCCGAACCCTAACCCTAACCCTTCCCCGAAGCATGACCCTCACCCGTCCCCTAATCCTAAGCCGTACGCTAACACTAACCCGCACCCTCACACGCACGCTCCCCCTAAAGCGTTGTCGGACCCTCACCTGGACCCTAAACCGTCCCCGTCCCCTAACCCTAACCCTAACCCGAACCCTAACCCTAACCCTTCCCCGAAGCCTGACCCTCACCCGTCCCCTAATCCTAACCCGTACGCTAACACTAACCCGCGCCCTCACATGCACGCTCCCCCTAAAGCGTTGTCGGACCCTCACCAGGACCCTAAACCGTCCCCGTCCCCTAACCCTAACCCTAGCCCGAACCCTAACCCTAACCCTTCCCCGAAGCCTGACCCTCACCCTTCCCCTAATCCTAACCCGCACGCTAACACTAACCCGGGCCCTCACACGCATGCTCCCCCTAAAGCGTTGTCGGACCCTCACCTGGACCCTAAACCGTCCCCGTCGCCTAACACTACCCTAGCCCGAACCCTAACCTTAACCCTTCCCCGAAGCCTGACCCTCACCCGTCCCCTAATCCTAACCCGTAGGCTCACACTAACCCGCGCCCTCACACGCACGCTCCCCATAAAGCGTTGTCCGACCCTCACCTGGACCCTAAACCGTCCCCGTCCCCTAACCCTAACCCTAGCCCGAACCCTAACCCTAACCCTTCCCCGAAGCCTGACCCTCACCCGTCACCTAATCCTAACCCGTAGGCTCACACTAACCCGCGCCCTCACACGCACGCTCCCCCTAAAGCGTTGTCGGACCCTCATCTAGACCCTAAACCGTCCCCGTCCCCTAACCCTAACCCTAGCCCGAACCCTAACCCTAACCCTTCCCCGAAGCCTGACCCTCACCCGTCCCCAATCCTAACCCGTAGGCTCACACTAACCCGCGCCCTTACACGCACGCTCCCCCTAATGCGTTGTCGGACCCTCACCAGGAACATAAACCGTCCCCGTCCCCTAACCCTAACCCTAGCCCGAACCCTAACCATAACCCTTCCCCGAAGCCTGACCCTCAACCGTCCCCTAATCCTAACCCATACGCTCACACTAACTCGCGCCCTCACACGCACGCTCCCCCTAAAGCGTTGTCAGACCCTCACCTGGACCCTAAACCGTCCCCATCCCCTAAACCTAACCCTAGCCCGAACCCTAACCCTAACCCTTCCCCGAAGCCTGACCCTCACCCGTCCCCTAATCCTAACCCTTAGGCTCACACTAACCAGCGCCCTCACACGCACGATCCCCCTAAAGCGTTGTCGGACCCTCACCTGGACCCTAAACCGTCCCCATCCCCTAACCCTAACCCTAGCCCGAACCCTAACCCTAACCCTTCCCCGAAGCATGACCCTCACCCGTCTCCTAATCCTAAGCCGTACGCTAACACTAACGCGCGCCCTCACACGCACGCTCCCCCTAAAGCGTTGTCGGACCCTCACCTGGACCCTAAACCGTCCCCGTCCCCTAACCCTAACCCTAGCCCGAACCCTAACCCTAACCCTTCCCCGAAGCCTGACCCTCACCTGTCCCCTAATCCTAACCCGTACGCTAACACTAACCCACGCCCTCACACGCACGCTCCCCCTAAAGCGTTGTTGGACCCTCACCTGGATCCTAAATCGTCCCCGTCCCCTAACCCTAACCCTAGCCCGAACCCTAACCCTAACCCTTCCCCGAAACCTGACCCTCACCCGTCCCCTAATCCTAACCCGTAGGCTCACACTAACCCGCGCGCTCACACGCACGCTCCCCCTAAAGCGTTGTCGGACCCTCACCTGGACCCTAAACCGTCCCCGTCCCCTAACCCTAACCCTAGCCCGAACCCTAAGCCTAACCCTTCCCCGAAGCCTGACCCTCACCCGTCCCCTAATCCTAACCCGTAGGCTCACACTAACCCACGCGCTCACACGCACGCTCCCCCTAAAGCGTTGTCGGACCCTCACCTCGACCCTAAACCGTCCCCGTCCCCTAACCCTAACCCTAGCCCGAACCCTAACCCTAACCCTTCCCCGAAGCCTGACCCTCACCCGTCCCCTAATCCTAACCCGTACGGTAACACTAACCCGCGCCCTCATATGCACGCTCCCCCTAAAGCGTTGTCGGACCCTCAGCTGGATCCTAAACCGTCCCCGTCCCCTAACCCTAACCCTAGCCCGAACCCTAACCCTAACCCTTCACCGAAGCCTGACCCTCACCCGTCCACTAATCCTAACCCGTAGGCTCACACTAACCCGCGCCCTTACACGCACGCTCCCCCTAAAGCATTGTCGGACCCTCACCAGGAACCTAAACAGTCCCCGTCCCCTAACCCTAACCCTAGCCCGAACCCTAACCATAACACTTCCCCGAAGCCTGACCCTAATCCGTCCCCTAATCCTAACCCGTACGCTCACACTACCCCGCGCCCTCACACGCACGCTCCCCCTTAAGCGTTGTCGGACCCTCACCTGGACCCTAAACCATCCCTGTCCCCAAACCGTAACCCTAGCCCGAACCCTAACCCTAACCCTTCCCCGAAACATGACCCTCACCCGTCCCCTAATCCTAACCCGTAGGCTCACACTAACCCGCGCCCTCACACGCACACTCCCCCGAAAGCATTGTCGGAACCTCACCTGGACCCTAAACCGTCCCCGTACCCTAACCCTAACCCTAGCCCGAACCCTAACCCTAACCCTTCCCCGAAGCCTGACCCTCACCCGTCCCCTAATCCTAACCCGTACGCTAACACTAACCCGGGCCCTCACACGCATGCTCCCCCTAAAGCGTTGTCAGACCCTCACCTGCACCCTAAACCGTCCCCGTCCCCTAACCCTAACCCTAGCCCGAACCCTAACCCTAACACTTCCCCGAAGCCTGACCCTCACCCGTCCCCTAATCCTAACCCGTAGGCTCACACTAACCCGCGCCCTCACATGCACGCTCCCCCTAAAGCGTTGTCGGACCCTCACCTGGACCCTAAACCGTCCCCGTACCCTAACCCTAACCCTAGCCCGAACCCTAACCCTAACCCTTCAACTAAGCCTGACCCTCACCCGTCCCCTAATCCTAACCCGTAGGCTCACACTAACCCGCGCCCTCACACGCACGCTCCCCCTAAAGCGTTGTCGGACCCTCAACTGGACCCTAAACCGTCCCCGTCCCCTAACCCTAACCCTAGCCCGAACCCTAACCCTAACCCTTCCCCGAAGCATGACCCTCACCCGTCCCCTAATCCTAACCCATACGCTAACACTAACCCGCGCCCTCACACGCACGCTCCCCCTATAGCGTTGTCGGACCCTCACCTGGACCCTAAACCGTCCCCGTCCCCTAACCCTAACCCTAGCCCGAACCCTAACCCTAACCCTTCCCCGAAGCCTGACGCTCACCCGTCCCCTAATCCTAACCCGTACGGTAACACTAACCCGCGCCCTCACACGCACGCTCCCCCTAAAGTGTTGTCGGACCCTCACCTGGACCCTAAACCGTCCCCGTCCCCTAACCCTAAACCTAGCCCGAACCCTAACCCTAACCCTTCCCCGAAGCCTGACCCTCACACGTCCCCTAATCCTAACCCGTAGGCTCACACTAACCCGCGCCCTAACACGCACGATCCCCCTAAAGCGTTGTCGGACCCTCACCTGGACCCTATACCGTCCCCATCCCCTAACCCTAACCCTAGCCCGAACCCTAACCCTAACCCTTCCCCGAAGCATGACCCTCACCCGTCCCCTAATCCTAAGCCGTACGCTAACACTAACCCGCGCCCTCACACGCACGCTCCCCCTAAAGCGTTGTCGGACCCTCACCTGGACCCTAAACCGTCCCCGTCCCCTAGCCCTAACCCTAGCCCAAACCCTAACCCTAACCCTTCCCCGAAGCCTGACCCTCACCCGTCCCCTAATCCTAACCCGTAGGCTCACACTAACCCGCGCCCTCACACACACGCTCCCCCTAAAGCGTTGTCGGACCCTCACCACGACCCTAAACCGTCCCCGTCCCCTAACCCTAACCCTAGCCCGAACCCTAACCCTAACCCTTCCCCGAAGCCTGACCCTCACCCGTCCCCTAATCCTAACCCGTACGCTAACACTAACCCGCGCCCTCACATGCACGCTCCCCCTAAAACGTTGTCGGACCCTCAGCTGGATCCTAAACCGTCCCCGTCCCCTAACCCTAACCCTAGCCCGAACCCTAACCCTAACCCTTCCCCGAAGCCTGACCCTCACCCGTCCCCTAATCCTAACCCGTAGGCTCACACTAACCCGAGCCCTTACACCCACGCTCCCCCTAAAGCGTTGTCGGACCCTCACCAGGACCCTAAACCGTCCCCGTCCCCTAACCCTAACCCTAGCCCGAACCCTAACCCTAACCCTTCAACGAAGCCTGACACTCACCCGTCACCTAATCCTAACCCTTAGGATCACACTAACCCGCGCCCTCACACGCACGCTCCCCCTAAAGCGTTGTCGGACCCTCACCTGGACCCTAAACCGTCCCCGTCCCCTAACCCTAACCCTAGCCCGAACCCTAACCCTAACCCTTCCCCGAAGCCTGACCCTCACCCGTCCCCTAATCCTAACACGTAGGCTCACACTAACCCGCGCCCTTACACGCACGATCCCCCTAAAGCGTTGTCGGACCCTCACCAGGACCATAAACCGTCCCCGTCCCCTAACCCTAACCCTAGCCCGAACCCTAACCATAACCCTTCCCCGAAGCCTGACCCTCACCCGTCCCATAATTCTAACCCGTACGCTCACACTAACTCGCGCCCTCACACGCACGCTCCCCGTAAAGCGTTGTCAGACCCTCACCTGGACCCTAAACCGTCCCCATCCCCTAACCCTAACCCTAGCCCGAACCCTAACCCTAACCCTTCCCCGAAGCCTGACCCTCACCCGTCTCCTAATCCTAACCCGTAGGCTCACACTAACCCGCGCCCTCACACGCACGCTACCCCTAATGCGTTGTCGGACCCTCACCTGGACCCTAAACCGTCCCCATCCCCTAACCCTAACCCTAGCCCGAACCCTAACCCTAACCCTTCCCCGAAGCCTGACCCTCACCCGTCCCCTAATCCTAACCCATAGGCTCACACTAACCTGCGCCCTTTTACGCACGCTCCCCCTAAAGCGTTGTCGGACCCTCACCTGGACCCTAAACCGTCCCCGTCCCCTAACCCTAACCCTAGCCCGAACCCTAACCCTAACCCTTCCCCGAAGCCTGACCCTCACCCGTCCCCTAATCCTAACCCGTACGCTAACACTAACCCACGCCCTCACACGCACGCTCCCCCTAAAGCGTTGTCGGACCCTCACCTGGACCCTAAACCGTCCCCGTCCCCTAACCTTAACCCTAGCCCGAACCCTAACCCTAACCCTTCCCCGAAGCCTGACGCTCACCCGTCCCCTAATCCTAACCCGTACGGTAACACTAACCCGCGCCCTCACACGCACGCTCCCCCTAAAGTGTTGTCGGACCCTCACCTGGACCCTAAACCGTCCCCGTCCCCTAACCCTAACCCTAGCCCGAACCCTAACCCTAACCCTTCCCCGAAGCCTGACCCTCACCCGTCACCTAATCCTAACCCGTAGGCTCACACTAACCAGCGCCCTCACACGCACGATCCCCCTAAAGCGTTGTCGGACCCTCACCTGGACCCTAAACCGTCCCCGTCCCCTAACCCTAACCCTAGCCCGAACCCTAACCCTAACCCTTCCCCGAAGCATGACCCTCACCCGTCCCCTAATCCTAAGCCGTACGGTAACACTAACCCGCGCCCTCACATGCACGCTCCCCCTAAAGTGTTGTCGTATCCTCAGCTGGATCCTAAACCGTCCCCGTCCCCTAACCCTAACCCTAGCCCGAACCCTAACCCTAACCCTTCCCCGAAGCCTGACCCTCACCCGTCCCCTAATCCTAACCCGTAGGCTCACACTAACCCGCGCCCTTACACGCACGCTCCCCCTAAAGCGTTGTCGGACCCTCACCAGGACCCTAAACCGTCCCCGTACCCTAACCCTAACCCTAGCCCGAACCCTAACCCTAACCCTTCCCCGAAGCCTGACCCTCACCCGTCCCCTAATCCTAACCCGTACGCTAACACTAACCCGCGCCCTCACACGCACGATCCCCCTAAAGCGTTGTCGGACCCTCAATTGGACCCTAAGCCGTCCCCGTCCCCTATCCCTAACCCTAGCCCGAACCCTAACCCTAACTCTTCCCCGAAGCCTGACCATCACCCGTCCCCTAATCCTAACCCGCACGCTAACACTAACCCGGGCCCTCACACGCATGCTCCCCCTAAAGCGTTGTCAGACCCTCACCTGGACCCTAAACCGTCCCCGTCCCCTAACCCTAACTCTAGCCCGAAAACTAACCCTAACACTTCCATGAAGCCTGACCCTCACCCGTCCCGTAATCCTAAGCCGTACGCTAACACTAACCCACGCCCTCACACGCACGCTCCCCCTAAAGCGTTGTCGGACCCTCACCTGGACCCTAAACCGTCCCCGTCCCCTAACCCTAACCCTAGCCCTAGCCCGAACCCTAACCCTAACCCTTCCCCGAAGCCTGACCCTCACCCGTCACCTAATCCTAAACCGTAGGCTCACACTAACCCGCGCCCTCACACGCAAGCTCCCCCTAAAGCATTGTCGGACCCTCACCTGGACCCTAAACCGTCCCCGTCCCCTAACCCTAACCCTAGCCCGAACCCTAACCCTAAACCTTCCCCGAAGCATGACCCTCACCTGTCCCCTAATCCTAACCCGTACGCTAACACTAACCCGCGCCCTCACACGCACGCTCCCCCTAAAGCGGTGTCGGACCCTCAATTGGACCCTAAGCCGTCCCCGTCCCCTAACCCTAACCCTAGCCCGAACCCTAACACTAACCCTTCCCCGAAGCCTGACCCTCACCCGTCCCCTAATCCTAACCCGTACGCTAACACTAACCCACGCCCTCACACGCACGCTCCCCCTAAAGCATTGTCGGACCCTCACCTGGACCCTAAACCGTCCCCGTCCCCTAACCCTAACCCTAGCCCGAACCCTAACCCTAACCCTTCCCCGAAGCCTGACCCTCACCCGTCCCCTAATCCTAACCCGTACGGTAACAGTAACCCGCGCCCTCACACGCACGCTCCCCCTAAAGCATTGTCGGACCCTCACCTGGACCCTAAACCGTCCCCGTCCCCTAACCCTAACCCTAGCCCGAACCCTAACCCTAACCCTTCCCCGAAGCCTGACCCTCACCCGTCCCCTAATCCTAACCCGTAGGCTCACACTAACCCGCGCGCTCACACGCACGATCCCCCTAAAGCGTTGTCGGACCCTCACCTGGACCCTAAACCGTCCCCGTCCCCTAACCCTAACCCTAGCCCGAACCCTAACCCTAAACCTTCCCCGAAGCCTGACGCTCACCCGTCCCCTAATCCTAACCCGTACGGTAACACTAACCCGCGCCCTCACACGCACGCTCCCCCTAAAGCGTTGTCGGACCCTCACCTGGACCCTAAACCGTCCCCGTCCCCTAACCCTAACCCTAGCCCGAACCCTAACCCTAACCCTTCCCCGAAGCCTGACCCTCACCCGTCACCTAATCCTAACCAGTAGGCTCACACTAACCCGCGTCCTCACACGCACGATCCCCCTAAAGCGTTGTCGGACCCTCACCTCGACCCTAAACCGTCCCCGTCCCCTAACCCTAACCCTAGCCCGAACCCTAACCCTAACCCTTCCCCGAAGCATGACCCTCACCCGTCCCCTAATCCTAACCGTACGGTAACACTAACCCGCGCCCTCACACGCACGCTCCCCCTAAAGCGTTGTCGGACCCTCACCTGGACCCTAAACCGTCCCCGTCCCCTAACCCTAACCCTAGCCCGAACCCTAACCCTAACCCTTCCCCGAAGCCTGACCCTCACCCGTCCCCTAATCCTAACCCGTAGGCTCACACTAACCCGCACCCTCACACGCACGCTCCCCCTAAAGCGTTGTCAGACCCTCAGCTGGATCCTAAACCGTCCCCGTCCCCTAATCCTAACCCTAGCCCGAACCCTAACCCTAACCCTTCCCCGAAGCCTGACCCTCACCCGTCCCCTAATCCTAACCCGTAGGCTCACACTAACCCGTGCCCTTACACGCACGCTCCCCCTAAAGCGTTGTCGGCCCCTCACCAGGACCCTAAACCGTCCCCGTCCCCTAACCCTAACCCTAGCCCGAACCCTAACCATAACACTTCCCCGAAGCCTGACCCTCACCCGTCCCCTAATCCTAACCCGTACGCTCACACTAACTCGCGCCCTCACACGCACGCTCCCCCTAAAGCGTTGTCAGACCCTCACCTGGACCCTAAACCGTCCCCGTCCCCTAATCCTAACCCTAGCCCGAACCCTAACCCTAACCCTTCCCCGAAGCATGACCCTCACCCGTCCCCTAATCCTAACCCGTAGGCTCACACTAACCCACGCCCTCACACGCACGCTCCCCCTAAAGCGTTGTCGGACCCTCACCTGGACCCTAAACCGTCCCCGTCCCCTAACCCTAACCCTAGCCCGAACCCTAACCCTAACCCTTCCCCGAAGCCTGACCCTCACCCGTCCCCTAATCCTAACCCGTAGGCTCACACTACCCCGCGCCCTCACACGCACGCTCCCCCTAAAGCGTTGTCGGACCCTCACCTGGACCCTAAACCATCCCTGTCCCCTAACCGTAACCCTAGCCCGAACCCTAACCCTAACCCTTCCCCGAAACATGACCCTCACCCGTCCCCTAATCCTAACCCGTAGGCTCACACTAACCCGCGCCCTCACACGCACACTCCCCCGAAAGCATTGTCGGAACCTCACCTGGACCCTAAACCGTCCCCGTACCCTAACCCTAACCCTAGCCCGAACCCTAACCCTAACCCTTCCCCGAAGCCTGACCCTCACCCGTCCCCTAATCCTAACCCGTACGCTAACACTAACCCGCGCCCTCACACGCACACTCCCCCTAAAGCGTTTTCGGACCCTCAATTGGACCCTAAGCCGTCCCCGTCCCCTAACCCTAACCCTAGCCCGAACCCTAACCCTAACCCTTCCCCGAAGCCTGACCCTCACACGTCCCCTAATCCTAACCCGCACGCTAACACTAACCCGCGCCCTAACACGCACGATCCCCCTAAAGCGTTGTCGGACCCTCACCTGGACCCTATACCGTCCCCGTCCCCTAACCCTAACCCTAGCCCGAACCCTAACCCTAACCCTTCCCCGAAGCATGACCCTCACCCGTCCCCTAATCCTAAGCCGTACGCTAACACTAACCCGCGCCCTCACACGCACGCTCCCCCTAAAGCGTTGTCGGACCCTCACCTGGACCCTAAACCGTCCCCGTCCCCTAGCCCTAACCCTAGCCCGAACCCTAACCCTAACCCTTCCCCGAAGCCTGACCCTCACCCGTCCCCTAATCCTAACCCGTAGGCTCACACTAACCCGCGCCCTCACACACACGCTCCCCCTAAAGCGTTGTCGGACCCTCACCACGACCCTAAACCGTCCCCGTCCCCTAACCCTAACCCTAGCCCGAACCCTAACCCTAACCCTTCCCCGAAGCCTGACCCTCACCCGTCCCCTAATCCTAACCCGTACGCTAACACTAACCCGCGCCCTCACATGCACGCTCCCCCTAAAACGTTGTCGGACCCTCAGCTGGATCCTAAACCGTCCCCGTCCCCTAACCCTAACCCTAGCCCGAACCCTAACCCTAACCCTTCCCCGAAGCCTGACCCTCACCCGTCCCCTAAACCCAACCCGTAGGCTCACACTAACCCGCGCCCTTACACGCACGCTCCCCCTAAAGCGTTGTCGGACCCTCACCAGGACCCTAAACCGTCCCCGTCCCCTAACCCTAACCCTAGCCCGAACCCTAACCCTAACCCTTCCCCGAAGCCTGACCCTCACCCGTCACCTAATCCTAACCCTTAGGATCACACTAACCCGCGCCCTCACACGCACGCTCCCCCTAAAGCGTTGTCGGACCCTCACCTGGACCCTAAACCGTCCCCGTCCCCTAACCCTAACCCTAGCCCGAACCCTAACCCTAACCCTTCCCCGAAGCCTGACCCTCACCCGTCCCCTAATCCTAACCCGTAGGCTCACACTAACCCGCGCCCTTACACGCACGATCCCCCTAAAGCGTTGTCGGACCCTCACCAGGACCATAAACCGTCCCCGTCCCCTAACCCTAACCCTAGCCCGAACCCTAACCCTAACCCTTCCCCGAAGCCTGACCCTCACCCGTCCCCTAATTCTAACCCGTACGCTCACACTAACTCACGCCCTCACACGCACGCTCCCCGTAAAGCGTTGTCAGACCCTCACCTGGACCCTAAACCGTCCCCATCCCCTAACCCTAACCCTAGCCCGAACCCTAACCCTAACCCTTCCCCGAAGCCTCACCCTCACCCGTCTCCTAATCCTAACCCGTAGGCTCACACTAACCCGCGCCCTCACACGCACGCTACCCCTAATGCGTTGTCGGACCCTCACCTGGACCCTAAACCGTCCCCGTCCCCTAACCCTAACCCTAGCCCGAACCCTAACCCTAACCCTTCCCCGAAACCTGACCCTCACCCGTCCCCTAATCCTAACCCGTAGGCTCACACTAACCTGCGCCCTTCAACGCACGCTCCCCCTAAAGCGTTGTCGGACCCTCACCTGGACCCTAAACCGTCCCCGTCCCCTAACCTTAACCCTAGCCCGAACCCTAACCCTAACCCTTCCCCGAAGCCTGACGCTCACCCGTCCCCTAATCCTAACCCGTACGGTAACACTAACCCGCGCCCTCACACGCACGCTCCCCCTAAAGTGTTGTCGGACCCTCACCTGGACCCTAAACCGTCCCAGTCCCCTAACCCTAACCCTAGCCCGAACCCTAACCCTAACCCTTCCCCGAAGCCTGACCCTCACCCGTCACCTAATCCTAACCCGTAGGCTCACACTAACCAGCGCCCTCACACGCACGATCCCCCTAAAGCGTTGTCGGACCCTCACCTGGACCCTAAACCGTCCCCGTCCCCTAACCCTAACCCTAGCCCGAACCCTAACCCTAACCCTTCCCCGAAGCATGACACTCACCCGTCCCCTAATCCTAAGCCGTACGCTAACACTAACCCGCGCCCTCACACGCACGCTCCCCCTAAAGTGTTGTCGTATCCTCAGCTGGATCCTAAACCGTCCCCGTCCCCTAACCCTAACCCTAGCCCGAACCCTAACCCTAACCCTTCCCCGAAGCCTGACCCTCACCCGTCCCCTAATCCTAACCCGTAGGCTCACACTAACCCGCGCCCTTACACGCACGCTCCCCCTAAAGCGTTGTCGGACCCTCACCAGGACCCTAAACCGTCCCCGTACCCTAACCCTAACCCTAGCCCGAACCCTAACCCTAACCCTTCCCCGAAGCCTGACCATCACCCGTCCCCTAATCCTAACCCGTACGCTAACACTAACCCGCGCCCTCACACGCACGATCCCCCTAAAGCGTTGTCGGACCCTCAATTGGACCCTAAGCCGTCCCCGTCCCCTATCCCTAACCCTAGCCCGAACCCTAACCCTAACTCTTCCCCGAAGCCTGACCCTCACCCGTCCCCTAATCCTAACCCGCACGCTAACACTAACCCGGGCCCTCACACGCATGCTCCCCCTAAAGCGTTGTCAGACCCTCACCTGGACCCTAAACCGTCCCCGTCCCCTAACCCTAACCCTAGCCCGAAAACTAACCCTAACACTTCCATGAAGCCTGACCCTCACCCGTCCCGTAATCCTAAGCCGTACGCTAACACTAACCCACGCCCTCACACGCACGCTCCCCCTAAAGCGTTGTCGGACCCTCACCTGGACCCTAAACCGTCCCCGTCCCCTAACCCTAAACCTAGCCCTAGCCCGAACCCTAACCCTAACCCTTCCCCGAAGCCTGACCCTCACCCGTCCCCTAATCCTAACCCGTAGGCTCACACTAACCCGCGCCCTCACACGCACGCTCCCCCTAAAGCGTTGTCGGACCCTCACCTGGACCCTAAACCGTCCCCGTCCCCTAACCCTAACCCTAGCCCGAACCATAACCCTAACCCTTCCCCGAAGCCTGACCCTCACCCGTCCCCTAATCCTAACCCGTACGCTAACACTAACCCACGCCCTCACACGCACGCTCCCCCTAAAGCGTTGTCGGACCCTCACCTGGACCGTAAACCGTCCCCGTCACCTAACCCTAACCCTAGCCCGAACCCTAACACTAACCCTTCCCCGAAGCCTGACCCTCACCCGTCCCCTAATCCTAACCCGTAGGCTCACACTAACCCGTGCCCTAACACGCACGATCCCCCTAAAGCGTTGTCGGACCCTCACCTGGACCCTAAACCGTCCCCGTCCCCTAACCCTAACCCTAGCCCGAACCCTAACCCTAACCCTTCCCCGAAGCATGACCCTCACCCGTCCCCTAATCCTAAGCCGTACGCTAACACTAACCCGCGCCCTCACACGCACGCTCCCCCTAAAGCGTTGTCGGACCCTCACCTGGACCCTAAACCGTCCCCGTCCCCTAACCCTAACCCTAGCCCGAACCCTAACCCTAACCCTTCTCCGAAGCCTGACCGTCACCCGTGCCCTAATCCTAAGCCGTACGCTAACACTAACCCGCGCCCTAACACGCACGCTCCCCCTAAAGCGTTGTCGGACCCTCACCTGGACCCTAAACCGTCCCCGTCCCCTAACCCTAACCCTAGCCCGAACCCTAACACTAACCCTTCCCCGAAGCCTGACCCTCACCCGTCCCCTAATCCTAACCCGTAGGCTCACACTAACCCGTGCCCTCACACACACGCTCCCCCTAAAGCGTTGTCGGACCCTCACCTCGACCCTAAACCGTCCCTGTCCCCTAAACCTAACCCTAGCCCGAACCCTAACCCTAACCCTTCCCCGAAGCCTGACCCTCACCCGTCCCCTAATCCTAACCCGTACGCTAACACTAACCCGCGCCCTCACATGCACGCTCCCCCTAAAGCGTTGTCGGACCGTCAGCTGGATCCTAAACCGTCCCCGTCCCCTAACCCTAACCCTAGCCCGAACCCTAACCCTAACCCTTCCCCGAAGCCTGACCCTCACCCGTCCCCTAATCCTAACCCGTAGGCTCATACTAACCCTCGCCCTTACACGCACGCTCCCCCTAAAGCGTTGTCGGACCCTCACCTGGACCCTAAACCGTCCCCGTCCCCTAACCCTAACCCTAGCCCGAACCCTAACCCTAACCCTTCCCCGAAGCCTGACCCTCACCCGTCCCCTAATCCTAACCCGTACGCTCACACTAATTCGCGCCCTCACACGTACGCTCCCCCTAAAGCGTTGTCAGACCCTCACCTGGACCCTAAACCGTCCCCGTCCCCTAACCCTAACCCTAGCCCGAACCCTAACCCTAACCCTTCCCCGAAGCCTGACGCTCACCCGTCCCCTAATCCTAACCCGTACGGTAACACTAACCCGCGCCCTCACACGCACGCTCCCCCTAAAGCGTTGTCGGAACCTCACCTGGACCCTAAACCGTCCCCGTCCCCTAACCCTAACCCTAGCCCGAACCCTAACCCTAACACTTCCCCGAAGCCTGACCCTCTCCCGTCACCTAATCCTAACCCGTAGGCTCACACTAACCCGCGCCTCACACGCACGATCACCCTAAAGCGTTGTCGGACCCTCACCTGGACCCTAAACCGTCCCCGTCCCCTAACCCTAACCCTAGCCCGAACCCTAACCCTAACCCTTCCCCGAAGCATGACCCTCACCCGTCCCCTAATCCTAAGCCGTACGCTAACACTAACCGGCGCCCTCACACGCACGCTCCCCCTAAAGCGTTGTCGGACCCTCACCTGGACCCTAAACCGTCCCCGTCCCCTAACCCTAACCCTAGCCCGAACCCTAACCCTAACCCTTCCCCGAAGCCTGACCCTCACCCGTCCCCTAATCCTAACCCGCACGCTAACACTAACTCGGGCCCTCACACGCATGCTCCCCCTAAAGCGTTGTCGGAACCTCACCTGGACCCTAAACCGTCCCCGTCGCCTAACACTAACCCTAGCCCGAACCCTAACCCTAACCCTTCCCCGAAGCCTGACCCTCACCCGTCCCCTAATCCTAACCCGTAGGCTCACACTAACCCGCGCCCTCACACGCACGCTCCCCATAAAGGGTTGTGCGACCCTCACCTGGACCCTAAACTGTCCCCGTACCCTAACCCTAACCCTAGCCCGAACCCTAACCCTAACCCTTCAACGAAGCCTGACACTCACCCGTCCCCTAATCCTAACCCTTAGGATCACACTAACCCGCGCCCTCACACGCACGCTCCCCCTAAAGCGTTGTCGGACCCTCACCTGGACCCTAAACCGTCCCCGTCCCCTAACCCTAACCCTAGCCCGAACCCTAACCCTAACCCTTCCCCGAAGCCTGACCCTCACCCGTCCCCTAATCCTAACCCGTAGGCTCACACTAACCCGCGCCCTTACACGCACGCTCCCCCTAAAGCGTTGTCGGACACTCACCAGGACCATAAACCGTCCCCCTCCCCTAACTCTAACCCTAGCCCGAACCCTAACCATAACCCTTCCCCGAAGCCTGACCCTCACCCGTCCCCTAATCCTAACCCGTACGCTCACACTAACTCGCGCCCTCACACGCACGCTCCCCCTAAAGCGTTGTCAGACCCTCACCTGGACCCTAAATCGTCCCCATCCCCTAACCCTAAACCTAGCCCGAACCCTAACCCTAACCCTTCCCCGAAGCCTGACCCTCACCCGTCCCCTAATCCTAACCCGTAGGCTCACACTAACCCGCGCCCTCACACGCACGCTACCCCTAATGCGTTGTCGGACCCTCACCTGGACCCTAAACCGTCCCCGTCCCCTAACCCTAACCCTAGCCCGAACCCTAACCCTAACCCTTCCCCGAAGCCTGACCCTCACCCGTCCCCTAATCCTAACCCGTAGGCTCACACTAACCTGCGCCCTCACACGCACGCTCCCCCTAAAGCGTTGTCGGACCCTCACCTGGACCCTAAACCGTCCCCGTCCCCTAACCCTAACCCTAGCCCGAACCCTAACCCTAACCCTTCCCCGAAGCCTGACCCTCACCCGTCCCCTAATCCTAACCCGTACGCTAACACTAACCCACACACTCACACGCACGCTCCCCCTAAAGCGTTGTTGGACCCTCACCTGGACCCTAAACCGTCCCCGTCCCCTAACCCTAACCCTAGCCCGAACCCTAACCCTAATCCTTCCCCGAAGCCTGACGCTCACCCGTCCCCTAATCCTAACCCGTACGGTAACACTAACCCGCGCCCTCACACGCACGCTCCCCCTAAAGCGTTGTCGGACCCTCACCTGGACCCTAAACCGTCCCCGTCCCCTAACCCTAACCCTAGCCCGAACCCTAACCCTAACTCTTCCCCGAAGCCTGACCCTCACCCGTCACCTAATCCTAACCCGTAGGCTCACACTAACCAGCGCCCTCACACGCACGATCCCCCTAAAGCGTTGTCGAACCCTCACCTGGACCCTAAACCGTCCCCGTCCCCTAACCCTAACCCTAGCCCGAACCCTAACCCTAACCCCTCCCCGAAGCATGACCCTCACCCGTCCCCTAATCCTAAGCCGTACGCTAACACTAACCCGCGCCCTCACACGCACGCTCCCCCTAAAGCGTTGTCGGACCCTCACCTGGACCCTAAACCGTCTCCGTCCCCTAACCCTAACCCTAGACCGAACCCTAACCCTAACCCTTCCCCGAAGCCTGACCCTCACCCGTCCCCTAATCCTAACCCGTACGCTAACACTAACCCGCGCCCTCATATGCACACTCCCCCTAAAGCGTTGTCGTACCCTCAGCTGGATCCTAAACCGTCCCCGTCCCCTAACCCTAACCCTAGACCGAACCCTAACCCTAACCCTTCCCCGAAGCCTGACCCTCACCCGTCCACTAATCCTAACCCGTAGGCTCACACTAACCCGCGCCCTTACACGCACGCTCCCCCTAAAGCGTTGTCGGACCCTCACCAGGACCCTAAACCGTCCCCGTCCCCTAACCCTAACCCTAGTCCGAACCCTAACCCTAACCCTTCCCCGAAGCCTGACCCTCACCCGTCCCCTAATCCTAACCCGTACGCTCACACTAACTCGCGCCCTCACACGTACGCTCCCCCTAAAGCGTTGTCAGACCCTCACCTGGACCCTAAACCGTCGCCGTCCCCTAACCCTAACCCTAGCCTGAACCCTAACCCTAACCCTTCCCCGAAGCCTGACCCTCACCCGTCCCCTAATCCTAACCCGTACGGTAACACTAACACGCGCCCTCACACGCACTCTCCCCCTAAAGCGTTGTCGGAACCTCACCTGGACCCTAAACCGTCCCCGTCCCCTAACCCTAACCCTAGCCCGAACCCTAACCCTAACCCTTCCCCGAAGCCTGACACTCACACGTCACCTAATCCTAAACCGTAGGCTCACACTAACCCGCGCCCTCACACGCACGATCCCCCTAAAGCGTTGTCGGACCCTCACCTGGACCCTAAACCGTCCCCGTCCCCTAACCCTAACCCTAGCCCGAACCCTAACCCTAACCCTTCCCCGAAGCATGACCCTCACCCGTCCCCTAATCCTAAGCCGTACGCTAACACTAACCCGCCCCCTCACACGCACGCTCCCCCTAAAGCGTTGTCGGACCCTCACCTGGACCCTAAACCGTCCCCGTCCCCTAACCCTAACCCTAACCCGAACCCTAACCCTAACCCTTCCCCGAAGCCTGACCCTCACCCGTCCCCTAATCCTAACCCGTACGCTAACACTAACCCGCGCCCTCACATGCACGCTCCCCCTAAAGCGTTGTCGGACCCTCACCAGGACCCTAAACCGTCCCCGTCCCCTAACGCTAACCCTAGCCCGAACCCTAACCCTAACCCTTCCCCGAAGCCTGACCCTCACCCTTCCCCTAATCCTAACCCGCACGCTAACACTAACCCGGGCCCTCACACACATGCTCCCCCTAAAGCGTTGTCGGACCCTCACCTGGACCCTAAACCGTCCCCGTCGCCTAACACTAACCCTAGCCCGAACCCTAACCCTAACCCTTCCCCGAAGCCTGACCCTCACCCGTCCCCTAATCCTAACCCGTAGGCTCACACTAACCCGCGCCCTCACACGCACGCTCCCCATAAAGCGTTGTCCGACACTCACCTGGACCCTAAACCGTCCCCGTACCCTAACCCTAACCCTAGCCCGAACCCTAACCCTAACCCTTCAACGAAGCCTGACCCTCACCCGTCCCCTAATCCTAACCCTTAGGATCACACTAACCCGCGCCCTCACACGCACGCTCCCCCTAAAGCGTTGTCGGACCCTCACCTGGACCCTAAACCGTCCCCGTCCCCTAACCCTAACCCTAGCCCGAACCCTAACCCTAACCCTTCCCCGAAGCCTGACCCTCACCCGTCCCCAATCCTAACCCGTAGGCTCACACTAACCCGCGCCCTTACACGCACGCTCCCCCTAAAGCGTTGTCGGACCCTCACCAGGAACATAAACCGTCCCCGTCCCCTAACCCTAACCCTAGCCCGAACCCTAACCATAACCCTTCCCCGAAGCCTGACCCTCAACCGTCCCCTAATCCTAACCCGTACGCTCACACTAACTCGCGCCCTCACACGCACGCTCCCCCTAAAGCGTTGTCAGACCCTCACCTGGACCCTAAACCGTCCCCATCCCCTAAACCTAACCCTAGCCCGAACCCTAACCCTAACCCTTCCCCGAAGCCTGACCCTCACCCGTCCCCTAATCCTAACCCGTAGGCTCACACTAACCCGCGCCCTCACACGCACGCTACCCCTAATGCGTTGTCGGACCCTCACCTGGACCCTAAACCGTCCCCGTCCCCTAACCCTAACCTTAGCCTGAACCCTAACCCTAACACTTCCCCGAAGCCTGACCCTCACCCGTCCCCTAATCCTAACCCGTAGGCTCACACTAACCTGCGCCCTCACACGCAAGCTCCCCCTAAAGCGTTGTCGGACCCTCACCTGGACCCTAAACCGTCCCCGTCCCCTAACCCTAACCCTAGCCCGAACCCTAACCCTAACCCTTCCCCGAAGCCTGACCCTCACCCGTCCCCTAATCCTAACCCGTACGCTAACACTAACCCACGCCCTCACATGCACGCTCCCCCTAAAGCGTTGTCGGACCCTCACCTGGACCCTAAACCGTCCCCGTCCCCTAACCCTAACCCAAGCCCGAACCCTAACCCTAACCCTTCCCCGAAGCCTGACCCTCACCCGTTCCCTAATCCTAACCCGTAGGCTCACACTAACCAGCGCCCTCACACGCACGATCCCCCTAAAGCGTTGTCGGACCCTCACCTTTACCCTAAACCGTCCCCATCCCCTAACCCTAACCCTAGCCCGAACCCTAACCCTAACCCTTCCCCGAAGCATGACCCTCACCCGTCCCCTAATCCTAAGCCGTACGCTAACACTAACCCGCGCCCTCACACGCACGCTCCCCCTAAAGCGTTGTCGGACCCTCACCTGGACCCTAAACCGTCCCCGTCCCCTAACCCTAACCCTAGCCCGAACCCTAACCCTAACCTTCCCCGAAGCCTGACCCTCACCCATCCCCTAATCCTAACCCGTACGCTAACACTAACCCACGCCCTCACACGCACGCTCCCCCTAAAGCGTTGTTGGACCCTCACCTGGATCCTAAACCGTCCCCGTCCCCTAACCCTAACCCTAGCCCGAACCCTAACCCTAACCCTTCCCCGAAACCTGACCCTCACCCGTCCCCTAATCCTAACCCGTAGGCTCACACTAACCCGCGCGCTCACACGCACGCTCCCCCTAAAGCGTTGTCGGACCCTCACCTGGACCCTAAACCGTCCCCGTCCCCTAACCCTAACCCTAGCCCGAACCCTAAGCCTAACCCTTCCCCGAAGCCTGACCCTCACCCGTCCCGTAATCCTAACCCGTAGGCTCACACTAACCCACGCGCTCTCACGCACGCTCCCCCTAAAGCGTTGTCGGACCCTCACCTCGACTCTAAACCGTCCCCGTCCCCTAACCCTAACCCTAGCCCGAACCCTAACCCTAACCCTTCCCCGAAGCCTGACCCTCACCCGTCCCCTAATCCTAACCCGTACGGTAACACTAACCCGCGCCCTCATATGCACGCTCCCCCTAAAGCGTTGTCGTACCCTCAGCTGGATCCTAAACCGTCCCCGTCCCCTAACCCTAACCCTAGCCCGAACCCTAACCCTAACCCTTCACCGAAGCCTGACCCTCACCCGTCCACTAATCCTAACCCGTAGGCTCACACTAACCGCGCCCTTACACGCACGCTCCCCCTAAAGCATTGTCGGACCCTCACCAGGACCCTAAACAGTCCCCGTCCCCTAACCCTAACCCTAGCCCGAACCCTAACCATAACACTTCCCCGAAGCCTGACCCTCAACCGTCCCCTAATCCTAACCCGTACGCTCACACTAACTCGCGCCCTCACACGCACGCTCCCCCTAAAGCGTTGTCAGACCCTCACCTGGACCCTAAACCGTCCCCATCCCCTAAACCTAACCCTAGCCCGAACCCTAACCCTAATCCTTCCCCGAAGCCTGACCCTCACCCGTCCCCTAATCCTAACCCGTAGGCTCACACTAACCCGCGCCCTCACACGCACGCTATCCCTAATGCGTTGTCGGACCCTCACCTGGACCCTAAACCGTCCCCGTCCCCTAACCCTAACCCTAGCCTGAACCCTAACCCTAACACTTCCCCGAAGCCTGACCCTCACCCGTCCCCTAATCCTAACCCGTAGGCTCACACTAACCTGCGCCCTCACACGCAAGCTCCCCCTAAAGCGTTGTCGGACCCTCACCTGGACCCTAAACCGTCCCCGTCCCCTAACCCTAACCCTAGCCCGAACCCTAACCCTAACCCTTCCCCGAAGCCTGACCCTCACCCGTCCCCTAATCCTAACCCGTACGCTAACACTAACCCACGCCCTCACATGCACGCTCCCCCTAAAGCGTTGTCGGACCCTCACCTGGACCCTAAACCGTCCCCGTCCCCTAACCCTAACCCAAGCCCGAACCCTAACCCTAACCCTTCCCCGAACCCTGACCCTCACCCGTCCCCTAATCCTAACCCGTAGGCTCACACTAACCAGCGCCCTCACACGCACGCTCCCCCTAAAGCGTTGTCGGACCCTCACCTGGACCCTAACCCGTCCCCATCCCCTAACCCTAACCCTAGCCCGAACCCTAACCCTAACCCTTCCCCGAAGCATGACCCTCACCCGTCCCCTAATCCTAAGCCGTACGCTAACACTAACCCGCGCCCTCACACGCACGCTCCCCCTAAAGCGTTGTCGGACCCTCACCTGGACCCTAAACCGTCCCCGTCCCCTAACCCTAACCCTAGCCCGAACCCTAACCCTAACCCTTCCCCGA
The DNA here is from genome assembly GCF_949774975.1 of Lagenorhynchus albirostris. Lineage (NCBI taxonomy): Eukaryota > Metazoa > Chordata > Mammalia > Artiodactyla > Delphinidae > Lagenorhynchus > Lagenorhynchus albirostris. Next base: position 1,080,171 of record NW_026783505.1, on the reverse strand, counting down.
AGCCTGACCCTCACCCGTCCCCTAATCCTAACCCGTACGCTAACACTAACCCACGCCCTCACACACACGCTCCCCCTAAAGCGTTCGTGGACCCTCACCTGGATCCTAAACCGTCCCCGTCCCCTAACCCTAACCCTAGCCCGAACCCTAACTCTAACCCTTCCCCGAAACCTGACCCTCACCCGTCCCCTAATCCTAACCCGTAGGCTCACACTAACCCGCGCGCTCACACGCACGCTCCCCCTAAAGCGTTGTCGGACCCTCACCTGGACCCTAAACCGTCCCCGTCCCCTAACCCTAACCCTAGCCCGAACCCTAAGCCTAACCCTTCCCCGAAGCCTGACCCTCACCCGTTCCCTAATCCTAACCCGTAGGCTCACACTAACCCACGCGCTCACACGCACGCTCCCCCTAAAGCGTTGTCGGACCCTCACCTCGACCCTAAACCGTCCCCGTCCCCTAACCCTAACCCTAGCCCGAACCCTAACCCTAACCCTTCCCCGAAGCCTGACCCTCACCCGTCCCCTAATCCTAACCCATACAGTAACACTAACCCGCGCCCTCATATGCACGCTCCCCCTAAAGCGTTGTCGTACCCTCAGCTGGATCCTAAACCGTCCCCGTCCCCTAACCCTAACCCTAGCCCGAACCCTAACCCTAACCCTTCACCGAAGCCTGACCTTCACCCGTCCACTAATCCTAACCCGTAGGCTCACACTAACCCGCGCCCTTACACGCACGCTCCCCCTAAAGCATTGTCGGACCCTCACCAGGACCCTAAACAGTCCCCGTCCCCTAACCCTAACCCTAGCCCGAACCCTAACCATAACACTTCCCCGAAGCCTGACCCTAATCCGTCCCCTAATCCTAACCCGTACGCTCACACTAACTCGGGCCCTCACACGCACGCTCCCCCTAAAGCGTTGTCAGACCCTCACGTGGACCCTAAACCGTCCCCGTCCCCTAACCCTAACCCTAGCCCGAACCCTAACCCTAACCCTTCCCCGAAGCCTGACCCTCACCCGTCCCCTAATCCTAACCCGTAGGCTCACACTACCCCGCGCCCTCACACGCACGCTCCCCCTAAAGCGTTGTCGGACCCTCACCTGGACCCTAAACCATCCCTGTCCCCTAACCGTAACCCTAGCCCGAACCCTAACCCTAACCCTTCCCCGAAACATGACCCTCACCCGTCCCCTAATCCTAACCCGTAGGCTCACACTAACCCGCGCCCTCACACGCACACTCCCCCGAAAGCATTGTCGGAACCTCACCTGGACCCTAAACCGTCCCCGTACCCTAACCCTAACCCTAGCCCGAACCCTAACCCTAACCCTTCCCCGAAGCCTGACCCTCACCCGTCCCCTAATCCTAACCCGTACGCTAACACTAACCCGCGCCCTCACACGCACGCTCCCCCTAAAGCGTTTTCGGACCCTCAATTGGACCCTAAGCCGTCCCCGTCCCCTAACCCTAACCCTAGCCCGAACCCTAACCCTAACCCTTCCCCGAAGCCTGAACCTCACCAGTCCCCTAATCCTAACCCGCACGCTAACACTAACCCGGGCCCTCACACGCATGCTCCCCCTAAAGCGTTGTCAGACCCTCACCTGCACCCTAAACCGTCCCCGTCCCCTAACCCTAACCCTAGCCCGAACCCTAACCCTAACACTTCCCCGAAGCCTGACCCTCACCCGTCCCCTAATCCTAACCCGTAGGCTCACACTAACCCGCGCCCTCACACGCACGCTCCCCCTAAAGCGTTGTCGGACCCTCACCTGGACCCTAAACCGTCCCGGTACCCTAACCCTAACCCTAGCCCGAACCCTAACCCTAACCCTTCAACTAAGCCTGACCCTCACCCGTCCCCTAATCCTAACCCGTAGGCTCACACTAACCCGCGCCCTCACATGCACGCTCCCCCTAAAGCGTTGTCGGACCCTCAACTGGACCCTAAACCGTCCCCGTCCCCTAACCCTAACCCTAGCCCGAACCCTAACCCTAACCCTTCCCCGAAGCATGACCCTCACCCGTCCCCTAATCCTAACCCATACGCTAACACTAACCCGCGCCCTCACACGCACGCTCCCCCTAAAGCGTTGTCGGACCCTCACCTGGACCCTAAACCGTCCCCGTCCCCTAACCCTAACCCTAGCCCGAACCCTAACCCTAACCCTTCCCCGAAGCCTGACGCTCACCCGTCCCCTAATCCTAACCCGTATGGTAACACTAACCCGCGCCCTCACACGCACGCTCCCCCTAAAGTGTTGTCGGACCCTCACCTGGACCCTAAACCGTCCCCGTCCCCTAACCCTAACCCTAGCCCGAACTCTAACCCTAACCCTTCCCCGAAGCCTGACCCTCACACGTCCCCTAATCCTAACCCGTAGGCTCACACTAACCCGCGCCCTAACACGCACGATCCCCCTAAAGCGTTGTCGGACCCTCACCTGGACCCCATACCGTCCCCGTCCCCTAACCCTAACCTTAGCCTGAACCCTAACCCTAACACTTCCCCGAAGCCTGACCCTCACCCGTCCCCTAATCCTAACCCGTAGGCTCACACTAACCTGCGCCCTCACACGCAAGCTCCCCCTAAAGCGTTGTCGGACCCTCACCTGGACCCTAAACCGTCCCCGTCCCCTAACCCTAACCCTAGCCCGAACCCTAACCCTAACCCTTCCCCGAAGCCTGACCCTCACCCGTCCCCTAATCCTAACCCGTACGCTAACACTAACCCACGCCCTCACATGCACGCTCCCCCTAAAGCGTTGTCGGACCCTCACCTGGACCCTAAACCGTCCCCGTCCCCTAACCCTAACCCAAGCCCGAACCCTAACCCTAACCCTTCCCCGAAGCCTGACCCTCACCCGTTCCCTAATCCTAACCCGTAGGCTCACACTAACCAGCGCCCTCACACGCACGATCCCCCTAAAGCGTTGTCGGACCCTCACCTTTACCCTAAACCGTCCCCATCCCCTAACCCTAACCCTAGCCCGAACCCTAACCCTAACCCTTCCCCGAAGCATGACCCTCACCCGTCCCCTAATCCTAAGCCGTACGCTAACACTAACCCGCGCCCTCACACGCACGCTCCCCCTAAAGCGTTGTCGGACCCTCACCTGGACCCTAAACCGTCCCCGTCCCCTAACCCTAACCCTAGCCCGAACCCTAACCCTAACCTTCCCCGAAGCCTGACCCTCACCCATCCCCTAATCCTAACCCGTACGCTAACACTAACCCACGCCCTCACACGCACGCTCCCCCTAAAGCGTTGTTGGACCCTCACCTGGATCCTAAACCGTCCCCGTCCCCTAACCCTAACCCTAGCCCGAACCCTAACCCTAACCCTTCCCCGAAACCTGACCCTCACCCGTCCCCTAATCCTAACCCGTAGGCTCACACTAACCCGCGCGCTCACACGCACGCTCCCCCTAAAGCGTTGTCGGACCCTCACCTGGACCCTAAACCGTCCCCGTCCCCTAACCCTAACCCTAGCCCGAACCCTAAGCCTAACCCTTCCCCGAAGCCTGACCCTCACCCGTCCCGTAATCCTAACCCGTAGGCTCACACTAACCCACGCGCTCTCACGCACGCTCCCCCTAAAGCGTTGTCGGACCCTCACCTCGACCCTAAACCGTCCCCGTCCCCTAACCCTAACCCTAGCCCGAACCCTAACCCTAACCCTTCCCCGAAGCCTGACCCTCACCCGTCCCCTAATCCTAACCCGTACGGTAACACTAACCCGCGCCCTCATATGCACGCTCCCCCTAAAGCGTTGTCGTACCCTCAGCTGGATCCTAAACCGTCCCCGTCCCCTAACCCTAACCCTAGCCCGAACCCTAACCCTAACCCTTCACCGAAGCCTGACCCTCACCCGTCCACTAATCCTAACCCGTAGGCTCACACTAACCGCGCCCTTACACGCACGCTCCCCCTAAAGCATTGTCGGACCCTCACCAGGACCCTAAACAGTCCCCGTCCCCTAACCCTAACCCTAGCCCGAACCCTAACCATAACACTTCCCCGAAGCCTGACCCTCAACCGTCGCCTAATCCTAACCCGTACGCTCACACTAACTCGCGCCCTCACACGCACGCTCCCCCTAAAGCGTTGTCAGACCCTCACCTGGACCCTAAACCGTCCCCATCCCCTAAACCTAACCCTAGCCCGAACCCTAACCCTAATCCTTCCCCGAAGCCTGACCCTCACCCGTCCCCTAATCCTAACCCGTAGGCTCACACTAACCCGCGCCCTCACACGCACGCTATCCCTAATGCGTTGTCGGACCCTCACCTGGACCCTAAACCGTCCCCGTCCCCTAACCCTAACCCTAGCCTGAACCCTAACCCTAACACTTCCCCGAAGCCTGACCCTCACCCGTCCCCTAATCCTAACCCGTAGGCTCACACTAACCTGCGCCCTCACACGCAAGCTCCCCCTAAAGCGTTGTCGGACCCTCACCTGGACCCTAAACCGTCCCCGTCCCCTAACCCTAACCCTAGCCCGAACCCTAACCCTAACCCTTCCCCGAAGCCTGACCCTCACCCGTCCCCTAATCCTAACCCGTACGCTAACACTAACCCACGCCCTCACATGCACGCTCCCCCTAAAGCGTTGTCGGACCCTCACCTGGACCCTAAACCGTCCCCGTCCCCTAACCCTAACCCAAGCCCGAACCCTAACCCTAACCCTTCCCCGAACCCTGACCCTCACCCGTCCCCTAATCCTAACCCGTAGGCTCACACTAACCAGCGCCCTCACACGCACGCTCCCCCTAAAGCGTTGTCGGACCCTCACCTGGACCCTAACCCGTCCCCATCCCCTAACCCTAACCCTAGCCCGAACCCTAACCCTAACCCTTCCCCGAAGCATGACCCTCACCCGTCCCCTAATCCTAAGCCGTACGCTAACACTAACCCGCGCCCTCACACGCACGCTCCCCCTAAAGCGTTGTCGGACCCTCACCTGGACCCTAAACCGTCCCCGTCCCCTAACCCTAACCCTAGCCCGAACCCTAACCCTAACCCTTCCCCGAAGCCTGACCCTCACCCGTCCCCTAATCCTAACCCGTACGCTAACACTAACCCACGCCCTCACACACACGCTCCCCCTAAAGCGTTCGTGGACCCTCACCTGGATCCTAAACCGTCCCCGTCCCCTAACCCTAACCCTAGCCCGAACCCTAACCCTAACCCTTCCCCGAAACCTGACCCTCACCCGTCCCCTAATCCTAACCCGTAGGCTCACACTAACCCGCGCGCTCACACGCACGCTCCCCCTAAAGCGTTGTCGGACCCTCACCTGGACCCTAAACCGTCCCCGTCCCCTAACCCTAACCCTAGCCCGAACCCTAACCCTAACCCTTCCCCGAAGCCTGACCCTCACCCGTCCCCTAATCCTAACCCGTAGGCTCACACTAACCCACGCGCTCACACGCACGCTCCCCCTAAAGCGTTGTCGGACCCTCACCTCGACCCTAAACCGTCCCCGTCCCCTAACCCTAACCCTAGCCCGAACCCTAACCCTAACCCTTCCCCGAAGCCTGACCCTCACCCGTCCCCTAATCCTAACCCGTACAGTAACACTAACCCGCGCCCTCATATGCACGCTCCCCCTAAAGCGTTGTCGTACCCTCAGCTGGATCCTAAACCGTCCCCGTCCCCTAACCCTAACCCTAGCCCGAACCCTAACCCTAACCCTTCACCGAAGCCTGACCTTCACCCGTCCACTAATCCTAACCCGTAGGCTCACACTAACCCGCGCCCTTACACGCACGCTCCCCCTAAAGCATTGTCGGACCCTCACCAGGACCCTAAACAGTCCCCGTCCCCTAACCCTAACCCTAGCCCGAACCCTAACCATAACACTTCCCCGAAGCCTGACCCTAATCCGTCCCCTAATCCTAACCCGTACGCTCACACTAACTCGCGCCCTCACACGCACGCTCCCCCTAAAGCGTTGTCAGACCCTCACCTGGACCCTAAACCGTCCCCGTCCCCTAACCCTAACCCTAGCCCGAACCCTAACCCTAACCCTTCCCCGAAGCCTGACCCTCACCCTTCCCCTAATCCTAACCCGTAGGCTCACACTACCCCGCGCCCTCACACGCACGCTCCCCCTAAAGCGTTGTCGGACCCTCACCTGGACCCTAAACCATCCCTGTCCCCTAACCGTAACCCTAGCCCGAACCCTAACCCTAACCCTTCCCCGAAACATGACCCTCACCCGTCCCCTAATCCTAACCCGTAGGCTCACACTAACCCGCGCCCTCACACGCACACTCCCCCGAAAGCATTGTCGGAACCTCACCTGGACCCTAAACCGTCCCCGTACCCTAACCCTAACCCTAGCCCGAACCCTAACCCTAACCCTTCCCCGAAGCCTGACCCTCACCCGTCCCCTAATCCTAACCCGTACGCTAACACTAACCCGCGCCCTCACACGCACGCTCCCCCTAAAGCGTTTTCGGACCCTCAATTGGACCCTAAGCCGTCCCCGTCCCCTAACCCTAACCCTAGCCCGAACCCTAACCCTAACCCTTCCCCGAAACCTGAACCTCACCAGTCCCCTAATCCTAACCCGCACGCTAACACTAACCCGGGCCCTCACACGCATGCTCCCCCTAAAGCGTTGTCAGACCCTCACCTGCACCCTAAACCGTCCCCGTCCCCTAACCCTAACCCTAGCCCGAACCCTAACCCTAACACTTCCCCGAAGCCTGACCCTCACCCGTCCCCTAATCCTAACCCGTAGGCTCACACTAACCCGCGCCCTCACACGCACGCTCCCCCTAAAGCGTTGTCGGACCCTCACCTGGACCCTAAACCGTCCCGGTACCCTAACCCTAACCCTAGCCCGAACCCTAACCCTAACCCTTCAACTAAGCCTGACCCTCACCCGTCCCCTAATCCTAACCCGTAGGCTCACACTAACCCGCGCCCTCACATGCACGCTCCCCCTAAAGCGTTGTCGGACCCTCAACTGGACCCTAAACCGTCCCCGTCCCCTAACCCTAACCCTAGCCCGAACCCTAACCCTAACCCTTCCCCGAAGCATGACCCTCACCCGTCCCCTAATCCTAACCCATACGCTAACACTAACCCGCGCCCTCACACGCACGCTCCCCCTAAAGCGTTGTCGGACCCTCACCTGGACCCTAAACCGTCCCCGTCCCCTAACCCTAACCCTAGCCCGAACCCTAACCCTAACCCTTCCCCGAAGCCTGACGCTCACCCGTCCCCTAATCCTAACCCGTATGGTAACACTAACCCGCGCCCTCACACGCACGCTCCCCCTAAAGTGTTGTCGGACCCTCACCTGGACCCTAAACCGTCCCCGTCCCCTAACCCTAACCCTAGCCCGAACTCTAACCCTAACCCTTCCCCGAAGCCTGACCCTCACACGTCCCCTAATCCTAACCCGTAGGCTCACACTAACCCGCGCCCTAACACGCACGATCCCCCTAAAGCGTTGTCGGACCCTCACCTGGACCCTATACCGTCCCCGTCCCCTAACCCTAACCCTAGCCCGAACCCTAACCCTAACCCTTCCCCGAAGCATGACCCTCACCCGTCCCCTAATCCTAAGCCGTACGCTAACACTAACCCGCGCCCTCACACGCACGCTCCCCCTAAAGCGTTGTCGGACCCTCACCTGGACCCTAAACCGTCCCCGTCCCCTAGCCCTAACCCTAGCCCGAACCCTAACCCTAACCCTTCCCCGAAGCCTGACCCTCACCCGTCCCCTAATCCTAACCCGTAGGCTCACACTAACCCGCGCCCTCACACACACGCTCCCCCTAAAGCGTTGTCGGACCCTCACCACGACCCTAAACCGTCCCCGTCCCCTAACCCTAACCCTAGCCCGAACCCTAACCCTAACCCTTCCCCGAAGCCTGACCCTCACCCGTCCCCTAATCCTAACCCGTACGCTAACACTAACCCGCGCCCTCACATGCACGCTCCCCCTAAAACGTTGTCGGACCCTCAGCTGGATCCTAAACCGTCCCCGTCCCCTAACCCTAACCCTAGCCCGAACCCTAACCCTAACCCTTCCCCGAAGCCTGACCCTCACCCGTCCCCTAATCCTAACCCGTAGGCTCACACTAACCCGCGCCCTTACACGCACGCTCCCCCTAAAGCGTTGTCGGACCCTCACCAGGACCCTAAACCGTCCCCGTCCCCTAACCCTAACCCTAGCCCGAACCCTAACCCTAACCCTTCAACGAAGCCTGACACTCACCCGTCACCTAATCCTAACCCTTAGGATCACACTAACCCGCGCCCTCACACGCACGCTCCCCCTAAAGCATTGTCGGACCCTCACCTGGACCCTAAACCGTCCCCGTCCCCTAACCCTAACCCTAGCCCGAACCCTAACCCTAACCCTTCCCCGAAGCCTGACCCTCACCCGTCCCCTAATCCTATCCCGTAGGCTCACACTAACCCGCGCCCTTACACGCACGATCCCCCTAAAGCGTTGTCGGACCCTCACCAGGACCATAAACCGTCCCCATCCCCTAACCCTAACCCTAGCCCGAACCCTAACCATAACCCTTCCCCGAAGCCTGACCCTCACCCGTCCCCTAATCCTAAACCGTACGCTAACATTAACCCACGCCCTCACACGCACGCTCCCCCTAAAGCGTTGTCGGACCCTCACCTGGACCCTAAACCGTCCCCGTCCCCTAACCTTAACCCTAGCCCGAACCCTAACCCTAACCCTTCCCCGAAGCCTGACGCTCACCCGTCCCCTAATCCTAACCCGTACGGTAACACTAACCCGCGCCCTCACACGCACGCTCCCCCTAAAGTGTTGTCGGACCCTCACCTGGACCCTAAACCGTCCCCGTCCCCTAACCCTAACCCTAGCCCGAACCCTAACCCTAACCCTTCCCAGAAGCCTGACCCTCACCCGTCACCTAATCCTAACCCGTAGGCTCACACTAACCAGCGCCCTCACACGCACTATCCCCCTAAAGCGTTGTCGGACCCTCACCTGGACCCTAAACCGTCCCCGTCCCCTAACCCTAACCCTAGCCCGAACCCTAACCCTAACCCTTCCCCGAAGCATGACCCTCACCCGTCCCCTAATCCTAAGCCGTACGCTAACACTAACCCGCGCCCTCACACGCACGCTCGCCCTAAAGTGTTGTCGTATCCTCAGCTGGATCCTAAACCGTCCCCGTCCCCTAACCCTAACCCTAGCCCGAACCCTAACCCTAACCCTTCCCCGAAGCCTGACCCTCACCCGTCCCCTAATCCTAACCCGTAGGCTCACACTAACCCGCGCCCTTACACGCACGCTCCCCCTAAAGCGTTGTCGGACCCTCACCAGGACCCTAAACCGTCCCCGTACCCTAACCCTAACCCTAGCCCGAACCCTAACCCTAACCCTTCCCCGAAGCCTGACCCTCACCCGTCCCCTAATCCTAACCCGTACGCTAACACTAACCCGCGCCCTCACACGCACGATCCCCCTAAAGCGTTGTCGGACCCTCAATTGGACCCTAAGCCGTCCCGGTCCCCTATCCCTAACCCTAGCCCGAACCCTAACCCTAACTCTTCCCCGAAGCCTGACCCTCACCCGTCCCCTAATCCTAACCCGCACGCTAACACTAACCCGGGCCCTCACACGCATGCTCCCCCTAAAGCGTTGTCAGACCCTCACCTGGACCCTAAACCGTCCCCGTCCCCTAACCCTAACCCTAGCCCGAAAACTAACCCTAACACTTCCATGAAGCCTGACCCTCACCCGTCCCGTAATCCTAAGCCGTACGCTAACACTAACCCACGCCCTCACACGCACGCTCCCCCTAAAGCGTTGTCGGACCCTCACCTGGACCCTAAACCGTCCCCGTCCCCTAACCCTAACCCTAGCCCTAGCCCGAACCCTAACCCTAACCCTTCCCCGAAGCCTGACCCTCACCCGACCCCTAATCCTAACCCGTAGGCTGACACTAACCCGCGCCCTCACACGCACGCTCCCCCTAAAGCGTTGTCGGACCCTCACCTGGACCCTAAACCGTCCCCGTCCCCTAACCCTAACCCTAGCCCGAACCCTAACCCTAACCCTTCCCCGAAGCCTGACCCTCACCCGTCCCCTAATCCTAACCCGTAGGCTCACACTACCCCGCGCCCTCACACGCACGCTCCCCCTAAAGCGTTGTCGGACCCTCACCTGGACCCTAAACCATCCCTGTCCCCTAACCGTAACCCTAGCCCGAACCCTAACCCTAACCCTTCCCCGAAACATGACCCTCACCCGTCCCCTAATCCTAACCCGTAGGCTCACACTAACCCGCGCCCTCACACGCACACTCCCCCGAAAGCATTGTCGGAACCTCACCTGGACCCTAAACCGTCCCCGTACCCTAACCCTAACCCTAGCCCGAACCCTAACCCTAACCCTTCCCCGAAGCCTGACCCTCACCCGTCCCCTAATCCTAACCCGTACGCTAACACTAACCCGCGCCCTCACACGCACGCTCCCCCTAAAGCGTTTTCGGACCCTCAATTGGACCCTAAGCCGTCCCCGTCCCCTAACCCTAACCCTAGCCCGAACCCTAACCCTAACCCTTCCCCGAAGCCTGAACCTCACCAGTCCCCTAATCCTAACCCGCACGCTAACACTAACCCGGGCCCTCACACGCATGCTCCCCCTAAAGCGTTGTCAGACCCTCACCTGCACCCTAAACCGTCCCCGTCCCCTAACCCTAACCCTAGCCCGAACCCTAACCCTAACACTTCCCCGAAGCCTGACCCTCACCCGTCCCCTAATCCTAACCCGTAGGCTCACACTAACCCGCGCCCTCACACGCACGCTCCCCCTAAAGCGTTGTCGGACCCTCATCTGGACCCTAAACCGTCCCCGTACCCTAACCCTAACCCTAGCCCGAACCCTAACCCTAACCCTTCAACTAAGCCTGACCCTCACCCGTCCCCTAATCCTAACCCGTAGGCTCACACTAACCCGCGCCCTCACACGCACGCTCCCCCTAAAGCGTTGTCGGACCCTCACCTGGACCCTAAACCGTCCCCGTCCCCTAACCCTAACCCTAGCCCGAACCCTAACCCTAACCCTTCCCCGAAGCATGACCCTCACCCGTCCCCTAATCCTAACCCATACGCTAACACTAACCCGTGCCCTCACACGCACGCTCCCCCTAAAGCGTTGTCGGACCCTCACCTGGACCCTAAACCGTCCCCGTCCCCTAACCCTAACCCTAGCCCGAACCCTAACCCTAACCCTTCCCCGAAGCCTGACGCTCACCCGTCCCCTAATCCTAACCCGTACGGTAACACTAACCCGCGCCCTCACATGCACGCTCCCCCTAAAGTGTTGTCGGACCCTCACCTGGACCCTAAACCGTCCCCGTCCCCTAACCCTAACCCTAGCCCGAACCCTAACCCTAACCCTTCCCCGAAGCCTGACCCTCACACGTCCCCTAATCCTAACCCGTAGGCTCACACTAACCCGCGCCCTAACACGCACGATCCCCCTAAAGCGTTGTCGGACCCTCACCTGGACCCTATACCGTCCCCGTCCCCTAACCCTAACCCTAGCCCGAACCCTAACCCTAACCCTTCCCCGAAGCATGGCCCTCACCCGTCCCCTAATCCTAAGCCGTACGCTAACACTAACCCGCGCCCTCACACGCACGCTCCCCCTAAAGCGTTGTCGGACCCTCACCTGGACCCTAACCCGTCCCCGTCCCCTAGCCCTAACCCTAGCCCGAACCCTAACCCTAACCCTTCCCCGAAGCCTGACCCTCACCCGTCCCCTAATCCTAACCCGTAGGCTCACACTAACCCGCGCCCTCACACGCACGCTCCCCCTAAAGCATTGTCGGACCCTCACCTGGACCCTAAACCGTCCCCGTCCCCTAACCCTAACCCTAGCCCGAACCCTAACCCTAACCCTTCCCCGAAGCCTGACCCTCACCCGTCCCCTAATCCTAACCCGTACGCTAACACTAACCCGCGCCCTCACATGCACGCTCCCCCTAAAACGTTGTCGGACCCTCAGCTGGATCCTAAACCGTCCCCGTCCCCTAACCCTAACCCTAGCCCGAACCCTAACCCTAACCCTTCCCCGAAGCCTGACCCTCACCCGTCCCCTAATCCTAACCCGTAGGCTCACACTAACCCGCGCCCTTACACGCACGCTCCCCCTAAAGCGTTGTCGGACCCTCACCAGGACCCTAAACCGTCCCCGTCCCCTAACCCTAACCCTAGCCCGAACCCTAACCCTAACCCTTCAACGAAGCCTGACACTCACCCGTCACCTAATCCTAACCCTTAGGATCACACTAACCCGCGCCCTCAAACGCACGCTCCCCCTAAAGCATTGTCGGACCCTCACCTGGACCCTAAACCGTCCCCGTCCCCTAACCCTAACCCTAGCCCGAACCCTAACCCTAACCCTTCCCCGAAGCCTGACCCTCACCCGTCCCCTAATCCTATCCCGTAGGCTCACACTAACCCGCGCCCTTACACGCACGATCCCCCTAAAGCGTTGTCGGACCCTCACCAGGACCATAAACCGTCCCCATCCCCTAACCCTAACCCTAGCCCGAACCCTAACCATAACCCTTCCCCGAAGCCTGACCCTCACCCGTCCCCTAATCCTAACCCGTACGCTAACACTAACCCACGCCCTCACACGCACGCTCCCCCTAAAGCGTTGTCGGACCCTCACCTGGACCCTAAACCGTCCCCGTCCCCTAACCTTAACCCTAGCCCGAACCCTAACCCTAACCCTTCCCCGAAGCCTGACGCTCACCCGTCCCCTAATCCTAACCCGTACGGTAACACTAACCCGCGCCCTCACACGCACGCTCCCCCTAAAGTGTTGTCGGACCCTCACCTGGACCCTAAACCGTCCCCGTCCCCTAACCCTAACCCTAGCCCGAACCCTAACCCTAACCCTTCCCCGAAGCCTGACCCTCACCCGTCACCTAATCCTAACCCGTAGGCTCACACTAACCAGCGCCCTCACACGCACGATCCCCCTAAAGCGTTGTCGGACCCTCACCTGGACCCTAAACCGTCCCCGTCCCCTAACCCTAACCCTAGCCCGAACCCTAACCCTAACCCTTCCCCGAAGCATGACCCTCACCCGTCCCCTAATCCTAAGCCGTACGCTAACACTAACCCGCGCCCTCACACGCACGCTCGCCCTAAAGTGTTGTCGTATCCTCAGCTGGATCCTAAACCGTCCCCGTCCCCTAACCCTAACCCTAGCCCGAACCCTAACCCTAACCCTTCCCCGAAGCCTGACCCTCACCCGTCCCCTAATCCTAACCCGTAGGCTCACACTAACCCGCGCCCTTACACGCACGCTCCCCCTAAAGCGTTGTCGGACCCTCACCAGGACCCTAAACCGTCCCCGTACCCTAACCCTAACCCTAGCCCGAACCCTAACCCTAAATCTTCCCCGAAGCCTGACCCTCACCCGTCCCCTAATCCTAACCCGTACGCTAACACTAACCCGCGCCCTCACACGCACGATCCCCCTAAAGCGTTGTCGGACCCTCAATTGGACCCTAAGCCGTCCCGGTCCCCTATCCCTAACCCTAGCCCGAACCCTAACCCTAACTCTTCCCCGAAGCCTGACCCTCACCCGTCCCCTAATCCTAACCCGCACGCTAACACTAACCCGGGCCCTCACACGCATGCTCCCCCTAAAGCGTTGTCAGACCCTCACCTGGACCCTAAACCGTCCCCGTCCCCTAACCCTAACCCTAGCCCGAAAACTAACCCTAACACTTCCATGAAGCCTGACCCTCACCCGTCCCGTAATCCTAAGCCGTACGCTAACACTAACCCACGCCCTCACACGCACGCTCCCCCTAAAGCGTTGTCGGACCCTCACCTGGACCCTAAACCGTCCCCGTCCCCTAACCCTAACCCTAGCCCTAGCCCGAACCCTAACCCTAACCCTTCCCCGAAGCCTGACCCTCACCCGACCCCTAATCCTAACCCGTAGGCTGACACTAACCCGCGCCCTCACACGCACGCTCCCCCTAAAGCGTTGTCGGACCCTCACCTGGACCCTAAACCGTCCCCGTCCCCTAACCCTAACCCTAGCCCGAACCCTAACCCTAACCCTTCCCCGAAGCCTGACCCTCACCCGTCCCCTAATCCTAACCCGTAGGCTCACACTACCCCGCGCCCTCACACGCACGCTCCCCCTAAAGCGTTGTCGGACCCTCACCTGGACCCTAAACCATCCCTGTCCCCTAACCGTAACCCTAGCCCGAACCCTAACCCTAACCCTTCCCCGAAACATGACCCTCACCCGTCCCCTAATCCTAACCCGTAGGCTCACACTAACCCGCGCCCTCACACGCACACTCCCCCGAAAGCATTGTCGGAACCTCACCTGGACCCTAAACCGTCCCCGTACCCTAACCCTAACCCTAGCCCGAACCCTAACCCTAACCCTTCCCCGAAGCCTGACCCTCACCCGTCCCCTAATCCTAACCCGTACGCTAACACTAACCCGCGCCCTCACACGCACGCTCCCCCTAAAGCGTTTTCGGACCCTCAATTGGACCCTAAGCCGTCCCCGTCCCCTAACCCTAACCCTAGCCCGAACCCTAACCCTAACCCTTCCCCGAAGCCTGAACCTCACCAGTCCCCTAATCCTAACCCGCACGCTAACACTAACCCGGGCCCTCACACGCATGCTCCCCCTAAAGCGTTGTCAGACCCTCACCTGCACCCTAAACCGTCCCCGTCCCCTAACCCTAACCCTAGCCCGAACCCTAACCCTAACACTTCCCCGAAGCCTGACCCTCACCCGTCCCCTAATCCTAACCCGTAGGCTCACACTAACCCGCGCCCTCACACGCACGCTCCCCCTAAAGCGTTGTCGGACCCTCATCTGGACCCTAAACAGTCCCCGTACCCTAACCCTAACCCTAGCCCGAACCCTAACCCTAACCCTTCAACTAAGCCTGACCCTCACCCGTCCCCTAATCCTAACCCGTAGGCTCACACTAACCCGCGCCCTCACACGCACGCTCCCCCTAAAGCGTTGTCGGACCCTCAACTGGACCCTAAACCGTCCCCGTCCCCTAACCCTAACCCTAGCCCGAACCCTAACCCTAACCCTTCCCCGAAGCATGACCCTCACCCGTCCCCTAATCCTAACCCATACGCTAACACTAACCCGTGCCCTCACACGCACGCTCCCCCTAAAGCGTTGTCGGACCCTCACCTGGACCCTAAACCGTCCCCGTCCCCTAACCCTAACCCTAGCCCGAACCCTAACCCTAACCCTTCCCCGAAGCCTGACGCTCACCCGTCCCCTAATCCTAACCCGTACGGTAACACTAACCCGCGCCCTCACACGCACGCTCCCCCTAAAGTGTTGTCGGACCCTCACCTGGACCCTAAACCGTCCCCGTCCCCTAACCCTAACCCTAGCCCGAACCCTAACCCTAACCCTTCCCCGAAGCCTGACCCTCACACGTCCCCTAATCCTAACCCGTAGGCTCACACTAACCCGCGCCCTAACACGCACGATCCCCCTAAAGCGTTGTCGGACCCTCACCTGGACCCTATACCGTCCCCGTCCCCTAACCCTAACCCTAGCCCGAACCCTAACCCTAACCCTTCCCCGAAGCCTGACCCTCACCCGTCCCCTAATCCTAAGCCGTACGCTAACACTAACCCGCGCCCTCACACGCACGCTCCCCCTAAAGCGTTGTCGGACCCTCACCTGGACCCTAAACCGTCCCCGTCCCCTAGCCCTAACCCTAGCCCGAACCCTAACCCTAACCCTTCCCCGAAGCCTGACCCTCACCCGTCCCCTAATCCTAACCCGTAGGCTCACACTAACCCGCGCCCTCACACACACGCTCCCCCTAAAGCGTTGTCGGACCCTCACCACGACCCTAAACCGTCCCCGTCCCCTAACCCTAACCCTAGCCCGAACCCTAACCCTAACCCTTCCCCGAAGCCTGACCCTCACCCGTCCCCTAATCCTAACCCGTACGCTAACACTAACCCGCGCCCTCACATGCACGCTCCCCCTAAAACGTTGTCGGACCCTCAGCTGGATCCTAAACCGTCCCCGTCCCCTAACCCTAACCCTAGCCCGAACCCTAACCCTAACCCTTCCCCGAAGCCTGACCCTCACCCGTCCCCTAATCCTAACCCGTAGGCTCACACTAACCCGCGCCCTCACACGCACGCTCCCCCTAAAGCGTTGTCGGACCCTCACCAGGACCCTAAACCGTCCCCGTCCCCTAACCCTAACCCTAGCCCGAACCCTAACCCTAACCCTTCAACGAAGCCTGACACTCACCCGTCACCTAATCCTAACCCTTAGGATCACACTAACCCGCGCCCTCACACGCACGCTCCCCCTAACGCGTTGTCGGACCCTCACCTGGACCCTAAACCGTCCCCGTCCCCTAACCCTAACCCTAGCCCGAACCCTAACCCTAACCCTTCCCCGAAGCCTGACCCTCACCCGTCCCCTAATCCTAACCCGTAGGCTCACACTAACCCGCGCCCTTACACGCACGCTCCCCCTAAAGCGTTGTCGGACCCTCACCAGGACCCTAAACCGTCCCCGTCCCCTAACCCTAACCCTAGCCCGAACCCTAACCCTAACCCTTCAACGAAGCCTGACACTCACCCGTCACCTAATCCTAACCCTTAGGATCACACTAACCCGCGCCCTCACACGCACGCTCCCCCTAAAGCATTGTCGGACCCTCACCTGGACCCTAAACCGTCCCCGTCCCCTAACCCTAACCCTAGCCCGAACCCTAACCCTAACCCTTCCCCGAAGCCTGACCCTCACCCGTCCCCTAATCCTATCCCGTAGGCTCACACTAACCCGCGCCCTTACACGCACGATCCCCCTAAAGCGTTGTCGGACCCTCACCAGGACCATAAACCGTCCCCGTCCCCTAACCCTAACCCTAGCCCGAACCCTAACCATAACCCTTCCCCGAAGCCTGACCCTCACCCGTCCCCTAATTCTAACCCGTACGCTCACACTAACTCGCGCCCTCACACGCACGCTCCCCGTAAAGCGTTGTCAGACCCTCACCTGGACCCTAAACCGTCCCCATCCCCTAACCCTAACCCTAGCCCGAACCCTAACCCTAACCCTTCCCCGAAGCCTGACCCTCACCCGTCTCCTAATCCTAACCCGTAGGCTCACACTAACCCGCGCCCTCACACGCACGCTACCCCTAATGCGTTGTCGGACCCTCACCTGGACCCTAAACCGTCCCCGTCCCCTAACCCTAACCCTAGCCCGAACCCTAACCCTAACCCTTCCCCGAAGCCTGACCCTCACCCGTCCCCTAATCCTAACCCGTAGGCTCACACTAACCTGCGCCCTTCAACGCACGCTCCCCCTAAAGCGTTGTCGGACCCTCACCTGGACCCTAAACCGTCCCCGTCCCCTAACCCTAACCCTAGCCCGAACCCTAACCCTAACCCTTCCCCGAAGCCTGACCCTCACCCGTCCCCTAATCCTAACCCGTACGCTAACACTAACCCACGCCCTCACACGCACGCTCCCCCTAAAGCGTTGTCGGACCCTCACCTGGACCCTAAACCGTCCCCGTCCCCTAACCTTAACCCTAGCCCGAACCCTAACCCTAACCCTTCCCCGAAGCCTGACGCTCACCCGTCCCCTAATCCTAACCCGTACGGTAACACTAACCCGCGCCCTCACACGCACGCTCCCCCTAAAGTGTTTTCGGACACTCACCTGGACCCTAAACCGTCCCCGTCCCCTAACCCTAACCCTAGCCCGAACCCTAACCCTAACCCTTCCCCGAAGCATGACCCTCACCCGTCCAATAATCCTAAGCCGTACGCTAACACTAACCCGCGCCCTCACACGCACGCTCCCCCTAAAGTGTTGTCGTATCCTCAGCTGGATCCTAAACCGTCCCCGTCCCCTAACCCTAACCCTAGCCCGAACCCTAACCATAACCCTTCCCCGAAGCCTGACCCTCACTCGTCCCCTAATCCTAACCCGTAGGCTCACACTAACCCGCGCCCTTACACGCACGCTCCCCCTAAAGCGTTGTCGGACCCTCACCAGGACCCTAAACCGTCCCCGTCCCCTAACCCTAACCCTAGCCCGAACCCTAACCCTAACCCTTCCCCGAAGCCTGACCCTCACCCGTCCCCTAATCCTAACCCGTACGCTAACACTAACCCGCGCCCTCACACGCACGATGCCCCTAAAGCGTTGTCGGACCCTCAATTGGACCCTAAGCCGTCCCGGTCCCCTATCCCTAACCCTAGCCCGAACCCTAACCCTAACTCTTCCCCGAAGCCTGACCCTCACCCGTCCCCTAATCCTAACCCGCACGCTAACACTAACCCGGGCCCTCACACGCATGCTCCCCCTAAAGCGTTGTCAGACCCTCACCTGGACCCTAAACCGTCCCCGTCCCCTAACCCTAACCCTAGCCCGAAAACTAACCCTAACACTTCCATGAAGCCTGACCCTCACCCGTCCCGTAATCCTAAGCCGTACGCTAACACTAACCCACGCCCTCACACGCACGCTCCCCCTAAAGCGTTGTCGGACCCTCACCTGGACCCTAAACCGTCCCCGTCCCCTAACCCTAACCCTAGCCCTAGCCCGAACCCTAACCCTAACCCTTCCCCGAAGCCTGACACTCACCCGACCCCTAATCCTAACCCGTAGGCTGACACTAACCCGCGCCCTCACACGCACGCTCCCCCTAAAGCGTTGTCGGACCCTCACCTGGACCCTAAACCGTCCCCGTCCCCTAACCCTAACCCTAGCCCGAACCCTAACCCTAACCCTTCCCCGAAGCCTGACCCTCACCCGTCCCCTAATCCTAACCCGTAGGCTCACACTACCCCGCGCCCTCACACGCACGCTCCCCCTAAAGCGTTGTCGGACCCTCACCTGGACCCTAAACCATCCCTGTCCCCTAACCGTAACCCTAGCCCGAACCCTAACCCTAACCCTTCCCCGAAACATGACCCTCACCCGTCCCCTAATCCTAACCCGTAGGCTCACACTAACCCGCGCCCTCACACGCACACTCCCCCGAAAGCATTGTCGGAACCTCACCTGGACCCTAAACCGTCCCCGTACCCTAACCCTAACCCTAGCCCGAACCCTAACCCTAACCCTTCCCCGAAGCCTGACCCTCACCCGTCCCCTAATCCTAACCCGTACGCTAACACTAACCCGCGCCCTCACACGCACGCTCCCCCTAAAGCGTTTTCGGACCCTCAATTGGACCCTAAGCCGTCCCCGTCCCCTAACCCTAACCCTAGCCCGAACCCTAACCCTAACCCTTCCCCGAAGCCTGAACCTCACCAGTCCCCTAATCCTAACCCGCACGCTAACACTAACCCGGGCCCTCACACGCATGCTCCCCCTAAAGCGTTGTCAGACCCTCACCTGCACCCTAAACCGTCCCCGTCCCCTAACCCTAACCCTAGCCCGAACCCTAACCCTAACACTTCCCCGAAGCCTGACCCTCACCCGTCCCCTAATCCTAACCCGTAGGCTCACACTAACCCGCGCCCTCACACGCACGCTCCCCCTAAAGCGTTGTCGGACCCTCACCTGGACCCTAAACCGTCCCCGTACCCTAACCCTAACCCTAGCCCGAACCCTAACCCTAACCCTTCAACTAAGCCTGACCCTCACCCGTCCCCTAATCCTAACCCGTAGGCTCACACTAACCCGCGCCCTCACACGCACGCTCCCCCTAAAGCGTTGTCGGACCCTCACCTGGACCCTAAACCGTCCCCGTCCCCTAACCCTAACCCTAGCCCGAACCCTAACCCTAACCCTTCCCCGAAGCCTGACCCTCACACGTCCCCTAATCCTAACCCGTAGGCTCACACTAACCCGCGCCCTAACACGCACGATCCCCCTAAAGCGTTGTCGGACCCTCACCTGGACCCTATACCGTCCCCGTCCCCTAACCCTAACCCTAGCCCGAACCCTAACCCTAACCCTTCCCCGAAGCCTGACCCTCACCCGTCCCCTAATCCTAAGCCGTACGCTAACACTAACCCGCGCCCTCACACGCACGCTCCCCCTAAAGCGTTGTCGGACCCTCACCTGGACCCTAAACCGTCCCCGTCCCCTAGCCCTAACCCTAGCCCGAACCCTAACCCTAACCCTTCCCCGAAGCCTGACCCTCACCCGTCCCCTAATCCTAACCCGTAGGCTCACACTAACCCGCGCCCTCACACACACGCTCCCCCTAAAGCGTTGTCGGACCCTCACCACGACCCTAAACCGTCCCCGTCCCCTAACCCTAACCCTAGCCCGAACCCTAACCCTAACCCTTCCCCGAAGCCTGACCCTCACCCGTCCCCTAATCCTAACCCGTACGCTAACACTAACCCGCGCCCTCACATGCACGCTCCCCCTAAAACGTTGTCGGACCCTCAGCTGGATCCTAAACCGTCCCCGTCCCCTAACCCTAACCCTAGCCCGAACCCTAACCCTAACTCTTCCCCGAAGCCTGACCCTCACCCGTCCCCTAATCCTAACCCGCACGCTAACACTAACCCGGGCCCTCACACGCATGCTCCCCCTAAAGCGTTGTCAGACCCTCACCTGGACCCTAAACCGTCCCCGTCCCCTAACCCTAACCCTAGCCCGAAAACTAACCCTAACACTTCCATGAATTCTGACCCTCACCCGTCCCGTAATCCTAAGCCGTACGCTAACACTAACCCACGCCCTCACACGCACACTCCCCCTAAAGCGTTGTCGGACCCTCACCTGGACCCTAAACCGTCCCCGTCCCCTAACCCTAAACCTAGCCCTAGCCCGAACCCTAACCCTAACCCTTCCCCGAAGCCTGACCCTCACCCCTCCCCTAATCCTAACCCGTAGGCTCACACTAACCCGCGCCCTCACACGCACGCTCCCCCTAAAGCGTTGTCGGACCCTCACCTGGACCCTAAACCGTCCCCGTCCCCTAACCCTAACCCTAGCCCGAACCCTAACCCTAACCCTTCCCCGAAGCCTGACCCTCACCCGTCCCCTAATCCTAAACCGTACGCTAACACTAACCCACGCCCTCACACGCACGCTCCCCCTAAAGCGTTGTTGGACCCTCACCTGGACCCTAAACCGTCCACGTCCCCTAACCCTAACCCTAGCCCGAACCCTAACCCTAACCCTTCCCCGAAGCCTGACGCTCACCCGTCCCCTAATCCTAACCCGTACGGTAACACTAACCCGCGCCCTCACACGCACGCTCCCCCTAAAGCGTTGTCGGACCCTCACCTGGACCCTAAACCGTCCCCGTCCCCTAACCCTAACCCTAGCCCGAACCCTAACCCTAACCCTTCCCCGAAGCCTGACCCTCACCCGTCACCTAATCCTAACCCGTAGGCTCACACTAACCAGCGCCCTCACACGCACGATCCCCCTAAAGCGTTGTCGGACCCTCACCTGGACCCTAAACCGTCCCCGTCCCCTAACCCTAACCCTAGCCCGAACCCTAACCCTAACCCCTCCCCGAAGCATGACCCTCACCCGTCCCCTAATCCTAAGCCGTACGCTAACACTAACCCGCGCCCTTACACGCACGCTCCCCCTAAAGCGTTGTCGGACCCTCACCTGGACCCTAAACCGTCCCCGTCCCCTAACCCTAACCCTAGACCGAACCCTAACCCTAACCCTTCCCCGAAGCCTGACCCTCACCCGTCCCCTAATCCTAACCCGTACGCTAACACTAACCCGCGTGCCCACACGCACGCTCCCCCTAAAGCGTTGTTGGACCCTCACCTGGACCCTAAACCGTCCCCGTCCCCTAACCCTAACCCTAGCCCGAACCCTAACCCTAACCCTTCCCCGAAACCTGACCCTCACCCGTCCCCTAATCCTAACCCGTAGGCTCACACTAACCCGCGCGCTCACACGCACGCTCCCCCTAAAGCGTTGTCGGACCCTCACCTAGACCCTAACCGTCCCCGTCCCCTAATCCTAACCCTAGCCCGAACCCTAACCCTAACCCTTCCCCGAAGCCTGACCCTCACCCGTCCCCTAATCCTAACCCGTAGGCTCACACTAACCCACGCGCTCACACGCACGCTCCCCCTAAAGCGTTGTCGGACCCTCACCTCGACCCTAAACCGTCCCCGTCCCCTAACCCTAACCCTAGCCCGAACCCTAACCCTAACCCTTCCCCGAAGCCTGACCCTCACCCGTCCCCTAATCCTAACCCGTACGCTAACACTAACCCGCGCCCTCATATGCACGCTCCCCCTAAAGCGTTGTCGTACCCTCAGCTGGATCCTAAACCGTCCCCGTCCCCTAACCCTAACCCTAGACCGAACCCTAACCCTAACCCTTCCCCGAAGCCTGACCCTCACCCGTCCACTAATCCTAACCCGTAGGCTCACACTAACCCGCGCCCTTACACGCACGCTCCCCCTAAAGCGTTGTCGGACCCTCACCAGGACCCTAAACCGTCCCCGTCCCCTAACCCTAACCCTAGTCCGAACCCTAACCCTAACCCTTCCCCGAAGCCTGACCCTCACCCGTCCCCTAATCCTAACCCGTACGCTCACACTAACTCGCGCCCTCACACGTACGCTCCCCCTAAAGCGTTGTCAGACCCTCACCTGGACCCTAAACCGTCCCCGTCCCCTAACCCTAACCCTAGCCTGAACCCTAACCCTAACCCTTCCCCGAAGCCTGACCCTCACCCGTCCCCTAATCCTAACCCGTACGGTAACACTAACACGCGCCCTCACACGCACTCTCCCCCTAAAGCATTGTCGGAACCTCACCTGGACCCTAAACCGTCCCCGTCCCCTAACCCTAACCCTAGCCCGAACCCTAACCCTAACCCTTCCCCGAAGCCTGACCCTCACCCGTCCCCTAATCCTAACCCGTAGGCTCACACTAACCCGCGCCCTTACACGCACGCTCCCCCTAAAGCGTTGTCGGACCCTCACCAGGACCCTAAACCGTCCCCGTCCCCTAACCCTAACCCTAGCCCGAACCCTAACCCTAACCCTTCAACGAAGCCTGACACTCACCCGTCACCTAATCCTAACCCTTAGGATCACACTAACCCGCGCCCTCACACGCACGCTCCCCCTAAAGCATTGTCGGACCCTCACCTGGACCCTAAACCGTCCCCGTCCCCTAACCCTAACCCTAGCCCGAACCCTAACCCTAACCCTTCCCCGAAGCCTGACCCTCACCCGTCCCCTAATCCTATCCCGTAGGCTCACACTAACCCGCGCCCTTACACGCACGATCCCCCTAAAGCGTTGTCGGACCCTCACCAGGACCATAAACCGTCCCCGTCCCCTAACCCTAACCCTAGCCCGAACCCTAACCATAACCCTTCCCCGAAGCCTGACCCTCACCCGTCCCCTAATTCTAACCCGTACGCTCACACTAACTCGCGCCCTCACACGCACGCTCCCCGTAAAGCGTTGTCAGACCCTCACCTGGACCCTAAACCGTCCCCATCCCCTAACCCTAACCCTAGCCCGAACCCTAACCCTAACCCTTCCCCGAAGCCTGACCCTCACCCGTCCCCTAATCCTAACCCGTAGGCTCACACTAACCCGCGCCCTCACACACACGCTCCCCCTAAAGCGTTGTCGGACCCTCACCACGACCCTAAACCGTCCCCGTCCCCTAACCCTAACCCTAGCCCGAACCCTAACCCTAACCCTTCCCCGAAGCCTGACCCTCACCCGTCCCCTAATCCTAACCCGTACGCTAACACTAACCCGCGCCCTCACATGCACGCTCCCCCTAAAACGTTGTCGGACCCTCAGCTGGATCCTAAACCGTCCCCGTCCCCTAACCCTAACCCTAGCCCGAACCCTAACCCTAACCCTTCCCCGAAGCCTGACCCTCACCCGTCCCCTAATCCTAACCCGTAGGCTCACACTAACCCGCGCCCTTACACGCACGCTCCCCCTAAAGCGTTGTCGGACCCTCACCAGGACCCTAAACCGTCCCCGTCCCCTAACCCTAACCCTAGCCCGAACCCTAACCCTAACCCTTCCCCGAAGCCTGACCCTCACCCGTCACCTAATCCTAACCCTTAGGATCACACTAACCCGCGCCCTCACACGCACGCTCCCCCTAAAGCGTTGTCGGACCCTCACCTGGACCCTAAACCGTCCCCGTCCCCTAACCCTAACCCTAGCCCGAACCCTAACCCTAACCCTTCCCCGAAGCCTGACCCTCACCCGTCCCCTAATCCTAACCCGTAGGCTCACACTAACCCGCGCCCTTACACGCACGATCCCCCTAAAGCGTTGTCGGACCCTCACCAGGACCATAAACCATCCCCATCCCCTAACCCTAACCCTAGCCCGAACCCTAACCCTAACCCTTCCCCGAAGCCTGACCCTCACCCGTCCCCTAATTCTAACCCGTACGCTCACACTAACTCGCGCCCTCACACGCACGCTCCCCGTAAAGCGTTGTCAGACCCTCACCTGGACCCTAAACCGTCCCCATCCCCTAACCCTAACCCTAGCCCGAACCCTAACCCTAACCCTTCCCCGAAGCCTGACCCTCACCCGTCTCCTAATCCTAACCCGTAGGCTCACACTAACCCGCGCCCTCACACGCACGCTACCCCTAATGCGTTGTCGGACCCTCACCTGGACCCTAAACCGTCCCCGTCCCCTAACCCTAACCCTAGCCCGAACCCTAACCCTAACCCTTCCCCGAAACCTGACCCTCACCCGTCCCCTAATCCTAACCCGTAGGCTCACACTAACCTGCGCCCTTCAACGCACGCTCCCCCTAAAGCGTTGTCGGACCCTCACCTGGACCCTAAACCGTCCCCGTCCCCTAACCCTAACCCTAGCCCGAACCCTAACCCTAACCCTTCCCCGAAGCCTGACCCTCACCCGTCCCCTAATCCTAACCCGTACGCTAACACTAACCCACGCCCTCACACGCACGCTCCCCCTAAAGCGTTGTCGGACCCTCACCTGGACCCTAAACCGTCCCCGTCCCCTAACCTTAACCCTAGCCCGAACCCTAACCCTAACCCTTCCCCGAAGCCTGACGCTCACCCGTCCCCTAATCCTAACCCGTACGGTAACACTAACCCGCGCCCTCACACGCACGCTCCCCCTAAAGTGTTGTCGGACCCTCACCTGGACCCTAAACCGTCCCAGTCCCCTAACCCTAACCCTAGCCCGAACCCTAACCCTAACCCTTCCCCGAAGCCTGACCCTCACCCGTCACCTAATCCTAACCCGTAGGCTCACACTAACCAGCGCCCTCACACGCACGATCCCCCTAAAGCGTTGTCGGACCCTCACCTGGACCCTAAACCGTCCCCGTCCCCTAACCCTAACCCTAGCCCGAACCCTAACCCTAACCCTTCCCCGAAGCATGACACTCACCCGTCCCCTAATCCTAAGCCGTACGCTAACACTAACCCGCGCCCTCACACGCACGCTCCCCCTAAAGTGTTGTCGTATCCTCAGCTGGATCCTAAACCGTCCCCGTCCCCTAACCCTAACCCTAGCCCGAACCCTAACCCTAACCCTTCCCCGAAGCCTGACCCTCACCTGTCCCCTAATCCTAACCCGTAGGCTCACACTAACCCGCGCCCTTACACGCACGCTACCCCTAAAGCGTTGTCGGACCCTCACCAGGACCCTAAACCGTCCCCGTACCCTAACCCTAACCCTAGCCCGAACCCTAACCCTAACCCTTACCCGAAGCCTGACCCTCACCCGTCCCCTAATCCTAACCCGTACGCTAACACTAACCCGCGCCCTCACACGCACGATCCCCCTAAAGCGTTGTCGGACCCTCAATTGGACCCTAAGCCGTCCCCGTCCCCTATCCCTAACCCTAGCCCGAACCCTAACCCTAACTCTTCCCCGAAGCCTGACCCTCACCCGTCCCCTAATCCTAACCCGCACGCTAACACTAACCCGGGCCCTCACACGCATGCTCCCCCTAAAGCGTTGTCAGACCCTCACCTGGACCCTAAACCGTCCCCGTCCCCTAACCCTAACCCTAGCCCGAAAACTAACCCTAACACTTCCATGAAGCCTGACCCTCACCCGTCCCGTAATCCTAAGCCGTACGCTAACACTAACCCACGCCCTCACACGCACGCTCCCCCTAAAGCGTTGTCGGACCCTCACCTGGACCCTAAACCGTCCCCGTCCCCTAACCCTAAACCTAGCCCTAGCCCGAACCCTAACCCTAACCCTTCCCCGAAGCCTGACCCTCACCCGTCCCCTAATCCTAACCCGTAGGATCACACTAACCCGCGCCCTCACACGCACGCTCCCCCTAAAGCGTTGTCGGACCCTCACCTGGACCCTAAACCGTCCCCGTCCCCTAACCCTAACCCTAGCCCGAACCCTAACCCTAACCCTTCCGCGAAGCCTGACCCTCACCCGTCCCCTAATCCTAACCCGTACGCTAACACTAACCCACGCCCTCACACGCACGCTCCCCCTAAAGCGTTGTCGGACCCTCACCTGGACCCTAAACCGTCCACGTCCCCTAACCCTAACCCTAGCCCGAACCCTAACCCTAACCCTTCCCCGAAGCCTGACGCTCACTCGTCCCCTAATCCTAACCCGTACGGTAACACTAACCCGCGCCCTCACACGCACGCTCCCCCTAAAGCGTTGTCGGACCCTCACCTGGACCCTAAACCGTCCCCGTCCCCTAACCCTAACCCTAGCCCGAACCCTAACCCTAACCCTTCCCCGAAGCCTGACCCTCACCCGTCACCTAATCCTAACCCGTAGGCTCACACTAACCAGCGCCCTCACACGCACGATCCCCCTAAAGCGTTGTCGGACCCTCACCTGGACCCTAAACCGTCCCCGTCCCCTAACCCTAACCCTAGCCCGAACCCTAACCCTAATCCCTCCCCGAAGCATGACCCTCACCCGTCCCCTAATCCTAAGCCGTACGCTAACACTAACCCGCGCCCTTACACGCACGCTCCCCCTAAAGCGTTGTCGGACCCTCACCTGGACCCTAAACCGTCCCCGTCCCCTAACCCTAACCCTAGCCCGAACCCTAACCCTAACCCTTCCCCGAAGCCTGACCCTCACCCGTCCCCTAATCCTAACCCGTACGCTAACACTAACCCACGCCCTCACACGCACGCTCCCCCTAAAGCGTTGTTGGACCCTCACCTGGACCCTAAACCGTCCCCGTCCCCTAACCCTAACCCTAGCCCGAACCCTAACCCTAACCCTTCCCCGAAACCTGACCCTCACCCATCCCCTAATCCTAACCCGTAGGCTCACACTAACCCGCGCGCTCATACGCACGCTCCCCCTAAAGCGTTGTCGGACCCTCACCTAGACCCTAACCGTCCCCGTCCCCTAACCCTAACCCTAGCCCGAACCCTAACCCTAACCCTTCCCCGAAGCCTGACCCTCACCCGTCCCCTAATCCTAACCCGTAGGCTCACACTAACCCACGCGCTCACACGCACGCTCCCCCTAAAGCGTTGTCGGACCCTCACCTCGACCCTAAACCGTCCCCGTCCCCTAACCCTAACCCTAGCCCGAACCCTAACCCTAACCCTTCCCCGAAGCCTGACCCTCACCCGTCCCCTAATCCTAACCCGTACGCTAACACTAACCCGCGCCCTCATATGCACGCTCCCCCTAAAGAGTTGTCGTACCCTCAGCTGGATCCTAAACCGTCCCCGTCCCCTAACCCTAACCCTAGACCGAACCCTAACCCTAACCCTTCCCCGAAGCCTGACCCTCACCCGTCCACTAATCCTAACCCGTAGGCTCACACTAACCCGCGCCCTTACACGCACGCTCCCCCTAAAGCGTTGTCGGACCCTCACCAGGACCCTAAACCGTCCCCGTCCCCTAACCCTAACCCTAGTCCGAACCCTAACCCTAACCCTTCCCCGAAGCCTGACCCTCACCCGTCCCCTAATCCTAACCCGTACGCTCACACTAACTCGCGCCCTCACACGTACGCTCCCCCTAAAGCGTTGTCAGACCCTCACCTGGACCCTAAACCGTCCCCGTCCCCTAACCCTAACCCTAGCCTGAACCCTAACCCTAACCCTTCCCCGAAGCCTGACCCTCACCCGTCCCCTAATCCTAACCCGTACGGTAACACTAACACGCGCCCTCACACGCACTCTCCCCCTAAAGCATTGTCGGAACCTCACCTGGACCCTAAACCGTCCCCGTCCCCTAACCCTAACCCTAGCCCGAACCCTAACCCTAACCCTTCCCCGAAGCCTGACACTCACCCGTCACCTAATCCTAAACCGTAGGCTCACACTAACCCGCGCCCTCACACGCACGATCCCCCTAAAGCGTTGTCGGACCCTCACCTGGACCCTAAACCGTCCCTGTCCCCTAACCCTAACCCTAGCCCGAACCCTAACCCTAACCCTTCCCCGAAGCATGACCCTCACCCGTCCCCTAATCCTAAGCCGTACGCTAACACTAACCCGCGCCCTCACACGCACGCTCCCCCTAAAGCGTTGTCAGACCCTCACCTGGACCCTAAACCGTCCCCGTCCCCTAACCCTAACCCTAACCCGAACCCTAACCCTAACCCTTCCCCGAAGCCTGACCCTCACCCGTCCCCTAATCCTAACCCGTACGCTAACACTATCCCGCGCCCTCACATGCACGCTCCCCCTAAAGCGTTGTCGGACCCTCACCAGGACCCTAAACCGTCCCCGTCCCCTAACGCTAACCCTAGCCCGAACCCTAACCCTAACCCTTCCCCGAAGCCTGACCCTCACCCGTCCCCTAATCCTAACCCGTATGCTCACACTAACTCGCGCCCTCACACGTACGCTCCCCCTAAAGCGTTGTCAGACCCTCACCTGGACCCTAAACCGTCCCCGTCCCCTAACCCTAACCCTAGCCTGAACCCTAACCCTAACCCTTCCCCGAAGCCTGACCCTCACCCGTCCCCTAATCCTAACCCGTACGGTAACACTAACACGCGCCCTCACACGCACTCTCCCCCTAAAGCATTGTCGGAACCTCACCTGGACCCTAAACCGTCCCCGTCCCCTAACCCTAACCCTAGCCCGAACCCTAACCCTAACCCTTCCCCGAAGCCTGACACTCACCCGTCACCTAATCCTAAACCGTAGGCTCACACTAACCCGCGCCCTCACACGCACGATCCCCCTAAAGCGTTGTCGGACCCTCACCTGGACCCTAAACCGTCCCTGTCCCCTAACCCTAACCCTAGCCCGAACCCTAACCCTAACCCTTCCCCGAAGCATGACCCTCACCCGTCCCCTAATCCTAAGCCGTACGCTAACACTAACCCGCGCCCTCACACGCACGCTCCCCCTAAAGCGTTGTCAGACCCTCACCTGGACCCTAAACCGTCCCCGTCCCCTAACCCTAACCCTAACCCGAACCCTAACCCTAACCCTTCCCCGAAGCCTGACCCTCACCCGTCCCCTAATCCTAACCCGTACGCTAACACTATCCCGCGCCCTCACATGCACGCTCCCCCTAAAGCGTTGTCGGACCCTCACCAGGACCCTAAACCGTCCCCGTCCCCTAACGCTAACCCTAGCCCGAACCCTAACCCTAACCCTTCCCCGAAGCCTGACCCTCACCCTTCCCCTAATCCTAACCCGCACGCTAACACTAACCCGGGCCCTCACACGCATGCTCCCCCTAAAGCGTTGTCGGACCCTCACCTGGACCCTAAACCGTCCCCGTCGCCTAACACTAACCCTAGCCCGAACCCTAACCCTAACCCTTCCCCGAAGCCTGACCCTCACCCGTCCCCTAATCCTAACGCGTAGGCTCACACTAACCCGCGCCCTCACACGCACGCTCCCCATAAAGCGTTGTCCGACACTCACCTGGACCCTAAACCGTCCCCGTACCCTAACCCTAACCCTAGCCCGAACCCTAACCCTAACCCTTCAACGAAGCCTGACCTTCACCCATCCCCTAATCCTAACCCTTAGGATCACACTAACCCGCGCCCTCACACGCACGCTCCCCCTAAAGCGTTGTCGGACCCTCACCTGGACCCTAAACCGTCCCCATCCCCTAACCCTAACCCTAGCCTGAACACTAACCCTAACACTTCCCTGAAGCCTGACCCTCACCCGTCCCCTAATCCTAACCCGTAGGCTCACACTAACCTGCGCCCTCACACGCAAGCTCCCCCTAAAGCGTTGTCGGACCCTCACCTGGACCCTAAACCGTCCCCGTCCCCTAACCCTAACCCTAGCCCGAACCCTAACCCTAACCCTTCCCCGAAGCCTGACCCTCACCCGTCCCCTAATCCTAACCCGTACGCTAACACTAACCCACGCCCTCACATGCACGCTCCCCCTAAAGCGTTGTCGGACCCTCACCTGGACCCTAAACCGTCCCCGTCCCCTAACCCTAACCCAAGCCCGAACCCTAACCCTAACCCTTCCCCGAAGCCTGACCCTCACCCGTCCCCTAATCCTAACCCGTAGGCTCACACTAACCAGCGCCCTCACACGCACGATCCCCCTAAAGCGTTGTCGGACCCTCACCTGGACCCTAAACCGTCCCCATCCCCTAACCCTAACCCTAGCCCGAACCCTAACCCTAACCCTTCCCCGAAGCATGACCCTCACCCGTCCCCTAATCCTAAGCCGTACGCTAACACTAACCCGCGCCCTCACACGCACGCTCCCCCTAAAGCGTTGTCGGACCCTCACCTGGACCCTAAACCGTCCCCGTCCCCTAACCCTAACCCTAGCCCGAACCCTAACCCTAACCCTTCCCCGAAGCCTGACCCTCACCCGTCCCCTAATCCTAACCCGTACGCTAACACTAACCCACGCCCTCACACGCACGCTCCCCCTAAAGCGTTGTTGGACCCTCACCTGGATCCTAAACCGTCCCCGTCCCCTAACGCTAACCCTAGCCCGAACCCTAACCCTAACCCTTCCCCGAAACCTGACCCTCACCCGTCCCCTAATCCTAACCCGTAGGCTCACACTAACCCGCGCGCTCACACGCACGCTCCCCCTAAAGCGTTGTCGGACCCTCACCTGGACCCTAAACCGTCCCCGTCCCCTAACCCTAACCCTAGCCCGAACCCTAAGCCTAACCCTTCCCCGAAGCCTGACCCTCACCCGTCCCCTAATCCTAACCCGTAGGCTCACACTAACCCACGCGCTCACACGCACGCTCCCCCTAAAGCGTTGTCGGACCCTCACCTCGACCCTAAACCGTCCCCGTCCCCTAACCCTAACCCTAGCCCGAACCCTAACCCTAACCCTTCCCCGAAGCCTGACCCTCACCCGTCCCCTAATCCTAACCCGTACGGTAACACTAACCCGCGCCCTCATATGCACGCTCCCCCTAAAGCGTTGTCGTACCCTCAGCTGGATCCTAAACCGTCCCCGTCCCCTAACCCTAACCCTAGCCCGAACCCTAACCCTAACCCTTCACCGAAGCCTGACCCTCACCCGTCCACTAATCCTAACCCGTAGGCTCACACTAACCCGCGCCCTCACACGCACGCTCCCCCTAAAGCATTGTCGGACCCTCACCAGGACCCTAAACAGTCCCCGTCCCCTAACCCTAACCCTAGCCCGAACCCTAACCATAACACTTCCCCGAAGCCTGACCCTAATCCGTCCCCTAATCCTAACCCGTACGCTCACACTAACTCGCGCCCTCACACGCACGCTCCCCCTAAAGCGTTGTCAGACCCTCACCTGGACCCTAAACCGTCCCCGTCCCCTAACCCTAACCCTAGCCCGAACCCTAACCCTAACCCTTCCCCGAAGCCTGACCCTCACCCGTCCCCTAATCCTAACCCGTAGGCTCACACTACCCCGCGCCCTCACACGCACGCTCCCCCTAAAGCGTTGTCGGACCCTCACCTGGACCCTAAACCATCCCTGTCCCCTAACCGTAACCCTAGCCCGAACCCTAACCCTAACCCTTCCCCGAAACATGACCCTCACCCGTCCCCTAATCCTAATCCGTAGGCTCACACTAACCCGCGCCCTCACACGCACACTCCCCCGAAAGCATTGTCGGAACCTCACCTGGACCCTAAACCGTCCCCGTACCCTAACCCTAACCCTAGCCCGAACCCTAACCCTAACCCTTCCCCGAAGCCTGACCCTCACCCGTCCCCTAATCCTAACCCGTACGCTAACACTAACCCGCGCCCTCACACGCACGCTCCCCCTAAAGCGTTTTCGGACCCTCAATTGGACCCTAAGCCGTCCCCGTCCCCTAACCCTAACCCTAGCCCGAACCCTAACCCTAACCCTTCCCCGAAGCCTGACACTCACACGTCACCTAATCCTAAACCGTAGGCTCACACTAACCCACGCCCTCACACGCACGATCCCCCTAAAGCGTTGTCGGACCCTCACCTGGACCCTAAACCGTCCCCGTCCCCTAACCCTAACCCTAGCCCGAACCCTAACCCTAACCCTTCCCCGAAGCATGACCCTCACCCGTCCCCTAATCCTAAGCCGTACGCTAACACTAACCCGCACCCTCACACGCACGCTCCCCCTAAAGCGTTGTCGGACCCTCACCTGGACCCTAAACCGTCCCCGTCCCCTAACCCTAACCCTAACCCGAACCCTAACCCTAACCCTTCCCCGAAGCCTGACACTCACCCGTCCCCTAATCCTAACCCGTACGCTAACACTAACCCGCGCCCTCACATGCACGCTCCCCCTAAAGCGTTGTCGGACCCTCACCAGGACCCTAAACCGTCCCCGTCCCCTAACCCTAACCCTAGCCCGAACCCTAACCCTAACCCTTCCCCGAAGCCTGACCCTCACCCTTCCCCTAATCCTAACCCGCACGCTAACACTAACCCGGGCCCTCACACGCATGCTCCCCCTAAAGCGTTGTCGGACCCTCACCTGGACCCTAAACCGTCCCCGTCGCCTAACACTAACCCTAGCCCGAACCCTAACCCTAACCCTTCCCCGAAGCCTGACCCTCACCCGTCCCCTAATCCTAACCCGTAGGCTCACACTAACCCGCGCCCTCACACGCACGCTCCCCATAAAGCGTTGTCCGACCCTCACCTGGACCCTAAACCGTCCCCGTACCCTAACCCTAACCCTAGCCCGAACCCTAACCCTAACACTTCAACGAAGCCTGACCCTCACCCGTCCCCTAATCCTAACCCTTAGGATCACACTAACCCGCGCCCTCACACGCACGCTCCCCCTAAAGCGTTGTCGGACCCTCACCTAGACCCTAAACCGTCCCCGTCCCCTAACCCTAACCCTAGCCCGAACCCTAACCCTAACCCTTCCCCGAAGCCTGACGCTCACCCGTCCCCAATCCTAACCCGTAGGCTCACACTAACCCGCGCCCTTACACGCACGCTCCCCCTAAAGCGTTGTCGGACCCTCACCAGGAACATAAACCGTCCCCGTCCCCTAACCCTAACCCTAGCCCGAACCCTAACCCTAACCCTTCCCCGAAGCCTGACCCTCACCCGTCCCCTAATCCTAACCCGTACGCTAACACTAACCCACGCCCTCACATGCACGCTCCCCCTAAAACGTTGTCGGACCCTCAGCTGGATCCTAAACCGTCCCCGTCCCCTAACCCTAACCCTAGCCCGAACCCTAACCCTAACCCTTCCCCGAAGCCTGACCCTCACCCGTCCCCTAATCCTAACCCGTAGGCTCACACTAACCCGAGCCCTTACACGCACGCTCCCCCTAAAGCGTTGTCGGACCCTCAGCAGGACCCTAAACCGTCCCCGTCCCCTAACCCTAACCCTAGCCCGAACCCTAACCCTAACCCTTCAACGAAGCCTGACACTCACCCGTCACCTAATCCTAACCCTTAGGATCACACTAACCCGCGCCCTCACACGCACGCTCCCCCTAAAGCGTTGTCGGACCCTCACCTGGACCCTAAACCGTCCCCGTCCCCTAACCCTAACCCTAGCCCGAACCCTAACCCTAACCCTTCCCCGAAGCCTGACCCTCACCCGTCCCCTAATCCTAACCCGTAGGCTCACACTAACCCGCGCCCTTACACGCACGATCCCCCTAAAGCATTGTCGGACCCTCACCAGGACCATAAACCGTCCCCGTCCCCTAACCCTAACCCTAGCCCGAACCCTAACCATAACCCTTCCCCGAAGCCTGACCCTCACCCGTCCCATAATTCTAACCCGTACGCTCACACTAACTCGCGCCCTCACACGCACGCTCCCCGTAAAGCGTTGTCAGACCCTCACCTGGACCCTAAACCGTCCCCATCCCCTAACCCTAACCCTAGCCCGAACCGTAACCCTAACCCTTCCCCGAAGCCTGACCCTCACCCGTCTCCTAATCCTAACCCGTAGGCTCACACTAACCCGCGCCCTCACACGCACGCTACCCCTAATGCGTTGTCGGACCCTCACCTGGACCCTAAACCGTCCCCGTCCCCTAACCCTAACCCTAGCCCGAACCCTAACCCTAACCCTTCCCCGAAGCCTGACCCTCACCCGTCCCCTAATCCTAACCCGTAGGCTCACACTAACCTGCGCCCTTTTACGCACGCTCCCCCTAAAGCGTTGTCGGACCCTCACCTGGACCCTAAACCGTCCCCGTCCCCTAACCCTAACCCTAGCCCGAACCCTAACCCTAACCCTTCCCCGAAGCCTGACCCTCACCTGTCCCCTAATCCTAACCCGTACATTAACACTAACCCACGCCCTCACACGCACGCTCCCCCTAAAGCGTTGTCGGACCCTCACCTGGACCCTAAACCGTCCCCGTCCCCTAACCTTAACCCTAGCCCGAACCCTAACCCTAACCCTTCCCCGAAGCCTGACGCTCACCCGTCCCCTAATCCTAACCCGTACGGTAACACTAACCCGCGCCCTCACACGCACGCTCCCCCTAAAGTGTTGTCGGACCCTCACCTGGACCCTAAACCGTCCCCGTCCCCTAACCCTAACCCTAGCCCGAACCCTAACCCTAACCCTTCCCCGAAGCCTGACCCTCACCCGTCACCTAATCCTAACCCGTAGGCTCACACTAACCAGCGCCCTCACACGCACGATCCCCCTAAAGCGTTGTCGGACCCTCACCTGGACCCTAAACCGTCCCCGTCCCCTAACCCTAACCCTAGCCCGAACCCTAACCCTAACCCTTCCCCGAAGCATGACCCTCACCCGTCCCCTAATCCTAAGCCGTACGCTAACACTAACCCGCGCCCTCACATGCACGCTCCCCCTAAAGTGTTGTCGTATCCTCAGCTGGATCCTAAACCGTCCCCGTCCCCTAACCCTAACCCTAGCCCGAACCCTAACCCTAACCCTTCCCCGAAGCCTGACCCT
Source organism: Lagenorhynchus albirostris (assembly GCF_949774975.1). Classification (NCBI taxonomy): domain Eukaryota; kingdom Metazoa; phylum Chordata; class Mammalia; order Artiodactyla; family Delphinidae; genus Lagenorhynchus; species Lagenorhynchus albirostris. The sequence continues at coordinate 1,044,855 of NW_026783505.1, read as the reverse complement.
CACCCGTCCCCTAATCCTAACCCGTAGGCTCACACTAACCCGCGCCCTTACACGCACGCTCCCCCTAAAGCGTTGTCGGACCCTCACCAGGACCCTAAACCGTCCCCGTACCCTAACCCTAACCCTAGCCCGAACCCTAACCCTAACCCTTCCCCGAAGCCTGACCCTCACCCGTCCCCTAATCCTAACCCGTACGCTAACACTAACCCGCGCCCTCACACGCACGATCCCCCTAAAGCGTTGTCGGACCCTCAATTGGACCCTAAGCCGTCCCGGTCCCCTATCCCTAACCCTAGCCCGAACCCTAACCCTAACTCTTCCCCGAAGCCTGACCCTCACCCGTCCCCTAATCCTAACCCGCACGCTAACACTAACCCGGGCCCTCACACGCATGCTCCCCCTAAAGCGTTGTCAGACCCTCACCTGGACCCTAAACCGTCCCCGTCCCCTAACCCTAACCCTAGCCCGAACCCTAACCCTAACCCTTCCCCGAAGCCTGACCCTCACCCGTCCCCTAATCCTAACCCGTACGCTAACACTAACCCGCGCCCTCACACGCACGCTCCCCCTAAAGCGTTTTCGGACCCTCAATTGGACCCTAAGCCGTCCCCGTCCCCTAACCCTAACCCTAGCCCGAACCCTAACCCTAACCCTTCCCCGAAGCCTGACACTCACACGTCACCTAATCCTAAACCGTAGGCTCACACTAACCCGCGCCCTCACACGCACGATCCCGCTAAAGCGTTGTCGGACCCTCACCTGGACCCTAAACCGTCCCCGTCCCCTAACCCTAACCCTAGCCCGAACCCTAACCCTAACCCTTCCCCGAAGCATGACCCTCACCCGTCCCCTAATCCTAAGCCGTACGCTAACACTAACCCGCACCCTCACACGCACGCTCCCCCTAAAGCGTTGTCGGACCCTCACCTGGACCCTAAACCGTCCCCGTCCCCTAACCCTAACCCTAACCCGAACCCTAACCCTAACCCTTCCCCGAAGCCTGACCCTCACCCGTCCCCTAATCCTAACCCGTACGCTAACACTAACCCGCGCCCTCACATGCACGCTCCCCCTAAAGCGTTGTCGGACCCTCACCAGGACCCTAAACCGTCCCCGTCCCCTAACCCTAACCCTAGCCCGAACCCTAACCCTAACCCTTCCCCGAAGCCTGACCCTCACCCTTCCCCTAATCCTAACCCGCACGCTAACACTAACCCGGGCCCTCACACGCATGCTCCCCCTAAAGCGTTGTCGGACCCTCACCTGGACCCTAAACCGTCCCCGTCGCCTAACACTAACCCTAGCCCGAACCCTAACCCTAACCCTTCCCCGAAGCCTGACCCTCACCCGTCCCCTAATCCTAACCCGTAGGCTCACACTAACCCGCGCCCTCACACGCACGCTCCCCATAAAGCGTTGTCCGACCCTCACCTGGACCCTAAACCGTCCCCGTACCCTAACCCTAACCCTAGCCCGAACCCTAACCCTAACACTTCAACGAAGCCTGACCCTCACCCGTCCCCTAATCCTAACCCTTAGGATCACACTAACCCGCGCCCTCACACGCACGCTCCCCCTAAAGCGTTGTCGGACCCTCACCTAGACCCTAAACCGTCCCCGTCCCCTAACCCTAACCCTAGCCCGAACCCTAACCCTAACCCTTCCCCGAAGCCTGACGCTCACCCGTCCCCAATCCTAACCCGTAGGCTCACACTAACCCGCGCCCTTACACGCACGCTCCCCCTAAAGCGTTGTCGGACCATCACCAGGAACATAAACCGTCCCCGTCCCCTAACCCTAACCCTAGCCCGAACCCTAACCCTAACCCTTCCCCGAAGCCTGACCCTCACCCGTCCCCTAATCCTAACCCGTACGCTAACACTAACCCACGCCCTCACATGCACGCTCCCCCTAAAACGTTGTCGGACCCTCAGCTGGATCCTAAACCGTCCCCGTCCCCTAACCCTAACCCTAGCCCGAACCCTAACCCTAACCCTTCCCCGAAGCCTGACCCTCACCCGTCCCCTAATCCTAACCCGTAGGCTCACACTAACCCGAGCCCTTACACGCACGCTCCCCCTAAAGCGTTGTCGGACCCTCAGCAGGACCCTAAACCGTCCCCGTCCCCTAACCCTAACCCTAGCCCGAACCCTAACCCTAACCCTTCAACGAAGCCTGACACTCACCCGTCACCTAATCCTAACCCTTAGGATCACACTAACCCGCGCCCTCACACGCACGCTCCCCCTAAAGCGTTGTCGGACCCTCACCTGGACCCTAAACCGTCCCCGTCCCCTAACCCTAACCCTAGCCCGAACCCTAACCCTAACCCTTCAACGAAGCCTGACACTCACCCGTCCCCTAATCCTAACCCGTAGGCTCACACTAACCCGCGCCCTTACACGCACGATCCCCCTAAAGCATTGTCGGACCCTCACCAGGACCATAAACCGTCCCCGTCCCCTAACCCTAACCCTAGCCCGAACCCTAACCATAACCCTTCCCCGAAGCCTGACCCTCACCCGTCCCATAATTCTAACCCGTACGCTCACACTAACTCGCGCCCTCACACGCACGCTCCCCGTAAAGCGTTGTCAGACCCTCACCTGGACCCTAAACCGTCCCCATCCCCTAACCCTAACCCTAGCCCGAACCCTAACCCTAACCCTTCCCCGAAGCCTGACCCTCACCCGTCTCCTAATCCTAACCCGTAGGCTCACACTAACCCGCGCCCTCACACGCACGCTACCCCTAATGCGTTGTCGGACCCTCACCTGGACCCTAAACCGTCCCCGTCCCCTAACCCTAACCCTAGCCCGAACCCTAACCCTAACCCTTCCCCGAAGCCTGACCCTCACCCGTCCCCTAATCCTAACCCGTAGGCTCACACTAACCTGCGCCCTTTTACGCACGCTCCCCCTAAAGCGTTGTCGGACCCTCACCTGGACCCTAAACCGTCCCCGTCCCCTAACCCTAACCCTAGCCCGAACCCTAACCCTAACCCTTCCCCGAAGCCTGACCCTCACCTGTCCCCTAATCCTAACCCGTACATTAACACTAACCCACGCCCTCACACGCACGCTCCCCCTAAAGCGTTGTCGGACCCTCACCTGGACCCAAAACCGTCCCCGTCCCCTAACCTTAACCCTAGCCCGAACCCTAACCCTAACCCTTCCCCGAAGCCTGACGCTCACCCGTCCCCTAATCCTAACCCGTACGGTAACACTAACCCGCGCCCTCACACGCACGCTCCCCCTAAAGTGTTGTCGGACCCTCACCTGGACCCTAAACCGTCCCCGTCCCCTAACCCTAACCCTAGCCCGAACCCTAACCCTAACCCTTCCCCGAAGCCTGACCCTCACCCGTCACCTAATCCTAACCCGTAGGCTCACACTAACCAGCGCCCTCACACGCACGATCCCCCTAAAGCGTTGTCGGACCCTCACCTGGACCCTAAACCGTCCCCGTCCCCTAACCCTAACCCTAGCCCGAACCCTAACCCTAACCCTTCCCCGAAGCATGACCCTCACCCGTCCCCTAATCCTAAGCCGTACGCTAACACTAACCCGCGCCCTCACATGCACGCTCCCCCTAAAGTGTTGTCGTATCCTCAGCTGGATCCTAAACCGTCCCCGTCCCCTAACCCTAACCCTAGCCCGAACCCTAACCCTAACCCTTCCCCGAAGCCTGACCCTCACCCGTCCCCTAATCCTAACCCGTAGGCTCACACTAACCCGCGCCCTTACACGCACGCTCCCCCTAAAGCGTTGTCGGACCCTCACCAGGACCCTAAACCGTCCCCGTACCCTAACCCTAACCCTAGCCCGAACCCTAACCCTAACCCTTCCCCGAAGCCTGACCCTCACCCGTCCCCTAATCCTAACCCGTACGCTAACACTAACCCGCGCCCTCACACGCACGATCCCCCTAAAGCGTTGTCGGACCCTCAATTGGACCCTAAGCCGTCCCGGTCCCCTATCCCTAACCCTAGCCCGAACCCTAACCCTAACTCTTCCCCGAAGCCTGACCCTCACCCGTCCCCTAATCCTAACCCGCACGCTAACACTAACCCGGGCCCTCACACGCATGCTCCCCCTAAAGCGTTGTCAGACCCTCACCTGGACCCTAAACCGTCCCCGTCCCCTAACCCTAACCCTAGCCCGAAAACTAACCCTAACACTTCCATGAAGCCTGACCCTCACCCGTCCCGTAATCCTAAGCCGTACGCTAACACTAACCCACGCCCTCACACGCACGCTCCCCCTAAAGCGTTGTCGGACCCTCACCTGGACCCTAAACCGTCCCCGTCCCCTAACCCTAACCCTAGCCCTAGCCCGAACCCTAACCCTAACCCTTCCCCGAAGCCTGACCCTCACCCGTCACCTAATCCTAAACCGTAGGCTCACACTAACCCACGCCCTCACACGCACGCTCCCCCTAAAGCATTGTCGGACCCTCACCTGGACCCTAAACCGTCCCCGTCCCCTAACCCTAACCCTAGCCCGAACCCTAACCCTAAACCTTCCCCGAAGCATGACCCTCACCTGTCCCCTAATCCTAACCCGTACGCTAACACTAACCCGCGCCCTCACACGCACGCTCCCCCTAAAGCGGTGTCGGACCCTCAATTGGACCCTAAGCCGTCCCCGTCCCCTAACCCTAACCCTAGCCCGAACCCTAACACTAACACTTCCCCGAAGCCTGACCCTCACCCGTCCCCTAATCCTAACCCGTACGCTAACACTAACCCACGCCCTCACACGCACGCTCCCCCTAAAGCATTGTCGGACCCTCACCTGGACCCTAAACCGTCCCCGTCCCCTAACCCTAACCCTAGCCCGAACCCTAACCCTAACACTTCCCCGAAGCCTGACCCTCACCCGTCCCCTAATCCTAACCCGTACGGTAACAGTAACCCGCGCCCTCACACGCACGCTCCCCCTAAAGCATTGTCGGACCCTCACCTGGACCCTAAACCGTCCCCGTCCCCTAACCCTAACCCTAGCCCGAACCCTAACCCTAACCCTTCCCCGAAGCCTGACCCTCACCCGTCCCCTAATCCTAACCCGTAGGCTCACACTAACCCGCGCGCTCACACGCACGATCCCCCTAAAGCGTTGTCGGACCCTCACCTGGACCCTAAACCGTCCCCGTCCCCTAACCCTAACCCTAGCCCGAACCCTAACCCTAAACCTTCCCCGAAGCCTGACGCTCACCCGTCCCCTAATCCTAACCCGTACGGTAACACTAACCCGCGCCCTCACACGCACGCTCCCCCTAAAGCGTTGTCGGACCCTCACCTGGACCCTAAACCGTCCCCGTCCCCTAACCCTAACCCTAGCCCGAACCCTAACCCTAACCCTTCCCCGAAGCCTGACCCTCACCCGTCACCTAATCCTAACCAGTAGGCTCACACTAACCCGCGTCCTCACACGCACGATCCCCCTAAAGCGTTGTCGGACCCTCACCTCGACCCTAAACCGTCCCCGTCCCCTAACCCTAACCCTAGCCCGAACCCTAACCCTAACCCTTCCCCGAAGCATGACCCTCACCCGTCCCCTAATCCTAACCGTACGGTAACACTAACCCGCGCCCTCACACGCACGCTCCCCCTAAAGCGTTGTCGGACCCTCACCTGGACCCTAAACCGTCCCCGTCCCCTAACCCTAACCCTAGCCCGAACCCTAACCCTAACCCTTCCCCGAAGCCTGACCCTCACCCGTCCCCTAATCCTAACCCGTACGGTAACACTAACCCGCGCCCTCACACACACGCTCCCCCTAAAGCGTTGTCGGACCCTCACCTGGACCCTAAACCGTCCCCGTCCCCTAACACTAACCCTAGCCCGAACCCTAACCCTAACCCTTCCCCGAAGCCTGACCCTCACCCGTCCCCTAATCCTAACCCGTAGGCTCACACTAACCCGCGCCCTCACACGCACGCTCCCCCTAAAGCGTTGTCAGACCCTCAGCAGGATCCTAAACCGTCCCCGTCCCCTAATCCTAACCCTAGCCCGAACCCTAACCCTAACCCTTCCCCGAAGCCTGACCCTCACCCGTCCCCTAATCCTAACCCGTAGGCTCACACTAACCCGTGCCCTTACACGCACGCTCCCCCTAAAGCGTTGTCGGCCCCTCACCTGGACCCTAAACCGTCCCCGTCCCCTAACCCTAACCCTAGCCCGAACCCTAACCATAACACTTCCCCGAAGCCTGACCCTCACCCGTCCCCTAATCCTAACCCGTACGCTCACACTAACCCGCGCCCTCACACGCACGATCCCCCTAAAGCGTTGTCGGACCCTCAATTGGACCCTAAGCCGTCCCGGTCCCCTATCCCTAACCCTAGCCCGAACCCTAACCCTAACTCTTCCCCGAAGCCTGACCCTCACCCGTCCCCTAATCCTAACCCGCACGCTAACACTAACCCGGGCCCTCACACGCATGCTCCCCCTAAAGCGTTGTCAGACCCTCACCTGGACCCTAAACCGTCCCCGTCCCCTAACCCTAACCCTAGCCCGAACCCTAACCCTAACCCTTCCCCGAAGCCTGACCCTCACCCGTCCCCTAATCCTAACCCGTACGCTAACACTAACCCGCGCCCTCACACGCACGCTCCCCCTAAAGCGTTTTCGGACCCTCAATTGGACCCTAAGCCGTCCCCGTCCCCTAACCCTAACCCTAGCCCGAACCCTAACCCTAACCCTTCCCCGAAGCCTGACACTCACACGTCACCTAATCCTAAACCGTAGGCTCACACTAACCCGCGCCCTCACACGCACGATCCCGCTAAAGCGTTGTCGGACCCTCACCTGGACCCTAAACCGTCCCCGTCCCCTAACCCTAACCCTAGCCCGAACCCTAACCCTAACCCTTCCCCGAAGCATGACCCTCACCCGTCCCCTAATCCTAAGCCGTACGCTAACACTAACCCGCACCCTCACACGCACGCTCCCCCTAAAGCGTTGTCGGACCCTCACCTGGACCCTAAACCGTCCCCGTCCCCTAACCCTAACCCTAACCCGAACCCTAACCCTAACCCTTCCCCGAAGCCTGACCCTCACCCGTCCCCTAATCCTAACCCGTACGCTAACACTAACCCGCGCCCTCACATGCACGCTCCCCCTAAAGCGTTGTCGGACCCTCACCAGGACCCTAAACCGTCCCCGTCCCCTAACCCTAACCCTAGCCCGAACCCTAACCCTAACCCTTCCCCGAAGCCTGACCCTCACCCTTCCCATAATCCTAACCCGCACGCTAACACTAACCCGGGCCCTCACACGCATGCTCCCCCTAAAGCGTTGTCGGACCCTCACCTGGACCCTAAACCGTCCCCGTCGCCTAACACTAACCCTAGCCCGAACCCTAACCCTAACCCTTCCCCGAAGCCTGACCCTCACCCGTCCCCTAATCCTAACCCGTAGGCTCACACTAACCCGCGCCCTCACACGCACGCTCCCCATAAAGCGTTGTCCGACCCTCACCTGGACCCTAAACCGTCCCCGTACCCTAACCCTAACCCTAGCCCGAACCCTAACCCTAACACTTCAACGAAGCCTGACCCTCACCCGTCCCCTAATCCTAACCCTTAGGATCACACTAACCCGCGCCCTCACACGCACGCTCCCCCTAAAGCGTTGTCGGACCCTCACCTAGACCCTAAACCGTCCCCGTCCCCTAACCCTAACCCTAGCCCGAACCCTAACCCTAACCCTTCCCCGAAGCCTGACGCTCACCCGTCCCCAATCCTAACCCGTAGGCTCACACTAACCCGCGCCCTTACACGCACGCTCCCCCTAAAGCGTTGTCGGACCATCACCAGGAACATAAACCGTCCCCGTCCCCTAACCCTAACCCTAGCCCGAACCCTAACCCTAACCCTTCCCCGAAGCCTGACCCTCACCCGTCCCCTAATCCTAACCCGTACGCTAACACTAACCCACGCCCTCACATGCACGCTCCCCCTAAAACGTTGTCGGACCCTCAGCTGGATCCTAAACCGTCCCCGTCCCCTAACCCTAACCCTAGCCCGAACCCTAACCCTAACCCTTCCCCGAAGCCTGACCCTCACCCGTCCCCTAATCCTAACCCGTAGGCTCACACTAACCCGAGCCCTTACACGCACGCTCCCCCTAAAGCGTTGTCGGACCCTCAGCAGGACCCTAAACCGTCCCCGTCCCCTAACCCTAACCCTAGCCCGAACCCTAACCCTAACCCTTCAACGAAGCCTGACACTCACCCGTCACCTAATCCTAACCCTTAGGATCACACTAACCCGCGCCCTCACACGCACGCTCCCCCTAAAGCGTTGTCGGACCCTCACCTGGACCCTAAACCGTCCCCGTCCCCTAACCCTAACCCTAGCCCGAACCCTAACCCTAACCCTTCCCCGAAGCCTGACCCTCACCCGTCCCCTAATCCTAACCCGTAGGCTCACACTAACCCGCGCCCTTACACGCACGATCCCCCTAAAGCATTGTCGGACCCTCACCAGGACCATAAACCGTCCCCGTCCCCTAACCCTAACCCTAGCCCGAACCCTAACCATAACCCTTCCCCGAAGCCTGACCCTCACCCGTCCCATAATTCTAACCCGTACGCTCACACTAACTCGCGCCCTCACACGCACGCTCCCCGTAAAGCGTTGTCAGACCCTCACCTGGACCCTAAACCGTCCCCATCCCCTAACCCTAACCCTAGCCCGAACCCTAACCCTAACCCTTCCCCGAAGCCTGACCCTCACCCGTCTCCTAATCCTAACCCGTAGGCTCACACTAACCCGCGCCCTCACACGCACGCTACCCCTAATGCGTTGTCGGACCCTCACCTGGACCCTAAACCGTCCCCGTCCCCTAACCCTAACCCTAGCCCGAACCCTAACCCTAACCCTTCCCCGAAGCCTGACCCTCACCCGTCCCCTAATCCTAACCCGTAGGCTCACACTAACCTGCGCCCTTTTACGCACGCTCCCCCTAAAGCGTTGTCGGACCCTCACCTGGACCCTAAACCGTCCCCGTCCCCTAACCCTAACCCTAGCCCGAACCCTAACCCTAACCCTTCCCCGAAGCCTGACCCTCACCTGTCCCCTAATCCTAACCCGTACATTAACACTAACCCACGCCCTCACACGCACGCTCCCCCTAAAGCGTTGTCGGACCCTCACCTGGACGCAAAACCGTCCCCGTCCCCTAACCTTAACCCTAGCCCGAACCCTAACCCTAACCCTTCCCCGAAGCCTGACGCTCACCCGTCCCCTAATCCTAACCCGTACGGTAACACTAACCCGCGCCCTCACACGCACGCTCCCCCTAAAGTGTTGTCGGACCCTCACCTGGACCCTAAACCGTCCCCGTCCCCTAACCCTAACCCTAGCCCGAACCCTAACCCTAACCCTTCCCCGAAGCCTGACCCTCACCCGTCACCTAATCCTAACCCGTAGGCTCACACTAACCAGCGCCCTCACACGCACGATCCCCCTAAAGCGTTGTCGGACCCTCACCTGGACCCTAAACCGTCCCCGTCCCCTAACCCTAACCCTAGCCCGAACCCTAACCCTAACCCTTCCCCGAAGCATGACCCTCACCCGTCCCCTAATCCTAAGCCGTACGCTAACACTAACCCGCGCCCTCACATGCACGCTCCCCCTAAAGTGTTGTCGTATCCTCAGCTGGATCCTAAACCGTCCCCGTCCCCTAACCCTAACCCTAGCCCGAACCCTAACCCTAACCCTTCCCCGAAGCCTGACCCTCACCCGTCCCCTAATCCTAACCCGTAGGCTCACACTAACCCGCGCCCTTACACGCACGCTCCCCCTAAAGCGTTGTCGGACCCTCACCAGGACCCTAAACCGTCCCCGTACCCTAACCCTAACCCTAGCCCGAACCCTAACCCTAACCCTTCCCCGAAGCCTGACCCTCACCCGTCCCCTAATCCTAACCCGTACGCTAACACTAACCCGCGCCCTCACACGCACGATCCCCCTAAAGCGTTGTCGGACCCTCAATTGGACCCTAAGCCGTCCCGGTCCCCTATCCCTAACCCTAGCCCGAACCCTAACCCTAACTCTTCCCCGAAGCCTGACCCTCACCCGTCCCCTAATCCTAACCCGCACGCTAACACTAACCCGGGCCCTCACACGCATGCTCCCCCTAAAGCGTTGTCAGACCCTCACCTGGACCCTAAACCGTCCCCGTCCCCTAACCCTAACCCTAGCCCGAAAACTAACCCTAACACTTCCATGAAGCCTGACCCTCACCCGTCCCGTAATCCTAAGCCGTACGCTAACACTAACCCACGCCCTCACACGCACGCTCCCCCTAAAGCGTTGTCGGACCCTCACCTGGACCCTAAACCGTCCCCGTCCCCTAACCCTAACCCTAGCCCTAGCCCGAACCCTAACCCTAACCCTTCCCCGAAGCCTGACCCTCACCCGTCACCTAATCCTAAACCGTAGGCTCACACTAACCCACGCCCTCACACGCACGCTCCCCCTAAAGCATTGTCGGACCCTCACCTGGACCCTAAACCGTCCCCGTCCCCTAACCCTAACCCTAGCCCGAACCCTAACCCTAAACCTTCCCCGAAGCATGACCCTCACCTGTCCCCTAATCCTAACCCGTACGCTAACACTAACCCGCGCCCTCACACGCACGCTCCCCCTAAAGCGGTGTCGGACCCTCAATTGGACCCTAAGCCGTCCCCGTCCCCTAACCCTAACCCTAGCCCGAACCCTAACACTAACACTTCCCCGAAGCCTGACCCTCACCCGTCCCCTAATCCTAACCCGTACGCTAACACTAACCCACGCCCTCACACGCACGCTCCCCCTAAAGCATTGTCGGACCCTCACCTGGACCCTAAACCGTCCCCGTCCCCTAACCCTAACCCTAGCCCGAACCCTAACCCTAACACTTCCCCGAAGCCTGACCCTCACCCGTCCCCTAATCCTAACCCGTACGGTAACAGTAACCCGCGCCCTCACACGCACGCTCCCCCTAAAGCATTGTCGGACCCTCACCTGGACCCTAAACCGTCCCCGTCCCCTAACCCTAACCCTAGCCCGAACCCTAACCCTAACCCTTCCCCGAAGCCTGACCCTCACCCGTCCCCTAATCCTAACCCGTAGGCTCACACTAACCCGCGCGCTCACACGCACGATCCCCCTAAAGCGTTGTCGGACCCTCACCTGGACCCTAAACCGTCCCCGTCCCCTAACCCTAACCCTAGCCCGAACCCTAACCCTAAACCTTCCCCGAAGCCTGACGCTCACCCGTCCCCTAATCCTAACCCGTACGGTAACACTAACCCGCGCCCTCACACGCACGCTCCCCCTAAAGCGTTGTCGGACCCTCACCTGGACCCTAAACCGTCCCCGTCCCCTAACCCTAACCCTAGCCCGAACCCTAACCCTAACCCTTCCCCGAAGCCTGACCCTCACCCGTCACCTAATCCTAACCAGTAGGCTCACACTAACCCGCGTCCTCACACGCACGATCCCCCTAAAGCGTTGTCGGACCCTCACCTCGACCCTAAACCGTCCCCGTCCCCTAACCCTAACCCTAGCCCGAACCCTAACCCTAACCCTTCCCCGAAGCATGACCCTCACCCGTCCCCTAATCCTAACCGTACGGTAACACTAACCCGCGCCCTCACACGCACGCTCCCCCTAAAGCGTTGTCGGACCCTCACCTGGACCCTAAACCGTCCCCGTCCCCTAACCCTAACCCTAGCCCGAACCCTAACCGTAACCCTTCCCCGAAGCCTGACCCTCACCCGTCCCCTAATCCTAACCCGTACGGTAACACTAACCCGCGCCCTCACACACACGCTCCCCCTAAAGCGTTGTCGGACCCTCACCTGGACCCTAAACCGTCCCCGTCCCCTAACACTAACCCTAGCCCGAACCCTAACCCTAACCCTTCCCCGAAGCCTGACCCTCACCCGTCCCCTAATCCTAACCCGTAGGCTCACACTAACCCGCGCCCTCACACGCACGCTCCCCCTAAAGCGTTGTCAGACCCTCAGCAGGATCCTAAACCGTCCCCGTCCCCTAATCCTAACCCTAGCCCGAACCCTAACCCTAACCCTTCCCCGAAGCCTGACCCTCACCCGTCCCCTAATCCTAACCCGTAGGCTCACACTAACCCGTGCCCTTACACGCACACTCCCCCTAAAGCGTTGTCGGCCCCTCACCTGGACCCTAAACCGTCCCCGTCCCCTAACCCTAACCCTAGCCCGAACCCTAACCATAACACTTCCCCGAAGCCTGACCCTCACCCGTCCCCTAATCCTAACCCGTACGCTCACACTAACTCGCGCCCTCACACGCACGCTCCCCCTAAAGCGTTGTCAGACCCTCACCTGGACCCTAAACCGTCCCCGTCCCCTAACCCTAACCCTAGCCCGAACCCTAACCCTAACCCTTCCCCGAAGCATGACCCTCACCCGTCCCCTAATCCTAACCCGTAGGCTCACACTAACCCACGCCCTCACACGCACGCTCCCCCTAAAGCGTTGTCGGACCCTCACCTGGACCCTAAACCGTCCCCGTCCCCTAACCCTAACCCTAGCCCGAACCCTAACCCTTCCCCGAAGCCTGACCCTCACCCGTCCCCTAATCCTAACCCGTAGGCTCACACTAACCCGCCCCTCACACGCACGCTCCCCCTAAAGCATTGTCGGAACCTCACCTGGACCCTAAACCGTCCCCGTACCCTAACCCTAACCCTAGCCCTAGCCCGAACCCTAACCATTCCCCGAAGCCTGACCCTCACCCGTCCCCTAATCCTAACCCGTACGCTAACACTAACCCGCGCCCTCACACGCGCGCTCCCCCTAAAGCGTTGTCGGACCCTCAATTGGACCCTAAGCCGTCCCCGTCCCCTAAACCTAACCCTAGCCCGAACCCTAACCCTAACACTTCCCCGAAGCCTGACCCTCACCCGTCCCCTAATCCTAACCCGTACGCTAACACTAACCCGCGCCCTCACACGCACGCTCCCCCTTAAGCATTGTCGGACCCTCACCTGGACCCTAAACCGTCCCCGTCCCCTAACCCTAACCCTAGCCCGAACCCTAACCCTAACCCTTCCCCGAAGCCTGACCCTCACCCGTCCCCTAATCCTAACCCGTAGGCTCACACTAACCCGCGCGCTCACCCGCACGCTCCCCCTAAAGCGTTGTCGGACCCTCACCTCGACCCTAAACCGTCCCCGTCCCCTAACCCTAACCCTAGCCCGAACCATAACCCTAACTCTTCCCCGAAGCATGACCCTCACACGTCCCCTAATCCTAACCCGTACGCTAACACTAACCCGCGCCCTCACACGCACGCTCCCCCTAAATCGTTGTCGGACCCTCACCTGGACCCTAAACCGTCCCCGTCCCCTAACCCTAACCCTAGCCCGAACCCTAACCATAACACTTCCCCGAAGCCTGACCCTCACCCGTCCCCTAATCCTAACCCGTACGCTGACACTAACTCGCGCCCTCACACGCACGCTCCCCCTAAAGCGTTGTCAGACCCTCACCTGGACCCTAAACCGTCCCCGTGCCCTAACCCTAACCCTAGCCCGAACCCTAACCCTAACCCTTCCCCGAAACCTGACCCTAACCCTTCCCCTAATCCTAACCCGTAGGCTCACACTAACCCGCGCCCTCATACGCACGCTCCCCCTAATGCATTGTCGGAACCTCACCTGGACCCTAAACCGTCCCCGTAGCCTAACCCTAACCGTAGCCCGAACCCTAACCCTAACCCTTCCCCGAAGCGTGACCCTCACCCGTCCCCTAATCCTAACCCGTACGCTAAACTAACCCGCGCCCTCACACACACGCTCCCCCTAAAGCGTTGTCGGAGCCTCACCAGGACCCTAAACCGTCCCCGTCCCCTAACCCTAACCCTAGCCCGAACCCTAACCCTAACCCTTCCCCGAAGCCTGACCCTCACCCGTCCCCTAATCCTAACCCGTACGCTAACACTAACCCGCGCCCTCACATGCACGCTCCCCCTAAAGTGTTGTCGTATCCTCAGCTGGATCCTAAACCGTCCCCGTCCCCTAACCCTAACCCTAGCCCGAACCCTAACCCTAACCCTTCCCCGAAGCCTGACCCTCACCCGTCCCCTAATCCTAACCCGTAGGCTCACACTAACCCGCGCCCTTACACGCACGCTCCCCCTAAAGCGTTGTCGGACCCTCACCAGGACCCTAAACCGTCCCCGTAGCCTAACCCTAACCCTAGCCCGAACCCTAACCCTAACCCTTCCCCGAAGCCTGACCCTCACCCGTCCCCTAATCCTAACCCGTACGCTAACACTAACCCGCGCCCTCACACGCACGATCCCCCTAAAGCGTTGTCGGACCCTCAATTGGACCCTAAGCCGTCCCGGTCCCCTATCCCTAACCCTAGCCCGAACCCTAACCCTAACTCTTCCCCGAAGCCTGACCCTCACCCGTCCCCTAATCCTAACCCGCACGCTAACACTAACCCGGGCCCTCACACGCATGCTCCCCCTAAAGCGTTGTCAGACCCTCACCTGGACCCTAAACCGTCCCCGTCCCCTAACCCTAACCCTAGCCCGAAAACTAACCCTAACACTTCCATGAAGCCTGACCCTCACCCGTCCCGTAATCCTAAGCCGTACGCTAACACTAACCCACGCCCTCACACGCACGCTCCCCCTAAAGCGGTGTCGGACCCTCAATTGGACCCTAAGCCGTCCCCGTCCCCTAACCCTAACCCTAGCCCGAACCCTAACACTAACACTTCCCCGAAGCCTGACCCTCACCCGTCCCCTAATCCTAACCCGTACGCTAACACTAACCCACGCCCTCACACGCACGCTCCCCCTAAAGCATTGTCGGACCCTCACCTGGACCCTAAACCGTCCCCGTCCCCTAACCCTAACCCTAGCCCGAACCCTAACCCTAACACTTCCCCGAAGCCTGACCCTCACCCGTCCCCTAATCCTAACCCGTACGGTAACAGTAACCCGCGCCCTCACACGCACGCTCCCCCTAAAGCATTGTCGGACCCTCACCTGGACCCTAAACCGTCCCCGTCCCCTAACCCTAACCCTAGCCCGAACCCTAACCCTAACCCTTCCCCGAAGCCTGACCCTCACCCGTCCCCTAATCCTAACCCGTAGGCTCACACTAACCCGCGCGCTCACACGCACGCTCCCCCTAAAGCGTTGTCGGACCCTCACCTGGACCCTAAACCGTCCCCGTCCCCTAACCCTAACCCTAGCCCGAACCCTAACCCTAAACCTTCCCCGAAGCCTGACGCTCACCCGTCCCCTAATCCTAACCCGTACGGTAACACTAACCCGCGCCCTCACACGCACGCTCCCCCTAAAGCGTTGTCGGACCCTCACCTGGACCCTAAACCGTCCCCGTCCCCTAACCCTAACCCTAGCCCGAACCCTAACCCTAACCCTTCCCCGAAGCCTGACCCTCACCCGTCACCTAATCCTAACCAGTAGGCTCACACTAACCCGCGTCCTCACACGCACGATCCCCCTAAAGCGTTGTCGGACCCTCACCTCGACCCTAAACCGTCCCCGTCCCCTAACCCTAACCCTAGCCCGAACCCTAACCCTAACCCTTCCCCGAAGCATGACCCTCACCCGTCCCCTAATCCTAACCGTACGGTAACACTAACCCGCGCCCTCACACGCACGCTCCCCCTAAAGCGTTGTCGGACCCTCACCTGGACCCTAAACCGTCCCCGTCCCCTAACCCTAACCCTAGCCCGAACCCTAACCCTAACCCTTCCCCGAAGCCTGACCCTCACCCGTCCCCTAATCCTAACCCGTACGGTAACACTAACCCGCGCCCTCACACACACGCTCCCCCTAAAGCGTTGTCGGACCCTCACCTGGACCCTAAACCGTCCCCGTCCCCTAACACTAACCCTAGCCCGAACCCTAACCCTAACCCTTCCCCGAAGCCTGACCCTCACCCGTCCCCTAATCCTAACCCGTAGGCTCACACTAACCCGCGCCCTCACACGCACGCTCCCCCTAAAGCGTTGTCAGACCCTCAGCAGGATCCTAAACCGTCCCCGTCCCCTAATCCTAACCCTAGCCCGAACCCTAACCCTAACCCTTCCCCGAAGCCTGACCCTCACCCGTCCCCTAATCCTAACCCGTAGGCTCACACTAACCCGTGCCCTTACACGCACGCTCCCCCTAAAGCGTTGTCGGCCCCTCACCAGGACCCTAAACCGTCCCCGTCCCCTAACCCTAACCCTAGCCCGAACCCTAACCATAACACTTCCCCGAAGCCTGACCCTCACCCGTCCCCTAATCCTAACCCGTACGCTCACACTAACTCGCGCCCTCACACGCACGCTCCCCCTAAAGCGTTGTCAGACCCTCACCTGGACCCTAAACCGTCCCCGTCCCCTAACCCTAACCCTAGCCCGAACCCTAACCCTAACCCTTCCCCGAAGCATGACCCTCACCCGTCCCCTAATCCTAACCCGTAGGCTCACACTAACCCACGCCCTCACACGCACGCTCCCCCTAAAGCGTTGTCGGACCCTCACCTGGACCCTAAACCGTCTCCGTCCCCTAACCCTAACCCTAGCCCGAACCCTAACCCTTCCCCGAAGCCTGACCCTCACCCGTCCCCTAATCCTAACCCGTAGGCTCACACTAACCCGCCCCTCACACGCACGCTCCCCCTAAAGCATTGTCGGAACCTCACCTGGACCCTAAACCGTCCCCGTACCCTAACCCTAACCCTAGCCCTAGCCCGAACCCTAACCATTCCCCGAAGCCTGACCCTCACCCGTCCCCTAATCCTAACCCGTACGCTAACACTAACCCGCGCCCTCACACGCGCGCTCCCCCTAAAGCGTTGTCGGACCCTCAATTGGACCCTAAGCCGTCCCCGTCCCCTAAACCTAACCCTAGCCCGAACCCTTACCCTAACACTTCCCCGAAGCCTGACCCTCACCCGTCCCCTAATCCTAACCCGTACGCTAACACTAACCCGCGCCCTCACACGCACGCTCCCCCTTAAGCATTGTCGGACCCTCACCTGGACCCTAAACCGTCCCCGTCCCCTAACCCTAACCCTAGCCCGAACCCTAACCCTAACCCTTCCCCGAAGCCTGACCCTCACCCGTCCCCTAATCCTAACCCGTAGGCTCACACTAACCCGCGCGCTCACCCGCACGCTCCCCCTAAAGCGTTGTCGGACCCTCACCTCGACCCTAAACCGTCCCCGTCCCCTAACCCTAACCCTAGCCCGAACCCTAACCCTAACTCTTCCCCGAAGCATGACCCTCACACGTCCCCTAATCCTAACCCGTACGCTAACACTAACCCGCGCCCTCACACGCACGCTCCCCCTAAATCGTTGTCGGACCCTCACCTGGACCCTAAACCGTCCCCGTCCCCTAACCCTAACCCTAGCCCGAACCCTAACCATAACACTTCCCCGAAGCCTGACCCTCACCCGTCCCCTAATCCTAACCCGTACGCTGACACTAACTCGCGCCCTCACACGCACGCTCCCCCTAAAGCGTTGTCAGACCCTCACCTGGACCCTAAACCGTCCCCGTGCCCTAACCCTAACCCTAGCCCGAACCCTAACCCTAACCCTTCCCCGAAACCTGACCCTAACCCTTCCCCTAATCCTAACCCGTAGGCTCACACTAACCCGCGCCCTCATACGCACGCTCCCCCTAATGCATTGTCGGAACCTCACCTGGACCCTAAACCGTCCCCGTAGCCTAACCCTAACCGTAGCCCGAACCCTAACCCTAACCCTTCCCCGAAGCCTGACCCTCACCCGTCCCCTAATCCTAACCCGTACGCTAAACTAACCCGCGCCCTCACACACACGCTCCCCCTAAAGCGTTGTCGGAGCCTCACCAGGACCCTAAACCGTCCCCGTCCCCTAACCCTAACCCTAGCCCGAACCCTAACCCTAACCCTTCCCCGAAGCCTGACCCTCACCCGTCCCCTAATCCTAACCCGTACGCTCACACTAACTCGCGCCCTCACACGCACGCTCCCCCTAAAGCGTTGTCAGACCCTCACCTGGACCCTAAACCGTCCCCGTCCCCTAACCCTAACCCTAGCCCGAACCCTAACCCTAACCCTTCCCCGAAGCCTGACCCTCACCCGTCCCCTAATCCTAACCCGTAGGCTCACACTAACCCGCGCCCTCACACGCACGCTCCCCCTAAAGCGTTGTCGGACCCTCACCTGGACCCTAAACCGTCCCCCTTCCCTAACCCTAACCCTAGCCCGAACCCTAACCCTAACCCTTCCCCGAAACCTGACCCTCACCCGTCCCCTAATCCTAACCCGTAGGCTCACACTAACCCGCGCCCTCACACGCACGCTCCCCTAAAGCATTGTCGGAACCTCACCTGGACCCTAAACCGTCCCCCTTCCCTAACTCTAACCCTAGCCCGAACCCTAACCCTAACCCTTTCCCAAAGCCTGACCCTCACCCGTCCTCTAATCCTAAACCGTACGCTAACACTAACCCGTGCCCTCACATGCACGCTCCCCCTAAAGCGTTGTCGGACCCTCAATTGGACCCTAAGCCGTCCCCGTCCCCTAACCCTAACCCTAGCCCGAACCCTAACCCTAACCCTTCCCCGAAGCCTGACCCTCACCCGTCCCCTAATCCTAACCCGCACGCTAACACTAACCTGGGCCCTCACACGCATGCTCCCCCTAAAGCGTTGTCAGACCCTCACCTGGACCCTAAACCGTCCCCGTCCCCTAACCCTAACCCTAGCCCGAACCCTAACCCTAACACTTCCCCGAAGCCTGACCCTCACCCGTCACCTAATCCTAACCCGTAGGCTCACACTAACCCGCGCCCTTACACGCACGCTCCCCCTAAAGCGTTGTCGGACCCTCAGCTGTATCCTAAACCGTCCCCGTCCCCTAACCCTAACCCTAGCCCGAACCCTAACCCTAACCCTTCCCCGAAGCCTGACCCTTACCCGTCCCTTAATCCTAACCCGTACGGTAACACTAACCCGCGCCCTCACACGCACGCTCCCCCTAAAGCGTTGTCGGACCCTCACCTGGACCCTAAACCGTCCCCGTCCCCTAACCCTAACCCTAGCCCGAACCCTAACCCTAACCCTTCCCCGAAGCCTGAACTTCACCCGTCACCTAATCCTAAACCGTAGGCTCACACTAACCCGCGCCCTCACAGGCACGATCCCCCTAAAGCGTTGTCGGACCCTCACCTGGACCCTAAACCGTCCCCGTCCCCTAACCCTAACCCTAGCCCGAACCCTAACCCTAAACCTTCCCCGACTCCTGACCCTAACCCGTCCCCTAATCCTAACCCGTAGGCTCACACTAACCCGCGCCCTCACACGCACGCTCCCCTAAAGCATTGTCGGAACCTCACCTGGGCCCTAAACCGTCCCCGTCCCCTAACCCTAACCCTAGCCCGAACCCTAACCCTAACCCTTCCCCGAAGCCTGACCCTCACCCGTCCCCTAATCCTAACCCGCACGCTAACACTAACTCGGGCCCTCACACGCATGCTCCCCCTAAAGCGTTGTCAGACCCTCACCTGAACCCTAAACCGTCCCTGTCCCCTAACCCTAACCCTAGCCCGAACCCTAACCCTAACACTTCCCCGAAGCCTGACCCTCACCCGTCCCCTAATCCTAACCCGTAGGCTCACACTAACCCGCGCCCTTACACGCACGCTCCCCCTAAAACGTTGTCGGACCCTCACCAGGACCCTAAACTGTCCCCGTCCCCTAACCCTAACCCTAGCCCGAACCCTAACCATAACACTTCCCCGAAGCCTGACCCTCACCCGTCCCCTAATCCTAACCCGTACGCTCACACTAACTCGCGCCCTCACACACACGCTCCCCCTAAAGCGTTGTCAGACCCTCACCTGGACCCTAAACCGTCCCCGTCCCCTAACCCTAACCCTAGCCCGAACCCTAACCCTAACCCTTCCCCGAAGCCTGACCCTCACCCGTCCCCTAATCCTAACCCGTAGGCTCACACTAACCCGCGCCCTCACACGCACGCTCCCCCTAAAGCGTTGTCGGACCCTCACCTGGACCCTAAACCGTCCCCGTCCCCTAACCCTAACCCTAGCCCGAACCGTAACTCTAACCCTTCCCCGAAACCTGACCCTCACCCGTCCCCTAATCCTAACCCGTAGGCTCACACTAACCCGCGCCCTCACACGCATGCTCCCCTAAAGCATTGTCGGAACCTCACCTGGACCCTAAACCGTCCCCCTTCCCTAACTCTAACCCTAGCCCGAACCATAACCCTACCCCTTCCCCAAAGCCTGACCCTCACCCGTCCTCTAATCCTAACCCGTACGCTAACACTAACCCGCGCCCTCACACGCACGCTCCCCCTAAAGCGTTGTCGGACCCTCAATTGGACCCTAAGCCGTCCTCGTCCCCTAACCCTAACCCTAGCCCGAACCCTAACCCTAACCCTTCCCCGAAGCCTGACCCTCACCCGTCCCCTAATCCTAACCCGCACGCTAACACTAACCCGGGCCCTCACACGCATGCTCCCCCTAAAGCGTTGTCAGACCCTCACCTGGACCCTAAACCGTCCCCGTCCCCTAACCCTAACCCTAGCCCGAACCCTAACCCTAACACTTCCCCGAAGCCTGACCCTCACCCGTCCCCTAATCCTAACCCGTAGGCTCACACTAACCCGCGCCCTTACACGCACGCTCCCCCTAAAGCGTTGTCGGACCCTCACCAGGACCCTAAACCGTCCCCGTCCCCTAACCCTAACCCTAGCCCGAACCCTAACCATAACACTTCCCCGAAGCCTGACCCTCACCCGTCCCCTAATCCTAACCCGTACGCTAACACTAACCCGCGCCCGGACACGCACGCTCCCCCTAAAGCGTTGTCGGACCCTCAATTGGACCCTAAACCGTCCCCATCCCCTAACCCTAACCCTAGCCCGAACCCTAAACCTAACACTTCCCCGAAGCCTGACCCTCACCCGTCCCCTAATCCTAACCCGTAGGCTCACACTAACCCGCGCCCTCACACACACGCTCCCCCTAAAGCGTTGTCGGACCCTCACCTGGACCCTAAACCGTCCCCGTCCCCTAACCCTAACCCTAGCCCGAACCCTAACCCTAACCCTTCCCCGAAACCTGACCCTCACCCGTCCCCTAATCCTAACCCGTAGGCTCACACTAACCCGCGCCCTCACACGCACGCTCCCCTAAAGCATTGTCGGAACCTCACCTGGACCCTAAACCGTCCACCTTCCCTAACCCTAACCCTAGCCCGAACCCTAACCCTAACCCTTCCCCGAAGCATGACCCTCACCCGTCCCCTAATCCTAACCCGTACGCTAACACTAACCCGCGCCCTCACACGCACCCTCCCCCTAAAGCGTTGTCGGAACCTCAGTTGGACCCTAAGCCGTCCCCATCCCCTAACCCTAACCCTAGCCCGAACCCTAAACCTAACCCTTCCCCGAAGCCTGACCCTCACCCGTCCCCTAATCCTAACCCGCACGCTAACACTAACCCGGGCCCTCACACGCATGCTACCCCTAAAGCGTTGTCAGACCCTCACCTGGACCCTAAACCGTCCCCGTCCCCTAACCCTAACCCTAGCCAGAACCCTAACCCTAACCCTTCAACTAAGCCTGACCCTCACCCGTCCCCTAATCCTAACCCGTAGGCTCACACTAACCCGCGCCCTCACACGCACACTCCCCCTAAAGCGTTGTCGGACCCTCACCTGGACCCTAAACCGTCCCCGTCCCCTAACCCTAACCCTAGCCCGAACACTAACCCTAACCCTTCCCCGAAGCCTGACCCTCACCCGTCCCCTAATCCTAACCCGTACGCTCACACTAACTCGCGCCCTCACACGCACGCTCCCCCTAAAGCGTTGTCGGACCCTCACCTGGACCCTAAACCGTCCCCGTCCCCTAACCCTAACCCTAGCCCGAACCCTAACCGTAATCCTTCCCCGAAGCCTGACGCTCACCCGTCCCCTAATCCTAACCCGTACGGTAACACTAACCCGCGCCCTCACACGCACGCTCCCCCTAAGGCGTTGTCGGACCCTCACCTGGACCCTAAACCGTCCCCGTCCCCGTCCCCTAACCCTAGCCCGAACCCTAACCCTAACCCTTCCCCGAAGCCTGACCCTCACCCGTCACCTAATCCTAACCCGTAGGCTCACACTAACCCGCGCCCTCACACGCACGCTCCCCCTAAAGCGCTGTCGGACCCTCACCTGGACCCTAAACCGTCCCCGTCCCCTAACCCTAACCCTAGCCCGAACCCTAACCCTAACCCTTCCCCGAAGCCTGACCCTCACCCGTCCCCTAATCATAACCCGTAGGCTCACACTAACCCGCGCGCTCACACGCACGCTCCCCCTAAAGCGTTGTCGGACCCTCACCTCGACCCTAAACCGTCCCCGTCCCCTAACCCTAACCCTAGCCCGAACCCTAACCCTAACCCTTCCCCGAAGCCTGACACTCATCCGTCACCTAATCATAACCCGTAGGCTCACACTAACCCGCGCGCTCACACGCACGCTCCCCCTAAAGCGTTGTCGGACCCTCACCTCGACCCTAAACCGTCCCCGTCCCCTAACCCTAACCCTAGCCCGAACCCTAACCCTAACCCTTCCCCGAAGCCTGACACTCACCCGTCCCCTAATCCTGACCCGTACGCTAACACTAACCCGCGCCCTCACAGGCACGCTCCCCCTAAAGTGTTGTCGTATCCTCAGCTGGATCCTAAACCGTCCCCGTCCCCTAACCCTAACCCTAGCCCGAACCCTAACCCTAACACTTCCCCGAAGCCTGACCCTAACCCGTCCCCTAATCCTAACCCGTAGGCTCACTCTAACCCGCGCCCTCACACGCACGCTCCCCCTAAAGCGTTGTCGGACCCTCACCTGGACCCTAAACCGTCCCCGTCCCCTAACCCTAACCCTAGCCCGAACCCTAACCCTAAACCTTCCCCGAAGCCTGACGCTCACCCGTCCCCTAATCCTAACACGTACGGTAACACTAACCCGCGCCCTCACACGCACGCTCCCCCTAAAGCGTTGTCGGACCCTCACCTGGACCCTAAACCGTCCCCGTCCCCTAACCCTAACCCTAGCCCGAACCCTAACCCTAACCCTTCCCCGAAGCCTGACCCTCAACCGTCCCCTAATCATAACCCGTAGGCTCACACTAACCCGCGCGCTCACACGCACGCTCCCCCTAAAGCGTTGTCGGACCCTCACCTCGACCCTAAACCGTCCCCGTCCCCTAACCCTAACCCTAGCCCGAACCCTAACCCTAACACTTCCCCGAAGCCTGACACTCATCCGTCACCTAATCATAACCCGTAGGCTCACACTAACCCGCGCGCTCACACGCACGCTCCCCCTAAAGCATTGTCGGACCCTCACCAGGACCCTAAACCGTCCCCGTACCCTAACCCTAACCCTATCCCGAACCCTAACCCTAACCCTTCCCCGAAGCCTGACCCTCACCCGTCCCCTAATCCTAACCCGTACGCTAACACTAACCCGCGCCCTCACACGCACGATCCCCCTAAAGCGTTGTCGGACCCTCAATTGAACCCTAAGCCGTCCCCGTCCCCTATCCCTAACCCTAGCCCGAACCCTAACCCTAACTCTTCCCCGAAGCCTGACCCTCACCCGTCCCCTAATCCTAACCCGCACGCTAACACTAACCCGGGCCATCACACGCATGCTCCCCCTAAAGCGTTGTCAGACCCTCACCTGGACCCTAAACCGTCCCCGTCCCCTAACCCTAACCCTAGCCCGAAAACTAACCCTAACACTTCCATGAAGCCTGACCCTCACCCGTCCCGTAATCCTAAGCCGTACGCTAACACTAACCCACGCCCTCACACGCACGCTCCCCCTAAAGCGTTGTCGGACCCTCACCTGGACCCTAAACCGTCCCCGTCCCCTAACCCTAACCCTAGCCCTAGCCCGAACCCTAACCCTAACCCTTCCCCGAAGCCTGACCCTCACCCGTCACCTAATCCTAAACCGTAGGCTCACACTAACCCGCGCCCTCACACGCACGCTCCCCCTAAAGCATTGTCGGACCCTCACCTGGACCCTAAACCGTCCCCGTCCCCTAACCCTAACCCTAGCCCGAACCCTAACCCTAAACCTTCCCCGAAGCATGACCCTCACCTGTCCCCTAATCCTAACCCGTACGCTAACACTAACCCGCGCCCTCACACGCACGCTCCCCCTAAAGCGGTGTCGGACCCTCAATTGGACCCTAAGCCGTCCCCGTCCCCTAACCCTAACCCTAGCCCGAACCCTAACACTAACCCTTCCCCGAAGCCTGACCCTCACCCGTCCCCTAATCCTAACCCGTACGCTAACACTAACCCACGCCCTCACACGCACGCTCCCCCTAAAGCATTGTCGGACCCTCACCTGGACCCTAAACCGTCCCCGTCCCCTAACCCTAACCCTAGCCCGAACCCTAACCCTAACCCTTCCCCGAAGCCTGACCCTCACCCGTCCCCTAATCCTAACCCGTACGGTAACAGTAACCCGCGCCCTCACACGCACGCTCCCCCTAAAGCGTTGTCGGACCCTCACCTGGACCCTAAACCGTCCCCGTCCCCTAACCCTAACCCTAGCCCGAACCCTAACCCTAACCCTTCCCCGAAGCCTGACCCTCACCCGTCCCCTAATCCTAACCCGTAGGCTCACACTAACCCGCGCGCTCACACGCACGATCCCCCTAAAGCGTTGTCGGACCCTCACCTGGACCCTAAACCGTCCCCGTCCCCTAACCCTAACCCTAGCCCGAACCCTAACCCTAACCCTTCCCCGAAGCATGACCCTCACCCGTCCCCTAATCCTAAGCCGTACGCTAACACTAACCCACGCCCTCACACGCACGCTCCCCCTAAAACGTTGTCGGACCCTCACCTGGACCCTAAACCGTCCCCATCCCCTAACCCTAACCCTAGCCCGAAACCTAACCCTAACCCTTCCCCGAAGCCTGACCCTCACCCGTCCCCTAATCCTAACCCGTACGCTAACACTAACCCGCGCCCTCACATGCACGCTCCCCCTTAAGCGTTGTCGGACCCTCACCTGGTCCCTAAACCGTCCCCGTACCCTAACCCTAACCCTAGCCCGAACCCTAACCCTAACCCTTCCCCGAAACCTGACCCTCACCCGTCCCCTAATCCTAACCCGTAGGCTCACACTAACCCGCGCCCTCACACGCACGCTCCCCCTAATGCATTGTCGGAACCTCACCTGGACCCTAAACCGTCCCCGTAGCCTAACCCTAACCGTAGCCCGAACCCTAACCCTAACCCTTCCCCGAAGCCTGACCCTCACCCGTCCCCTAATCCTAACCCGTACGCTAACACTAACCCGCGCCCTCACACGCACGCCCCCCCTAAAGCGTTGTCGGACCCTCAATTGGACCCTAAGCCGTCCCCGTCCCCTAACCCTAACCCTAGCCCGAACCCTAACCCTAACCCTTCCCCGAAGCCTGACCCTCACCCGTCCCCTAATCCTAACCCGCACGCTAACACTAACCTGGGCCCTCACACGCATGCTCCCCCTAAAGCGTTGTCAGACCCTCACCTGGACCCTAAACCGTCCCCGTCCCCTAACACTAACCCTAGCCCGAACCCTAACCCTAACACTTCCCCGAAGCCTGACCCTAACCCGTCCCCTAATCCTAACCCGTAGGCTCACTCTAACCCGCGCCCTCACACGCACGCTCCCCCTAAAGCGTTGTCGGACCCTCACCTGGACCCTAAACCGTCCCCGTCCCCTAACCCTAACCCTAGCCCAAACCCTAACCCTAAACCTTCCCCGAAGCCTGACGCTCACCCGTCCCCTAATCCTAACACGTACGGTAACACTAACCCGCGCCCTCACACGCACGCTCCCCCTAAAGCGTTGTCGGACCCTCACCTGGACCCTAAACCGTCCCCGTCCCCTAACCCTAACCCTAGCCCGAACCCTAACCCTAACCCTTCCCCGAAGCCTGACCCTCACCCGTCACCTAATCCTAACCAGTAGGCTCACACTAACCCGCGTCCTCACACGCACGATCCCCCTAAAGCGTTGTCGGACCCTCACCTCGACCCTAAACCGTCCCCGTCCCCTAACCCTAACCCTAGCCCGAACCCTAACCCTAACCCTTCCCCGAAGCATGACCCTCACCTGTCCCCTAATCCTAACCGTACGGTAACACTAACCCACGCCCTCACACGCACGCTCCCCCTAAAGCGTTGTCGGACCCTCACCTGGACCCTAAACCGTCCCCGTACCCTAACCCTAACCCTAGCCCGAACCCTAACCCTAACCCTTCCCCGAAGCCTGACCCTCACCCGTCCCCTAATCCTAACCCGTACGCTAAACTAACCCACGCCCTCACACGCACGCTCCCCCTAAAGCGTTGTCGGACCCTCACCTGGACCCTAAACCGTCCCCGTCCCCTAACACTAACCCTAGCCCGAACCCTAACCCTAACCCTTCCCCGAAGCCTGACCCTCACCCGTCCCCTAATCCTAACCCGTAGGCTCACACTAACCCGCGCCCTCACACGCACGCTCCCCCTAAAGCGTTGTCAGACCCTCAGCTGGATCCTAAACCGTCCCCGTCCCCTAATCCTAACCCTAGCCCGAACCCTAACCCTAACCCTTCCCCGAAGCCTGACCCTCACCCGTCCCCTAATCCTAACCCGTAGGCTCACACTAACCCGTGCCCTTACACGCACGCTCCCCCTAAAGCGTTGTCGGACCCTCACCAGGACCCTAAACCGTCCCCGTCCCCTAAGCCTAACCCTAGCCCGAACCCTAACCATAACACTTCCCCGAAGCCTGACCCTCACCCGTCCCCTAATCCTAACCCGTACGCTCACACTAACTCGCGCCCTCACACGCACGCTCCCCCTAAAGCGTTGTCAGACCCTCACCTGGACCCTAAACCGTCCCCGTCCCCTAACCCTAACCCTAGCCCGAACCCTAACCCTAACCCTTCCCCGAAGCCTGACCCTCACCCGTCCCCTAATCCTAACCCGTAGGCTCACACTAACCCACGCCCTCACACGCACGCTCCCCCTAAAGCGTTGTCGGACCCTCACCTGGACCCTAAACCGTCCCCGTCCCCTAACCCTAACCCTAGCCCGAACCCTAACCCTAACCCTTCCCCGAAGCCTGACCCTCACCCGTCCCCTAATCCTAACCCGTAGGCTCACACTAACCCGCCCCTCACACGCACGCTCCCCCTAAAGCATTGTCGGAACCTCACCTGGACCCTAAACCGTCCCCGTACCCTAACCCTAACCCTAGCCCTAGCCCGAACCCTAACCATTCCCCGAAGCCTGACCCTCACCCGTCCCCTAATCCTAACCCGTACGCTAACACTAACCCGCGCCCTCACACGCGCGCTCCCCCTAAAGCGTTGTCGGACCCTCAATTGGACCCTAAGCCGTCCCCGTCCCCTAAACCTAACCCTAGCCCGAACCCTAACCCTAACACTTCCCCGAAGCCTGACCCTCACCCGTCCCCTAATCCTAAACCGTACGCTAACACTAACCCGCGCCCTCACACGCACGCTCCCCCTTAAGCGTTGTCGGACCCTCACCTGGACCCTAAACCGTCCCCGTCCCCTAACCCTAACCCTAGCCCGAACCCTAACCCTAACCCTTCCCCAAAGCCTGACCCTCACCCGTCCCCTAATCCTAACCCGTAGGCTCACACTAACCCGCGCGCTCACCCGCACGCTCCCCCTAAAGCGTTGTCGGACCCTCACCTGGACCCTAAACCGTCCCCGTCCCCTAACCCTAACCCTAGCCCGAACCCTAACCCTAACCCTTCCCCGAAGCCTGACCCTCACCCGTCACCTAATCCTAACCCGTACGGTAACACTAACCCGCGCCCTCACACGCACGCTCCCCCTAAAGCGTTGTCGGACCCTCACCTGGACCCTAAACCGTCCCCGTCCCCTAACCCTAACCCTAGCCCGAACCCTAACCCTAACCCTTCCCCGAAGCCTGACCCTCAACCGTCACCTAATCCTAACCCGTAGGCTCACACTAACCCGCGACCTCACACATACGATCCCCCTAAAGCGTTGTCGGACCCTCCACTGGACCCTAAACCGTCCCCGTCCCCTAACCCTAACCCTAGCCCGAACCCTAACCCTAACCCTTCCCCGAAGCATGACCCTCACCCGTCCCCTAATCCTAACCCGTACGCTAACACTAACCCGCGCCCTCACACGCACGCTCCCCCTAAATCGTTGTCGGACCCTCACCTGGACCCTAAACCGTCCCCGTCCCCTAACCCTAACCCTAGCCCGAACCCTAACCATAACACTTCCCCGAAGCCTGACCCTCACCCGTCCCCTAATCCTAACCCGTACGCTGACACTAACTCGCGCCCTCACACGCACGCTCCCCCTAAAGCGTTGTCAGACCCTCACCTGGACCCTAAACCGTCCCCGTGCCCTAACCCTAACCCTAGCCCGAACCCTAACCCTAACCCTTCCCCGAAACCTGACCCTCACCCTTCCCCTAATCCTACCCGTAGGCTCACACTAACCCGCGCCCTCATACGCACGCTCCCCCTAATGCATTGTCGGAACCTCACCTGGACCCTAAACCGTCCCCGTCCCCTAACCCTAACCGTAGCCCGAACCCTAACCCTAACCCTTCCCCGAAGCCTGACACTCACCCGTCCCCTAATCCTAACCCGTACGCTAAACTAACCCGCGCCCTCACACACACGCTCCCCCTAAAGCGTTGTCGGACCCTCACCTGGACCCTAAACCGTCCCCGTCCCCTAACCCTAACCCTAGCCCGAACCCTAACCATAACACTTCCCCGAAGCCTGACCCTCACCCGTCCCCTAATCCTAACCCGTACGCTCACACTAACTCGCGCCCTCACACGCACGCTCCCCCTAAAGCGTTGTCAGACCCTCACCTGGACCCTAAACCGTCCCCGTCCCCTAACCCTAACCCTAGCCCGAACCCTAACCCTAACCCTTCCCCGAAGCCTGACCCTCACCCGTCCCCTAATCCTAACCCGTAGGCTCACACTAACCCACGCCCTCACACGCACGCTCCCCCTAAAGCGTTGTCGGACCCTCACCTGGACCCTAAACCGTCCCCCTTCCCTAACCCTAACCCTAGCCCGAACCCTAACCCTAACCCTTCCCCGAAGCCTGACCCTCACCCGTCCCCTAATCCTAACCCGCACGCTAACACTAACCCGGGCCCTCACACGCATGCTCCCCCTAAAGCGTTGTCAGACCCTCACCTGAACCCTAAACCGTCCCCGTCCCCTAACCCTAACCCTAGCCCGAACCCTAACCCTAACACTTCCCCGAAGCCTGACCCTCACCCGTCCCCTAATCCTAACCCGTAGGCTCACACTAACCCGCGCCCTTACACGCACGCTCCCCCTAAAGCGTTGTCGGAGCCTCACCAGGACCTTAAACCGTCCCCGTCCCCTAACCCTAACCCTAGCCCGAACCCTAACCCTAACACTTCCCCGAAGCCTGACCCTCACCCGTCCCCTAATCCTAACCCGTACGCTCACACTAACTCGCGCCCTCACACGCACGCTCCCCCTAAAGCGTTGTCAGACCCTCACCTGGACCCTAAACCGTCCCCGTCCCCTAACCCTAACCCTAGCCCGAACCCTAACCCTAACCCTTCCCCGAAGCCTGACCCTCACCCGTCCCCTAATCCTAACCCGTAGGCTCACACTAACCCGCGCCCTCACACGCACGCTCCCCCAAAAGCGTTGTCGGACCCTCACCTGGACCCTAAACCGTACCCGTCCCCTAACCCTAACCCTAGCCCGAACCGTAACCCTAACCCTTCCCCGAAACCTGACCCTCACCCGTCCACTAATCCTAACCCGTAGGCTCACACTGACCCGCGCCCTCACAGGCACGCTCCCCTAAAGCATGGTCGGAACCTCTCCTGGACCCTAAACCGTCCCCCTTCCCTAACCCTAACCCTAGCCCGAACCCTAACCCTAACCCTTCCCCGAAGCCTGACCCTCACCCGTCCCCTAATCCTAACCCGCACGCTAACACTAACCCGGGCCCTCACACGCATGCTCCCCCTAAAGCGTTGTCAGACCCTCACCTGGACCCTAAACCGTCCCCGTCCCCTAACCCTAACCCTAGCCCGAACCCTAACCCTAACACTTCCCCGAAGCCTGACCCTCACCCGTCCCCTAATCCTAACCCGTAGGCTCACACTAACCCGCGCCCTTACACGCACGCTCCCCCTAAAGCGTTGTCGGACCCTCACCAGGACCCTAAACCGTCCCCGTCCCCTAACCCTAACCCTAGCCCGAACAATAACCATAACACTTCCCCGAAACCTGACCCTCACCCGTCCCCTAATCCTAACCCGTACGCTCACACTAACTCGCGCCCTCACACGCACGCTCCCCCTAAAGCGTTGTCAGACCCTCACCTGGACACTAAACCATCCCCGTCCCCTAACCCTAACCCTAGCCCGAACCCTAACCCTAACCCTTCCCCGAAGCCTGACCCTCACCCGTCCCCTAATCCTAACCCGTAGGCTCACACTAACCCGCGCCCTCACACGCACGCTCCCCCTAAAGCGTTGTCGGACCTTCAATTGGACCCTAAGCCGTCCCCATCCCCTAACCCTAACCCTAGCCCGAACCCTAAACCTAACCCTTCCCCGAAGCCTGACCCTCACCCGTCCCCTAATCCTAACCCGTAGGCTCACACTAACCCGCGCCCTTACACGCACGCTCCCCCTAAAGCGTTGTCGGACCCTCACCAGGACCCTAAACCGTCCCCGTCCCCTAACCCTAACCCTAGCCCGAACCCTAACCATAACACTTCCCCGAAGCCTGACCCTCACCCGTCCCCTAATCCTAACATGTACGCTCACACTAACTCGCGCCCTCACACGCACGCTCCCCCTAAAGCGTTGTCAGACCCTCACCTGGACCCTAAACCGTCCCCGTCCCCTAACCCTAACCATAGCCCGAACCCTAACCCTAACACTTCCCCGAAGCCTGACCCTCACCCGTCCCCTAATCCTAACCCGTAGGCTCACACTAACCCGCGCCCTCACACGCACGCTCCCCCTAAAGCGTTGTCGGACCCTCACCTGGACCCTAAACCGTCCCCGTCCCCTAACCCTAACCCTAGCCCGAACCCTAACCCTAACCCTTCCCCGAAACCTGACCCTCACCCGTCCCCTAATCCTAACTCGTAGGCTCACACTAACCCGCGCCCTCACACGCACGCTCCCCTAAAGCATTGTCGGAACCTCACCTGGACCCTAAACCGTCCCCCTTCCCTAACCCTAACCCTAGCCCGAACCCTAACCCTAACCCTTCCCCAAAGCCTGACCCTCAGCCGTCCTCTAATCCTAACCCGTACGCTAACACTAACCCGCGCCCTCACATGCACGCTCCCCCTAAAGCGCTGTCGGACCCTCAATTGGACCCTAAGCCGTCCCCGTCCCCTAACCCTAACCCTAGCCCGAACCCTAACCCTAACCCTTCCCCGAAGCCTGACCCTCACCCGTCCCCTAATCCTAACCCGTACGCTAACACTAACCCACGCCCTCACACGCACGCTCCCACTAAAGCGTTGTCGGACCCTCACCTGGACCCTAAACCGTCCCCGTCCCCTAACCCTAACCCTAGCCCGAACCCTAACCCTAACACTTCCCCGAAGCCTGAACCTCACCCGTCAACTAATCCTAAACCGTAGGCTCACACTAACCCGCGCCCTCACACGCACGATCCCCCTAAAGCGTTGTCGGACCCTCACCTGGACCCTAAACCGTCCCCGTCCCCTAACCCTAACCCTAGCCCGAACCGTAACCCTAACACTTCCCCGAAGCATGACCCTCACCCGTCCCCTAATCCTAAGCCGTACGCTAACACTAACCCGCACCCTCACACGCACGCTCCCCATAAAGCGTTGTCGGACCCTCACCTGGACCCTAAACCGTCCCCGTCCCCTAACCCTAACCCTAGCCCGAACCCTAACCCTAACCCTTCCCCGAAGCCTGACCCTCACCCGTCCCCTAATCCTAACCCGTACGCTAACACTAACCCGCGCCCTCACACGCACGCTCCCCCTAAAGCGTTGTCGGACCCTCAGATGGATCCTAAACCGTCCCCGTCCCCTAACCCTAACCCTAGCCCGAACACTAACCCTAACCCTTCCCCGAAGCCTGACCCTCACCCGTCCCCTAATCCTAACCCGTAGGCTCACACTAACCCGCGCCCTCACACGCACGCTCCCCCTAAAGCGTTGTCGGACCCTCACCTGGACCCTAAACCGTCCCCGTCCCCTAAACCTAACCCTAGCCCGAACCCTAACCCTAACACTTCCCCGAAGCCTGAACCTCACCCGTCACCTAATCCTAAACCGTAGGCTCACACTAACCCGCGCCCTCACACGCACGATCCCCCTAAAGCGTTGTCGGACCCTCACCTGGACCCTAAACCGTCCCCGTCCCCTAACCCTAACCCTAGCCCGAACCGTAACCCTAACACTTCCCCGAAGCATGACCCTCACCAGTCCCCTAATCCTAAGCCGTACGCTAACACTAACCCGCACCCTCACACGCACGCTC
Organism: Lagenorhynchus albirostris; assembly: GCF_949774975.1. NCBI lineage: Eukaryota > Metazoa > Chordata > Mammalia > Artiodactyla > Delphinidae > Lagenorhynchus > Lagenorhynchus albirostris. Next base: position 1,012,216 of record NW_026783505.1, on the reverse strand, counting down.
CCCATAAAGCGTTGTCGGACCCTCACCTGGACCCTAAACCTTCCCCGTCCCCTAACCCTAACCCTAGCCCGAACCCTAACCCTAACCCTTCCCCGAAGCCTGACCCTCACCCGTCCCCTAATCCTAACCCGTACGCTAACACTAACCCGCGCCCTCACACGCACGCTCCCCCTAAAGCGTTGTCGGACCCTCAGATGGATCCTAAACCGTCCCCGTCCCCTAACCCTAACCCTAGCCCGAACCCTAACCCTAACCCTTCCCCGAAGCCTGACCCTCACCCGTCCCCTAATCCTAACCCGTAGGCTCACACTAACCCGCGCCCTTACACGCACGCTCCCCCTAAAGCGTTGTCGGACCCTCACCAGGACCCTAAACCGTCCCCGTCCCCTAACCCTAACCCTAGCCCGAACCCTAACCCTAACCCTTCCCCGAAACCTGACCCTCACCCGTCCACTAATCCTAACCCGCAGGCTCACACTAACTCGCGCCCTCACACGCACGCTCCCCCTAAAGCGTTGTCAGACCCTCACCTGGACCCTAAACCGTCCCCGTCCCCTAACCCTAACCCTAGCCCGAACCCTAACCCTAACACTTCCCCGAAGCCTGAACCTCACCCGTCCCCTAATCCTAACCCGTAGGCTCACATTAACCCGCGCCCTCACATGCACGCTCCCCCTAATGCGTTGTCAGACCCTCACCTGGACCCTAAACCATCCCCGTCCCCTAACCCTAACCCTAACCCTAACCCTTCCCCGAAGCCTGACCCTCACCCGTCCCCTAATCCTAACCCGTAGGCTCACACTAACCCGCGCCCTCACACGCACGCTCCCCCTAAAGCGTTGTCGGACCCTCAGATGGATCCTAAACCGTCCCCGTCCCCTAACCCTAACCCTAGCCCGAACCCTAACCCTAACACTTCCCCGAAGCCTGACCCTCACCCGTCCCCTAATCTAACCCGTAGGCTCACACTAACCCGCGCCCTTACACGCACGCTCCCCCTAAAGCGTTGTCGGACCCTCACCAGGACCCTAAACCGTCCCCGTCCTCTAACCCTAACCCTAGCCCGAACCCTAACCAGAACACTTCCCCGAAGCCTGACCCTCACCCGTCCCCTAATCCTAACCCGTAGGCTCACACTAACCCGCGCCCTCACACGCACGCTCCTCCTAAAGCGTTGTCGGACCCTCACCTGGACCCTAAACCGTCCCCGTCCCCTAAACCTAACCCTAGCCCGAACCCTAACCCTAACCCTTCCCCGAAACCTGACCCTCACCCGTCCACTAATCCTAACCCGTAGGCTCACACTAACTCGCGCCCTCACACGCACGCTCCCCCTAAAGCGTTGTCGGACCCTCACCTGGACCCTAAACCGTCCCCGTCCCCTAACCCTAACCCTAGCCCGAACCCTAACCCTAACCCTTCCCAGAAACCTGACCCTCACCCGTCCCCTAATCCTAACCCGTAGGCTCACACTAACCCGCGCCCTCACACGCACGCTCCCCTAAAGCATTGTCGGAACCTCACCTGGACCCTAAACCGTCCCCCTTCCCTAACCCTAACCCTAGCCCGAACCCTAAACCTAACCCTTCCCCGAAGCCTGACCCTCATCCGTCCCCTAATCCTAACCCGTACGCTAACACTAACCCGCGCCCTCACACGCACGCTCCCCCTAAAGCGTTGTCGGACCCTCAGATGGATCCTAAACCGTCCCCGTCCCCTAACCCTAACCCTAGCCCGAACCCTAACCCTAACACTTCCCCGAAGCCTGACCCTCACCCGTCCCCTAATCCTAACCCGTAGGCTCACACTAACCCGCGCCTTTACACGCACGCTCCCCCTAAAGCGTTGTCGGACCCTCACCAGGACCCTAAACCGTCCCCGTCCTCTAACCCTAACCCTAGCCCGAACCCTAACCAGAACACTTCCCCGAAGCCTGACCCTCACCCGTCCCCTAATCCTAACCCGTAGGCTCACACTAACCCGCGCCCTAACACGCACGCTCCCCCTAAAGCGTTGTCAGACCCTCACCTGGACCCTAAACCGTCCCCGTCCCCTAACCCTAACCCTAGCCCGAACCCTAACCCTAACCCTTCCCCGAAACCTGACCCTCACCCGTCCACTAATCCTAACCCGTAGGCTCTCACTAACTCGCGCCCTCACACGCACGCTCCCCCTAAAGCGTTGTCGGACCCTCACCTGGACCCTAAACCGTCCCCGTCCCCTAACCCTAACCCTAGCCCGAACCCTAACCCTAATCCTTCCCCGAAGCCTGACCCTCACCCGTCCCCTAATCCTAACCCGTACGGTAACACTAACCCGCGCCCTCACACGCACGCTCCCCCTAAAGCGTTGTCGGACCCTCACCTTGACCCTAAACCGTCCCCGTCCCCTAACCCTAACCCTAGCCCGAACCCTAACCCTAACCCTTCCCCGAAGCATGACCCTCACCCGTCCCCTAATCCTAAGCCGTACGCTAACACTAACCCGCGCCCTCACACGCACGCTCCCCCTAAAGCGTTGTCGGACCCTCACCTGGACCCTAAACCGTCCCCGTCCCCTAACCCTAACCCTAGCCCGAACCCTAACCCTAACCCTTCCCCGAAGCCTGACCCTCACCCGTCCCCTAATCCTAACCCGTACGCTAACGGTAACCCGCGCCCTCACACGCACGCTCCCCCTAAAGCGTTGTCGGACCCTCACCTGGACCCTAAACCGTCCCCGTCCCCTAACCCTAACCCTAGCCCGAACCCTAACCCTAACCCTTCCCCGAAGCCTGACGTTCACCCGTCCCCTAATCCTAACCCGTACGGTAACACTAACTCGCGCCCTCACACACACGCTCCCCCTAAAGCGTTGTCAGACCCTCACCTGGACCCTAAACCGTCCCCGTCCCCTAACCCTAACCCTAGCCCGAACCCTAACCCTAACACTTCCCCGAAGCCTGGCCCTCACCCGTCCCCTAATCCTAACCCGTAGGCTCACACTAACCCGCGCCCTACACGCACGCTCCCCCTAAAGCGTTGTCGGACCCTCACCTGGACCCTAAACCGTCAACGTACCCTAACACTAACCCTAGCCCGAACCCTAACCCTAACCCTTCCCCGAAGCCTGACCCTCACCCGTCACCTAATCCTAACCAGTAGGCTCACACTAACCCGCGCCCTCACACGCACGCTCCCCCTAAAGCGTTGTCGGACCCTCACCTGGACCCTAAACCGTCCCCGTCCCCTAACCATAACCCTAGCCTGAACCCTAACCCTAACACTTCCCCGAAGCATGACACTCACCCGTCCCATAATCCTAAGCCGTACGCTAACACTAACCCGCGCCCTCACACGCACGCTCCCCCTAAAGCGTTGTCGGACCCTCAACTGGACCCTAAACCGTCCCCGTCTCCTAACCCTAAACCTAACCCTTCCCCGAAGCCTGACCCTCACCCGTCCCCTAATCCTAACCCGCACGCTAACACTAACCCACGCCCTCACACGCACGCTCCCCCTAAAGCGTTGTCGGAACCTCACCTGGACCCTAAACTGTCCCCGTCCCCTAACCCTAACCCTAGCCCGAACCCTAACCCTAACCCTTCCCCAAAACCTGACGCTCATCCGTTCCCTAATCCTAACCCGTACGGTAACACTAACCCGCGCCCTCACACGCACGCTCCGCCTAAAGCGTTGTCGGACCCTCACCTGGACCCTAAACCGTCCCCGTCCCCTAACCCTAACCCTAGCCCGAACCCTAACCCTAACCCTAACCCTTCCCCGAAGCCTGAACCTCACCCGTCACCTAATCCTAAACCGTAGGCTCACACTAACCCGCGCCCTCACACGCTCGATCCCCGTAAAGCGTTGTCGGACACTCACCTGGACCCTAAACCGTCCCCGTCCCCTAACCCTAACCATAGCCCGAACCCTAACCCTAACCCTTCCCCTAAGCCTGACCCTCACCCGTCCCCTAATCCTAACCCGTAGGCTCACACTAACCCGCGCCCTTACACGCACGCTCCCCCTAAAGCGTTGTCGGACCCTCAGCTGGATCCTAAACCGTCCCCGTCCCCTAACCCTAACCCTAGCCCGAACCCTAACCCTAACCCTTCCCCGAAGCCTGACCCTCACCCGTCCACTAATCCTAACCCGTAGGCTCACACTAACCCACGCCCTTACACGCACGCTCCCCCTAAAGCGTTGTCGGACCCTCACCAGGACCCTAAACCGTCCCCGTCCCCTAACCCTAACCCTAGCCCGAACCCTAACCATAACACTTCCCCGAAGCCTGACCCTCACCCGTCCCCTAATCCTAACCCGTAGGCTCACACTAACCCGCGCCCTCACACGCACGCTCCCCCTAAAGCGTTGTCGGACCCTCAATTGGACCCTAAGCCGTCCCCGTCCCCTAACCCTAACCCTAGCCCGAACCCTAACCCTAACCCTTCCCCGAAGCCTGACCCTCACCCGTCACCTAATCCTAACCCGCACGCTAACACTAACCCGGGCCCTCACACGCATGCTCCCCCTAAAGCGTTGTCAGACCCTCACCTGGACCCTAAACCGTCTCCGTCCCCTAACCCTAACCCTAGCCCGAACCCTAACCCTAACCCTTCCCCGAAGCCTGACCCTCACCCGTCCCCTAATCCTAACCCGTAGGCTCGCACTAACCCGCGCCCTCACACGCACGCTCCCCCTAAAGCGTTGTCGGACCCTCACCTCGACCCTAAACCGTCCCCGTCCCCTAACCCTAACCCTAGCCCGAACCCTAACCCTAACCCTTCCCCGAAGCCGGACCCTCACCCGTCCCCTAATCCTAACCCGTACGCTAACACTAACCCGTGCCCTCACACGCACGCTCCCCCTAAAGCGTTGTCGGACCCTCACCTGGACCCTAAACCGTCCCCGCCCCTAACCCTAACCCTAGCCCGAACCCTAACCCTAACCCTTCCCCGAAGCCTGACCCTCACCCGTCCCCTAATCCTAAACCGTAGGCTCACACTAACCCGCGCCCTCACACGCATGCTCCCCCTAAAGCGTTGTCGGACACTCACCTCGACCCTAAAGCGTCCCCGTCCCCTAACCCTAACCCTAGCCCGAACCCTAACCCTTACCCTTCCCCAAAGCCTGACCCTCACCCGTCCCCTAATCCTAACCCGTACGCTCACACTAACTCGCGCCGTCACACGCACGCTCCCCCTAAAGCGTTGTCAGACCCTCACCTGGACCCTAAACCGTCCCCGTCCCCTAACCCTAACCCTAGCCCGAACCCTAACCCTAACCCTTCCCCGAAGCCTGACCCTCACCCGTCCCCTAATCCTAACCCGTACGCTAACGGTAACCCGCGCCCTCACACGCACGCTCCCCCTAAAGCGTTGTCGGACCCTCACCTGGACCCTAAACCGTCCCCGTCCCCTAACCCTAACCCTAGCCCGAACCCTAACCCTAACCCTTCCCCGAAGCCTGACGTTCACCCGTCCCCTAATCCTAACCCGTACGGTAACACTAACTCGCGCCCTCACACACACGCTCCCCCTAAAGCGTTGTCAGACCCTCACCTGGACCCTAAACCGTCCCCGTCCCCTAACCCTAACCCTAGCCCGAACCCTAACCCTAACACTTCCCCGAAGCCTGACCCTCACCCGTCCCCTAATCCTAACCCGTAGGCTCACACTAACCCGCGCACTACACGCACGCTCCCCCTAAAGCGTTGTCGGACCCTCACCTGGACCCTAAACCGTCAACGTACCCTAACACTAACCCTAGCCCGAACCCTAACCCTAACCCTTCCCCGAAGCCTGACCCTCACCCGTCACCTAATCCTAACCAGTAGGCTCACACTAACCCGCGCCCTCACACGCACGCTCCCCCTAAAGCGTTGTCGGACCCTCACCTGGACCCTAAACCGTCCCCGTCCCCTAACCATAACCCTAGCCTGAACCCTAACCCTAACACTTCCCCGAAGCATGACACTCACCCGTCCCATAATCCTAAGCCGTACGCTAACACTAACCCGCGCCCTCACACGCACGCTCCCCCTAAAGCGTTGTCGGACCCTCAACTGGACCCTATACCGTCCCCGTCTCCTAACCCTAAACCTAACCCTTCCCCGAAGCCTGACCCTCACCCGTCCCCTAATCCTAACCCGCACGCTAACACTAACCCACGCCCTCACACGCACGCTCCCCCTAAAGCGTTGTCGGAACCTCACCTGGACCCTAAACTGTCCCCGTCCCCTAACCCTAACCCTAGCCCGAACCCTAACCCTAACCCTTCCCCAAAACCTGACGCTCATCCGTTCCCTAATCCTAACCCGTACGGTAACACTAACCCGCGCCCTCACACGCACGCTCCGCCTAAAGCGTTGTCGGACCCTCACCTGGACCCTAAACCGTCCCCGTCCCCTAACCCTAACCCTAGCCCGAACCCTAACCCTAACCCTAACCCTTCCCCGAAGCCTGAACCTCACCCGTCACCTAATCCTAAACCGTAGGCTCACACTAACCCGCGCCCTCACACGCTCGATCCCCGTAAAGCGTTGTCGGACACTCACCTGGACCCTAAACCGTCCCCGTCCCCTAACCCTAACCATAGCCCGAACCCTAACCCTAACCCTTCCCCTAAGCCTGACCCTCACCCGTCCCCTAATCCTAACCCGTAGGCTCACACTAACCCGCGCCCTTACACGCACGCTCCCCCTAAAGCGTTGTCGGACCCTCAGCTGGATCCTAAACCGTCCCCGTCCCCTAACCCTAACCCTAGCCCGAACCCTAACCCTAACCCTTCCCCGAAGCCTGACCCTCACCCGTCCACTAATCCTAACCCGTAGGCTCACACTAACCCGCGCCCTTACACGCACGCTCCCCCTAAAGCGTTGTCGGACCCTCACCAGGACCCTAAACCGTCCCCGTCCCCTAACCCTAACCCTAGCCCGAACCCTAACCATAACACTTCCCCGAAGCCTGACCCTCACCCGTCCCCTAATCCTAACCCGTAGGCTCACACTAACCCGCGCCCTCACACGCACGCTCCCCCTAAAGCGTTGTCGGACCCTCAATTGGACCCTAAGCCGTCCCCGTCCCCTAACCCTAACCCTAGCCCGAACCCTAACCCTAACCCTTCCCCGAAGCCTGACCCTCACCCGTCACCTAATCCTAACCCGCACGCTAACACTAACCCGGGCCCTCACACGCATGCTCCCCCTAAAGCGTTGTCAGACCCTCACCTGGACCCTAAACCGTCTCCGTCCCCTAACCCTAACCCTAGCCCGAACCCTAACCCTAACCCTTCCCCGAAGCCTGACCCTCACCCGTCCCCTAATCCTAACCCGTAGGCTCGCACTAACCCGCGCCCTCACACGCACGCTCCCCCTAAAGCGTTGTCGGACCCTCACCTCGACCCTAAACCGTCCCCGTCCCCTAACCCTAACCCTAGCCCGAACCCTAACCCTAACCCTTCCCCGAAGCCGGACCCTCACCCGTCCCCTAATCCTAACCCGTACGCTAACACTAACCCGTGCCCTCACACGCACGCTCCCCCTAAAGCGTTGTCGGACCCTCACCTGGACCCTAAACCGTCCCCGCCCCTAACCCTAACCCTAGCCCGAACCCTAACCCTAACCCTTCCCCGAAGCCTGACCCTCACCCGTCCCCTAATCCTAAACCGTAGGCTCACACTAACCCGCGCCCTCACACGCATGCTCCCCCTAAAGCGTTGTCGGACACTCACCTCGACCCTAAAGCGTCCCCGTCCCCTAACCCTAACCCTAGCCCGAACCCTAACCCTTACCCTTCCCCAAAGCCTGACCCTCACCCGTCCCCTAATCCTAACCCGTACGCTCACACTAACTCGCGCCGTCACACGCACGCTCCCCCTAAAGCGTTGTCAGACCCTCACCTGGACCCTAAACCGTCCCCGTCCCCTAACCCTAACCCTAGCCCGAACCCTAACCCTAACCCCTCCCCGAAGCCTGACCCTCACCCGTCCCCTAATCCTAACCCGTAGGCTCACACTAACCCGCGCCCTCACACGCACGCTCCCCCTAAAGCGTTGTCGGACCCTCACCATGACCCTAAACCGTCCCCGTCCCCTAACCCTAACCCTAGCCCGAACCCTAACCATAACACTTCCCCGAAGCCTGACCCTCACCCGTCCCCTAATCCTAACCCGTAGGCTCACACTAACCCGCGCCCTCACACGCACGCTCCCCCTAAAGCGTTGTCGGACCCTCACCTCGACCCTAAACCGTCCCCGTCCCCTAACCCTAACCCTAGCCCGAACCCTAACCCTAACCCTTCACCGAAGCCTGACCCTCACCCGTCCCCTAATCCTAACCCGTAGGCTCACACTAACCCGCGCCCTCACACGCACGATCCCCCTAAAGCGTTGTCGGACCCTCACCTGCACCCTAATCCGTCCCCGTCCCCTAACCCTAACCCTAGCCCGAACCCTAACCCTAACCCTTCCCCGAAGCATGACCCTCACCCGTCCCCTAATCCTAAGCCGTACGCTAACACTAACCCGCGCCCTCACACGCACGCTCCCCCTAAAGCGTTGTCGGACCCTCACCTGGACCCTAAACCGTCCCCGTCCCCTAACCCTAACCCTAGCCCGAACCCTAACCCTAACCCTTCCCCGAAGCCTGACCCTCACCCGTCCCCTAATCCTAACCCGTAGTCTAACACTAACCCGCGTCCTCACACGCACGCTCCCCCTAAAGCGTTGTCGGACCCTCACCTGGACCCTAAACCGTCCCCGTCCCCTAACCCTAACCCTAGCCCGAACCCTAACCCTAAACCTTCCCCGAAGCCTGACCCTCACCCGTCCCCTAATCCTAACCCGTACGCTCACACTAACTCGCGCCCTCACACGCACGCTCCCCCTAAAGCGTTGTCGGACCCTCACCTGGACCCTAAACCGTCCCCGTCCCCTAACCCTAACCCTAGCCCGAGCCCTAACCCTAACCCTTCCACGAAGCCTGACCCTCACCTGTCCCCTAATCCTAACCCGTAGGCTCACACTAACCCGCGCCCTCACACGCACGCTTCCCCTAAAGCGTTGTCGGACCATCACCTGGACCCTAAGCCGTCCCCGTCCCCTAACCCTAACCCTAGCCCGAACCCTAACCCTAACCCTTCCCCGAAGCCTGACCCTCACCCGTCCCCTAATCCTAACCCGTACGCTAACACTAACCCGCGCCCTCACACGCACGTTCCCCCTAAAGCGTTGTCGGACCCTCACCTGGACCCTAAACCGTCCCCGTCCCCTAAACCTAACCCTAGCCCGAACCCTAACCCTAACACTTCCCGAAGCCTGACCCTCACCCGTCCCCTAATCCTAAGCCGTACGCTAACACTTACCAACGCCCTCACATGCACGCTCCCCCTAAAGCGTTGTTGGAACCTCACCTGGACCCTAAACCTTCCCCGTCCCCTAACCCTAACCCTAGCCCGAACCCTAACACTAACCCTTCCCCGAAGCCTGACCCTCACCCGTCCCCTAATCCTAACCCGTAGGCTCACACTAACCCGTGCCCTTACACGCACGCTCCCCCTAAAGCGTTGTCGGACCCTCACCAGGACCCTAAACCGTCCCCGTCCCCTAACCCTTACCCTAGCCCGAACCCTAACCATAACACTTCCCCGAAGCCTGACCCTCACCCGTCCCCTAATCCTAACCCGTACGCTCACACTAACTCGCGCCCTCAGACGCACGCTCCCCCTAAAGCATTGTCAGACCCTCACCTGGACCCTAAACCGTCCCCGTCCCCTAACCCTAACCCTAGCCCGAACCCTAACCCTAACCCTTCCCCGAAGCCTGACCCTCACCCGTCCCCTAATCCTAACCCGTAGGCTCACACTAACCCACGCCCTCACACGCACGCTCCCCCTAATGCGTTGTCGGATCCTCACCTGGACCCTAAACCGTCCCCGTCCCCTAACCCTAACCCTAGCCCGAACCCTAACCCTAACCCTTCCCCGAAGCCTGACCCTCAACCGTCCCCTAATCCTAACACGTAGGCTCACACTAACCCGCGCCCTCACACGCACGCTCCCCCTAAAGCATTGTCGGAACCTCACCTGGACCCTAAACCGTCCCCGTACCCTAACCCTAACCCTAGCCCGAACCCTAACCCTAACCCTTCCCCGAAGCCTGACCCTCACCCGTCCCCTAATCCTAACCCGTACGCTAACACTAACCCACGCCCTCACACGCGTGCTCCCCCTAAAGCGTTGTCGGACCCTCAATTGGACCCTAAGCCGTCCCCGTCCCCTAACCCTAACCATAGCCCGAACCCTAACCCTAACCCTTCCCCGAAGCCTGACCCTCACCCGTCCCCTAATCCTAACCCGCACGCTAACACTAACCCGGGCCCTCACACGCATGCTCCCCCTAAAGCGTTGTCGGACCCTCACCTGGACCCTGAACCGTCCCCGTCCCCTAACCCTAACCCTAGCCCGAAACCTAACCCTAACGCTTCCCCGAAGCCTGACCCTCACCCGTCCCCTAATCCTAACCCGTAGGCTCACACTAACCCGCGCTCTCACACGCACGCTCCCCCTAAAGCGTTGTCGGACCCTCACCTGGACCCTAAACCGTCCCCGTCCCCGTCCCCTAACCCTAGCCCGAACCCTAACCCTAACCCTTCAACGAAGCCTGACCCTCACCCGTCCCCTAATCCTAACCCGTAGGCTCACACTAACCCGCCCCCTCACACGCATGCTCCCCTAAAGCGTTGTCGGACCCTAACCAGGACCCTAAACCGTCCCCGTCCCCTAACCCTAACCCTAGCCCGAACCCTAACCATAAATCTTCCCCGAAGCCTGACCCTCACCCGTCCCCTAATCCTAACCCGTACGCTAACACTAACCCACGCCCTCCCACGCACGCTCCCCCTAAAGCGTTGTCGGACCCTCACCTGGACCCTAAACCGTCCCCGTCCCCTAACCCTAACCCTAGCCCGAACCCTAACCCTAACCCTTCCCCGAAGCCTGACCCTCACCCATCACATAATCCTAACCCGTAGGCTCACACTAACCCGCGCCCTCACACGCACGATCCCCCTAAAGCGTTGTCGGACCCTCACCTGCACCCTAAACCGTCCCCGTCCCCTAACCCTAACCCTAGCCCGAACCCTAACCCTAACCCTTCCCCGAAGCATGACCCTCACCCGTCCCCTAATCCTAAGCCGTACGCTAACACTAACCCGCGCCCTCACACGCACGCTCCCCCTAAAGCGTTGTCGGACCCTCACCTGGACCCTAAACCGTCCCCGTCCCCTAACCCTAACCCTAGCCCGAACCCTAACCCTAACCCTTCCCCGAAGCCTGACCCTCACCCGTCCCCTAATCCTAACCCGTAGTCTAACACTAACCCGCGTCCTCACACGCACGCTCCCCCTAAAGCGTTGTCGGACCCTCACCTGGACCCTAAACCGTCCCCGTCCCCTAACCCTAACCCTAGCCCGAACCCTAATCCTAACCCTTCCCCGAAGCCTGACCCTCACCCGTCCCCTAATCCTAACCCGTACGCTCACACTAACTCGTGCCCTCACACGCACGCTCCCCCTAAAGCGTTGTCGGACCCTCACCTGGACCCTAAACTGTCCCCGTCCCCTAATCCTAATCCTAGCCCGAGCCCTAACCCTAACCCTTCCCCGAAGCCTGACCCTCACCTGTCCCCTAATCCTAACCCGTAGGCTCACACTAACCCGCGCCCTCACACGCACGCTTCCCCTAAAGCGTTGTCGGACCCTCACCTGGACCCTAAGCCGTCCCCGTCCCCTAACCCTAACCCTAGCCCGAACCCTAACCCTAACCCTTCCCCGAAGCCTGACCCTCACCCGTCCCCTAATCCTAACCCGTACGCTCACACTAACTCGCGTCCTCACACGCACGCTCCCCCTAAAGCGTTGTCGGACCCTCACCTGTACCCTAAACCGTCCCCGTCCCCTAACCCTAACCCTAGCCCGAACCCTAACCCTAACCCTTCCCCGAAGCCTGACCCTCACCCGTCCCCTAATCCTAACCCGTACGCTAACACTAACCCGCGCCCTCACACGCACGCTCCCCCTAAAGCGTTGTCGGACCCTCACCTGGACCCTAAACCGTCCCCGTTCCCTAAACCTAACCCTAGCCCGAACCCTAACCCTAACCCTTCCCCGAAGCCTGACCCTCACCCGTCCCCTAATCCTAAACCGTAGGCTCACACTAACCCACGCCCTCACACGCACGCTCCCCCTAAATCATTGTTGGACCCTCACCTGGACGCTAAACCGTCCCCGTCCCCTAACCCAAACCCTAGCTCGAACCCTAACCCTAACCCTTCCCCGAAGCCTGACCCTCACCCGTCCCCTAATCCTAACCCGTAGGCTCACACTAACCTGCGCCCTCACACGCACGCTCCCCCTAATGCGTTTGTCGGAACCTCACCTGGACCCTAAACCATCCCCGTACCCTAACCCTAACCCTAGCCCGAACCCTAACCCTAACCCTTTCCCGAAGCCTGACCCTCACCTATCCCCTAATCCTAACCCGTAGGCTCACACTAACCCGCGCCCTCACACGCACGATCCCCCTAAAGCGTTGTCGGACCCTCAATTGGACCCTAAGCCGTCCCCGTCCCCTAACCCTAACCCTAGCCCGAATCCTAACCCTTACCCTTCCCCCAAACCTGACCCTCACCCGTCCCCTAATCCTAACCCGCACGCTAACACTAACCCGGGCCCTCACACGCATGCTCCCCCTAAAGCGTTGTCGGACCCTCACCTGGACCCTAAACCGTCCCCGTCCCCTAACCCTAACCCTAGCCCGAAACATAACCCTAACACTTCCCCGAAGCCTGACCCTCACCCGTCCCCTAATCCTAACCCGTAGGCTCACACTAAGCCACGCCCTCACACGCACGCTCCCCCTAAAGCGTTGTCGGACCCTCACCTGGACCCTAAACCGTCCCCGTCCCCTAACACTAACCCTAGCCCGAACCCTAACCCTAACACTTCCCCGAAGCCTGACCCTCACCCGTCACCTAATCCTAACCCGTAGGCTCACACTAACCCGCGCCCTCACACACACGACCCCCTAAAGCGATGTCAGACCCTCACCTGGACCCTAAACCGTCCCCGTCCCCTAACCCTAATCCAATTCGAACCCTAACCCTAACCCTTCCCCGAAGCCTGACCCTCATCCTTCCCCTAATCCTAAGCCGTACGCTAACACTAACCCGCGCCCTCACACGCTCGCTCCCCCTGAAGCGTTTTCGGACCCTCACCTGGACCCTAAACCGTCCCTGTCCCCTAACCCTAACCCTAGCCCGAACCCTAACCCTAACCCTTCCCCGAAGCCTGACCCTCACACGTCCCCTAATCCTAACACGTAGGCTCACACTAACCCGCGCCCTCACACGCACGCTCCCCCTAAAGCGTTGTCGGACCCTCACCTGGACCCTAAACCGTCCCCGTCCCCTAACCCTAACCCTAGCCCGAACCCTAACCCCAACTCTTCAACGAAGCCTGACCCTCACCCGTCCCCTAATCCTAACCCGTAGGCTCACACTAACCCACGCCCTCACACGCACGCTCCCCCTAAAGCGTTGTCGGACCCTCACCTGGACCCTAAACCGTCCCCATACCCTAACCCTAACCCTAGCCCGAACCCTAACCCTAACCCTTCCCCGAAGCCTGACCCTCACCCGTCCCCTAATCCTAACCCGTACGCTAACACTTACCCACGCCCTCACACGCACGCTCCCCCTAAAGCGTTGTCGGACCCTCACCTGGACCCTAAACCTTCCCCGTCCCCTAACCCTAACCCTAGCCCGAACCCTAACCCTAACACTTCCCCGAAGCCTGACGCTCACCCGTCCCCTAATCCTAACACGTACGGTAACACTAACCCACGCCCTCACACGCACGCTCCCCCTAAAGCGTTGTCGGACCCTCACCTGGACCCTAAACTGTCCCCGTCCCCTAACCCTAACCCTAGCCCGAACCCTAACCCTAACCCTTCCCCGAAGCCTGACACTCACCCGTCCCCTAATCCTAATCCGTAGGCTCACACTAATCCGCGCCCTCACACGCACGCTCCCCCTAAAGCGTTGTCGGACCCTCACCTGAACCCTAAACAGTCCCCATCCCCTAACCCTAACCCTAGCCCGAACCCTAACCCTAACCCTTCCCCGAAGCCTGACCCACACCCGTCCACTAATCCTAACCCGTACGCTAACAGTAACCCGCGCCCTCACACGCACGCTCCCCCTAAAGCGTTGTCGGACCCTCACCTGGACCCTAAACCGTCCCCGTCCCCTAAACCTAACCCTAGCCCGAACACTAACCCTAACACTTCCCCGAAGCCTGACCCTCACCCGTCCACTAATCCTAACCCGTATGCTCACACTAACTCGCGTCCTCACACGCACACTCCCCCTAAAGCGTTGTCGGACCCTCACCTGGACCCTAAACCGTCCCCGTCCCCTAACCCTAACCCTAGCCCGAACCCTAACCGTAACCCTTCCCCGAAGCCTGACCCTCACCCGTCCCCTAATCCTAACCCGTAGGCTCACACTAACCCGCGCCCTCACATGCACGCTCCCACTAAGGCGTTGTCGGACCTTCACCTGGACCCTAAGCCGTCCCCGTCCCCTAACCCTAACCCTAGCCCGAACCCTAACCCTAACCCTTCCCCGAAGCCTAACCCTCACCCGTCCCCTAATCCTAACCCGTAGGCGCACATTAACCCGCGCGCTCACACGCACGCTCCCCCTAAAGCGTTGTCGGACCCTCACCTGGACCCTAAACCATCCCCGTCCCCTAACCCTAACCCTAGCCCGAACCCTAACCCTAACCCTTCCCCGAAGCCTGACCCTCAAACGTCCCCTAATCCTAAGACGTACGCTAACACTAACCCGCACCCTCACACGCACGCTCCCCCTAAAGCGTTGTCGGACCCTCACCTGGACCCTAAACCGTCCCCGTCCCCTAACCCTAACCCTAGCCCGAACCCTAACCCTAACCCTTCCCCGAAGCCTGACCCTCACCCGTCCCCTAATCCTAACCCGTAGGCTCACACTAACCCGCGCCCTCAAACGCACGCTCCCCCTAAAGCATTGTCGGACCCTCACCTGGACCCTAAACCGTCCCCGTCCCCTAACCCTAACCCTAGCCCGAACCCTAACCCTAACCCTTCAACGAAGCCTGACCCTCACACGTCCCCTAATCCTAACCCGTAGGCTCACACTAACCCGCGCCCTCACACGCACGCTCCCCCTAAAGCGTTGTCGGACCCTCACCTGGACCCTAAACCGTCCCCGTCCCCTAACCCTAACCCTAGCCCGAAACCTAACCCTAACCCTTCCCCGGAGCCTGACCCTCACCCGTCACCAAATCCTAACCCGTAGGCTCACACTAACCCACGCCCTCACACGCACGATCCCCCTAAAGCGTTGTCGGACCCTCACCTGGACCCTAAACCGTCCCCGTCCCCTAACCCTAAGCCTAGCCCGAACCCTAACCCTAACCCTTCCCCGAAGCCTGACCCTCATCCGTCCCCTAATCCTAAGCGGTACGCTAACACTAACCCGCGCCCTCACACGCACACTCCCCCTAAAGCGTTGTCGGACCCTCACCTGGACCCTAAACCGTCGCCGTCCCCTAACCCTAACCCTAGCCCGAACCCTAACCCTAACCCTTCCCGAAGCCTGACCCTCACCCGTCCCCTAATACTAACCCGTAGGCTCACACTAACCTGCGGCCTCACACGCACGCTCCCCCTAAAGCGTTTTCGGACCCTCACCTGGACCCTAAACCGTCCCCGTCCCCTAACCCTAACCCTAGCCCGAACCCTAATCCTAACCCTTCCCCGAAGCCTGATCCTCACCCGTCCCCTAATCCTAATCCGTAGGCTCACACTAACCCGCGCCCTCACACGCACGCTCCCCCTAAAGCGTTGTCGGACCCTCACCTGGACCCTAAACCGTCCCCGTCCCCTAACCCTAACCCTAGCCCGAACCCTAACCCTAACCCTTCCCCGAAGCCTGACCCTCACCCGTCCCCTAATCCTAACCCGTAGGCGCACACTAACCCGCGCCCTCACACGCACGCTCCCCCTAAAGCGTTGTCGGACCCTCACCTGGACCCTAAACCGTCCCCGTCCCCTAACCCTAACCCTAGCCCGAACCCTAACCCTAACCCTTTCCCGAAGCCTGACCCTCACCCGTCCCCGAATCCTAACCCGTACGCTAACACTAACCCGCGCCCTCACACGCACGCTCCCCCTAAAGCGTTGTCGGACCCTCACCTGGACCCTAAACCGTCCCCGTCCCCTAACCCTAACCCTAGCCCGAACCCTAACCCTAACCCTTCCCCGAAGCCTGACCTTCACCTATCCCCTAATCCTAACCCGTAGGCTCACACTAACCCGCGCCCTCACACGCACGCTCCCCCTAAAGCGTTGTCGGACCCTCAATTGGACCCTAAGCCGTCCCCGTCCCCTAACCCTAGCCCGAATCCTAACCCTAACCCTTCCCCCAAACCTGACCCTCACCCGTCCCCTAATCCTAACCCGCACGCTAACACTAACCCGGGCCCTCACACGCATGCTCCCCCTAAACCGTTGTCGGACCCTCACCTGGACCCTAAACCGTCCCCGTCCCCTAAACCTAACCCTAGCCCGAAACATAACCCTAACACTTCCCCGAAGCCTGACCCTCACCCGTCCCCTAATCCTAACCCGTAGGCTCACACTAAGCCGCGCCCTCACACGCACGCTCCCCCTAAAGCGTTGTCGGACCCTCACCTGGACACTAAACCGTCCCCGTCCCCTAACCCTAACCCTAGCCCGAACCCTAACCCTAACACTTCCCCGAAGCCTGACCCTCACCCGTCACCTAATCCTAATCCGTAGGCTCACACTAACCCGCGCCCTCACACGAACGACCCCCTGAAGCGTTGTCGGACCCTCACCTGGACCCTAAACCGTCCCCGTCCCCTAACCCTAATCCAATTCGAACCCTAACCCTAACCCTTCCCCGAAGCCTGACCCTCATCCGTCCCCTAATCCTAAGCCGTACGCTAACACTAACCCGCGCCCTCACACGCACGCTCCCCCTAAAGCGTTGTCGGACCCTCACCTGGACCCTAAACCGTCCCCGTCCCCTAACCCTAACCCTAGCCCGAACCCTAACCCTAACCCTTCCCCGAAGCCTGACCCTCACCCGTCCCCTAATCCTAACCCGTAGGCTCACACTAACCCGCGGCCTCACACGCACGCTCCCCCTAAAGCGTTGTCGGACCCTCACCTGGACCCTAAACCGTCCCCGTCCCCTAACCCTAACCCTAGCCCGAACCCTAACCCTAACCCTTCCCCGAAGCCTGACCCTCACACGTCCCCTAATCCTAACACGTAGGCTCACACTAACCCGCGCCCTCACACGCACGCTCCCCCTAAAGCGTTGTCGGACCCTCACCTGGACCCTAAACCGTCCCCATACCCTAACCCTAACCCTAGCCCGAACCCTAACCCTAACCCTTCCCCGAAGCCTGACCCTCACCCGTCCCCTAATCCTAAGCCGTACGCTAACACTTACCCACGCCCTCACACGCACGCTCCCCCTAAAGCGTTGTCGGACCCTCACCTGGACCCTAAACCTTCCCCGTCCCCTAACCCTAACCCTAGCCCGAACCCTAACCCTAACCCTTCCCCGAAGCCTGACGCTCACCCGTCCCCTAATCCTAACCCGTACGGTAACACTAACCCATGCCCTCACACGCACGCTCCCCCTAAAGCGTTGTCGGACCCTCACCTGGACCCTAAACTGTCCCCGTCCCCTAACCCTAACCCTAGCCCGAACCCTAACCCTAACCCTTCCCCGAAGCCTGACCCTCACCCGTCCCCTAATCCTAATCCGTAGGCTCACACTAACCCGCGCCCTCACACGCACGCTCCCCCTAAAGCGTTGTCGGACCCTCACCTGAACCCTAAACCGTCCCCATCCCCTAACCCTAACCCTACCCCGAACCCTAACCCTAACACTTCCCCGAAGCCTGACCCTCACCCGTCCACTAATCCTAACCCGTACGCTAACAGTAACCCGCGCCCTCACACGCACGCTCCCCCTAAAGCGTTGTCGGACCCTCACCTGGACCCTAAACCGTCCCCGTCCCCTAAACCTAACCCTAGCCCGAACACTAACCCTAACACTTCCCCGAAGCCTGACCCTCACCCGTCCCCTAATCCTAACCCGTACGCTAACACTAACCCGCGCCCTCACACGCTCGCTCCCCCTGAAGCGTTGTCGGACCCTCACCTGGACCCTAAACCGTCCCTGTCCCCTAACCCTAACCCTAGCCCGAACCCTAACCCTAACCCTTCCCCGAAGCCTGACCCTCACACGTCCCCTAATCCTAACACGTAGGCTCACACTAACCCGCGCCCTCACACGCACGCTCCCCCTAAAGCGTTGTCGGACCCTCACCTGGACCCTAAACCGGCCACGTCCCCTAACCCTAACCCTAGCCCGAACCCTAACCCTAACCCTCCCCCGAAGCCTGACCCTCACCCGTCCCCTAATCCTAACCCGTAGGCTCACACTAACCCGCGCCCTCACACGCACGCTCCCCCTAAAGCGTTGTCGGACCCTCACCTGGACCCTAAACCGTCCCCGTCCCCTAACCCTAACCCTAGCCCGAACCCTAACCCCAACCCTTCAACGAAGCCTGACCCTCACCCGTCCCCTAATCCTAACCCGTAGGCTCACACTAACCCACGCCCTCACACGCACGCTCCCCCAAAGCGTTGTCGGACCCTCACCTGGACCCTAAACCGTCCCCATACCCTAACCCTAACCCTAGCCCGAACCCTAACCCTAACCCTTCCCCGAAGCCTGACCCTCACCCGTCCCCTAATCCTAAGCCGTACGCTAACACTTACCCGCGCCCTCACACGCACGCTCCCCCTAAAGCGTTGTCGGACCCTCAATTGGACCCTAAGCCGTCCCCATCCCCTAACCCTAGCCCGAATCCTAACCCTAACCCTTCCCCCAAACCTGACCCTCACCCGTCCCCTAATCCTAACCCGCACGCTAACACTAACCCGGGCCCTCACACGCATGCTCCCCCTAAAGCGTTGTCGGACCCTCACCTGGACCCTAAACCGTCCCCGTCCCCTAAACCTAACCCTAGCCCGAAACATAACCCTAACACTTCCCCGAAGCCTGACCCTCACCCGTCCCCTAATCCTAACCCGTAGGCTCACACTAAGCCGCGCCCTCACACGCACGCTCCCCCTAAAGCGTTGTCGGACCCTCACCTGGACCCTAAACCGTGCCCGTCCCCTAACCCTAACCCTAGCCCGAACCCTAACCCTAACACTTCCCCGAAGCCTGACCCTCACCCGTCACCTAATCCTAATCCGTAGGCTCACACTAACCCGCGCCCTCACACGAACAACCCCCTAAAGCGTTGTCGGACCCTCACCTGGACCCTAAACCGTCCCCGTCCCCTAACCCTAATCCAATTCGAACCCTAACCCTAACCCTTCCCCGAAGCCTGACCCTCATCCGTCCCCTAATCCTAAGCCGTACGCTAACACTAACCTGCGCCCTCACACGCACGCTCCCCCTAAAGCGTTGTCGGACCCTCACCTGGACCCTAAACCGTCCCCGTCCCCTAACCCTAACCCTAGCCCGAACCCTAACCCTAACCCTTCCCCGAAGCCTGACCCTCACCCGTCCCCTAATCCTAACCCGTAGGCTCACACTAACCCGCGGCCTCACACGCACGCTCCCCCTAAAGCGTTGTCGGACCCTCACCTGGACCCTAAACCGTCCCCGTCCCCTAACCCTAACCCTAGCCCGAACCCTAACCCTAACCCTTCCCCGAAGCCTGGCCCTCACCCGTCCCCTAATCCTAACCCGTAGGCGCACACTAACCCGCGCCCTCACATGCACGCTCCCCCTAAAGCGTTGTCGGACCCTCACCTGGACCCTAAACCGTCCCCGTCCCCTAACCCTAAGCCTAGCCCGAACCCTAACCCTAACCCTTCCCCGAAGCCTGACCCTCACCCGTCCCCTAATCCTAACCCGTACGCTAACACTAACCCGCGCCCTCACACGCTCGCTCCCCCTGAAGCGTTGTCGGACCCTCACCTGGACCCTAAACCGTCCCTGTCCCCTAACCCTAACCCTAGCCCGAACCCTAACCCTAACCCTTCCCCGAAGCCTGACCCTCACACGTCCCCTAATCCTAACACGTAGGCTCACACTAACCCGCGCCCTCACACGCACGCTCCCCCTAAAGCGTTGTCGGACCCTCACCTGGACCCTAAACCGTCCCCATACCCTAACCCTAACCCTAGCCCGAACCCTAACCCTAACCCTTCCCCGAAGCCTGACCCTCACCCGTCCCCTAATCCTAAGCCGTACGCTAACACTTACCCACGCCCTCACACGCACGCTCCCCCTAAAGCGTTGTCGGACCCTCACCTGGACCCTAAACCTTCCCCGTCCCCTAACCCTAACCCTAGCCCGAACCCTAACCCTAACCCTTCCCCGAAGCCTGACGCTCACCCGTCCCCTAATCCTAACCCGTACGGTAACACTAACCCACGCCCTCACACGCACGCTCCCCCTAAAGCGTTGTCGGACTCTCACCTGGACCCTAAACTGTCCCCGTCCCCTAACCCTAACCCTAGCCCGAACCCTAACCCTAACCCTTCCCCGAAGCCTGACCCTCACCCGTCCCCTAATCCTAATCCGTAGGCTCACACTAACCCGCGCCCTCACACGCACGCTCCCCCTAAAGCGTTGTCGGACCCTCACCTGAACCCTAAACTGTCCCCATCCCCTAACCCTAACCCTAGCCCGAACCCTAACCCTAACACTTCCCCGAAGCCTGACCCTCACCCGTCCACTAATCCTAACCCGTACGCTAACAGTAACCCGCGCCCTCACACGCACGCTCCCCCTAAAGCGTTGTCGGACCCTCACCTGGACCCTAAACCGTCCCCGTCCCCTAAACCTAACCCTAGCCCGAACACTAACCCTAACACTTCCCCGAAGCCTGACCCTCACCCGTCCCCTAATCCTAACCCGTACGCTAACACTAACCCGCGCCCTCACACGCTCGCTCCCCCTGAAGCGTTGTCGGACCCTCACCTGGACCCTAAACCGTCCCTGTCCCCTAACCCTAACCCTAGCCCGAACCCTAACCCTAACCCTTCCCCGAAGCCTGACCCTCACACGTCCCCTAATCCTAACACGTAGGCTCACACTAACCCGCGCCGTCACACGCACGCTCCCCCTAAAGCGTTGTCGGACCCTCACCTGGACCCTAAACCGGCCACGTCCCCTAACCCTAACCCTAGCCCGAACCCTAACCCTAACCCTTCCCCGAAGCCTGACCCTCACCCGTCCCCTAATCCTAACCCGTAGGCTCACACTAACCCGCGCCCTCACACGCACGCTCCCCCTAAAGCGTTGTCGGACCCTCACCTGGACCCTAAACCGTCCCCGTCCCCTAACCCTAACCCTAGCCCGAACCCTAACCCTAACCCTTCCCCGAAGCCTGACCCTCACCCGTCCCCTAATCCTAACCCGTAGGCTCACACTAACCCACGCCCTCACACGCACGCTCCCCCTAAAGCGTTGTCGGACCCTCACCTGGACCCTAAACCGTCCCCATACCCTAACCCTAACCCTAGCCCGAACCCTAACCCTAACCCTTCCCCGAAGCCTGACCCTCACCCGTCCCCTAATCCTAACCCGTAGGCTCACACTAACCCACGCCCTCACACGCACGCTCCCCCTAAAGCGTTGTCGGACCCTCACCTGGACCCTAAACTGTCCCCGTCCCCTAACCCTAACCCTAGCCCGAACCCTAACCCTAACCCTTCCCCGAAGCCTGACCCTCACCCGTCCCCTAATCCTAATCCGTAGGCTCACACTAACCCGCGCCCTCACACGCACGCTCCCCCTAAAGCGTTGTCGGACCCTCACCTGAACCCTAAACCGTCCCCATCCCCTAACCCTAACCCTAGCCCGAACCCTAACCCTAACCCTTCCCCGAAGCCTGACCCTCACCCGTGCACTAATCCTAACCCGTACGCTAACAGTAACCCGCGCCCTCACACGCACGCTCCCCCTAAAGCGTTGTCGGACCCTCACCTGGACCCTAAACCGTCCCGGTCCCCTAACCCTAACCCTAGCCCGAACCCTAACCCTAACTCTAGCCCGAAGCCTGACCCTCACCCGTCCCCTAATCCTAAACCGTACGCTCACTCTAACCCGCGCCCTCACACGCACACTCCCCCTAAAGCGTTGTCGGACCCTCACCTGGATCCTAAACCGTCCCCTAACCCTAACCCTAACCCTAGCCCGAACCCTAACCCTAACCCTTCCCCGAAGCCTGACCCTCACCCGTCCCCTAATCCTAACCCGTACGGTAACACTAACCCGCGCCCTCACAAGCACGCTCCCCCTAAAGCGTTGTCGGACCCTCACCTGGACCCTAAACCGTCCCCGTCCCCTAACACTAACCCTAGCCCGAACCCTAACCCTAACCCTTCCCCGAAGCCTGACCCTCACCCGTCCCCTAATCCTAACCCGTAGGCTCACACTAAGCCGCGCCCTCACACGCACGCTCCCCCTAAAGCGTTGTCGGACCCTCACCTGGACCCTAAACCGTCCCTGTCCCCTAACCCTAACCCTAGCCCGAACCCTAACCCTAAGCCTTCCCCGAAGCCTGACCCGCACCCGTCCCCTAATCCTAACCCGTACGCTAACACTAACCCGCGCCCTCACACGCACGCTCCCCCTAAAGCGTTGTCGGACCCTCACCTGGACCCTAAACCGTCCCCGTCCCCTAACCCTAACCCTAGCCAGAACCCTAAACTTAACACTTCTCCGAAACCTGACCCTCACCCGTCCCCTAATCCTAACCCGTACGCTCACACTAACCCGCGCCCTCACACGCACGCTCCCCCTAAAGCGTTGTCGGACCCTCACCTGGACCCTAAACCGTCCCCGTTCCCTAACCCTAACCCTAACCCGAACCCTAACCCTAACCCTTCCCCGAAGCCTGACCCTCACACGTCCCCTAATCCTAACCCGTAGGCTCACACTAACCCGCGCCCTCACACGCACGCTCCCCCAAAGCGTTGTCGGACCCTCACACGGACCCTAAACCATACCCGTCCCCTAACCCTAACCCTAGACCGAACCCTAAACCTAACCCTTCCCCGAAGCCTGACCCTCACCCGTCCCCTAATCCTAACACGTATGCTAACACTAACCCGCGCCCTCTCACGCACGCTCCCCCTAAAGCGTTGTCAGACCCTCACCTGGACCCTAAACCGTCCCCGTCCCCTAACCCTAACCCTAGCCCGAACCCTAAACCTAACCCTTCCCCGAAGCCTGACCCTCACCCGTCCCCTAATCCTAACCCCTACGCTCACACTAACCCGCGCCCTCACACGCACGCTCCCCCTAAAGCGTTGTCGGACCCTCACCTGGACCCTAAACCGTCCCCTTCCCCTAAACCTAACCCTAGCCCTAACCCTAACCATAACACTTCCCCGAAGCCTGACCCTCACCCGTCCCCTAATCCTAACCCGTAGGCTCACACTAACCCACGCCCTCACACGCACGCTACCCCTAAAGCATTGTCGGACCCTCACCTGGACCCTAAACCGTCCCCGTCCCCTAACCCTAACCCTAGCCCGAACCCTAACCCTAACCCTTCCCCGAAGCCTGACTCTCACCCGTCCCCTAATCCTAACCCGTACGCTCACACTAACCCGCGCCCTCACATGCTCGCTCCCTATAAAGCGTTGTCGGACACTCACCTGGACCCTAAACCGTCCCCGTCCCATAACCCTAACCCTAGCCCGAACCCTAACCCTAACCCTTCCCCGAAGCCTGACCCTTACCCGTCCCCTAATCCTAACCCGTACGCTAACACTAACCCGCGCCCTCACACGCACGCTCCCCCTAAAGCGTTGTCGGACCCTCACCTGGACCCTAAACCGTCCCCGTCCCCTAACCCTAACCCTCGCCCGAACCCTAACCCTAACACTTCCCCGAAGCCTGACCCTCACCCGTCCCCTAATCCTAACCCGTAGGCTCACACTAACCCGCGCCCTCACACGCACGCTCCCCCTAAAGCGTTGTCGGACCCTCACCTGGACCCTAAACCGTCCCCGTCCCCTAACCCTAACCCTAGCCCGAACCCTAACCCTAACCCTTCCCCGAAGCCTGACCCTCACCCGTCCCCTAATCCTAACCCGTAGGCTCACACTATCCCGCGCCCTCACACGCAGTCTCCCCCTAAAGTGTGGTCGGACCCTCACCTGGACCCTAAACCGTCCCCGTCCCCAACCCTAACCCTAGCCCGAACCATAAACCTAACCCTTCCGCGAAGCCTGACCCTCACCCGTCCCCTAATCCTAACCCGTACGCTAACACTAACCCGCGCCCTCACACGCACACTCCCACTAAAGCGTTGTCGGACCCTCACCTGGACCCTAAACCGTCCCCGTCCCCTAACCCTATCCCTAGCCCGAACCCTAACCCTAACCCTTCCCCGAAGCCTGACCCTCACCCGTCCCCTAATCCTAACCCGTAGGCTCACACTAACCCGCGCCCTCACACGCACGCTCCCCCTAAAGCGTTGTCGGACCCTCACCTGGACCCTAAACCGTCCCCGTCCCCTAACCCTAACCCTACCCCGAACCATAACCCTAACCCTTCCCCGAAACCTGACCCTCACCCGTCCCCTAATCCTAACCCGTAGGCTCACACTAACCCGCGCCCTCACACGCACGCTCCCCCTAAAGCGTTGTCGGACCCTCACCTGGACCCTAAACCGTCCCCGTCCCCTAACCCTAACCCTCGCCCGAACCCTAACCCTAACCCTAAAACTTCCCCGAAGCCTGGCCCTCACCCGTCCCCTAATCATAACCCGTACGCTCACACTAATCCGCGCCCTCACACGCACGCTCCCCCTAAAGCGTTGTCGGACCCTCACCTGGACCCTAAACCGTCCCCGTCCCCTAACCCTAACCCTAGCCCGAACCCTAACCGTAACACTTCCCCGAAGCCTGACCCTCACCCGTCCCCTAATCCTAACCCGTACGCTAACACTAACCAGCGACCTGACACTTACACTCCCCTTAAAGCATTGTCGTACCCTCACCTGGACCCTAAACCTTCCCCGTCCGCTAACCCTAACCCTAGCCCGAACCCTAACCGTAACACTTCCCCGAAGCCTGACCGTCACCCGTCCCCTAATCCTAACCCGTACGCTAACACTAACCTGCGACCTGACACTTACACTCCCCTTAAAGCATTGTCGTACCCTCACCTGGACCCTAAACCTTCCCCGTCCGCTAACCCTAACCCTAGCCCGAACCCTAACCCTAACACTTCCCCGAAGTCTGACCCTCACCCATCCCCTAATCCTAAACCGTACGCTAACTCTAACAAGCGCCCTGACACGTACGCTCCCCCTAAAGTGTTGTCGTACACTCACCTGGACCCTAAACCGTCCCCATCCCCTATCCCTAACCCTAGCCCGAACCCTAACCCTAACCCTTCCCCGAAGCCTGACCCTCACCCGTCCCCTAATCCTAACCCGTACGCAGACACTAACCCGCGCCCTCACACGTACGCTCCCCGTAAACCGTTGTCGCCCCTCACCTGAACACTAAACCGTCCCCGTCCCCTAACCCTAACCCTAGCCTGAACCCTAACACTAACCCTTCCCCGAAGCCTGACCCTCACACGTCCCGTAATCCTAACCCGTACGCTAACACTAACCCGCGCCCTCACACGTACGCTCCCCCTAAAGCATTGTCATACCCTCACCTGGACCCTAAACCGTCCCCGTCCCCTAACCCTAACCGTAGCCTGAACCCTAACCCTAACACTTCCCCGAAGCCTGACTCTCACCCGTCCTCTAATCCTAACCCGAACACTAACACTAACCCGTGCCCTCACACGTACACTACCCGTAAATCGTTGTCGTACCCTCACCTGGACCCTAAACCGTCCCCGTCCCCTAATCGTAACCCTTCCCAGTAGCCTGACCCTCACCAGTCCCCTAATCCTAACCCGTACGCTAACACTAACCCATGCCCTCACACGTACGCTCACCCTAAACCATTGTCAAGCCCTCACCTGGACCCTAAACCTTCCCCGTCCCCTAACCCTAACCGTAGCGCGAACCCTAACCCTCACCCTTCCCCGAAGCCTTACCCTCACCCGTCCCCTAATCCTAACCCGTATGCTAACACTAACCCGTGCCCTCACACGTACGCTCACCCTAAACCGTTGTCGTACCCTAACCTGTCCCCTAAACCGTCCCCGTCCCCTAACCCTAACCCGAAGCCTTACCCTAACCCGTCCCCTAATCCTAACCCATACGCTAACACTAACCCGTGCCCTCACACGTACACTCACCCTAAACCATTGTCGTACCCTCACCTGTCCCCTAAACCGTCCCGATCCCCTAACCCTAACCTTAACCCTAACCCTAACCCTTACCCGATGCCTTACCCTACCCCGTCCCCTAATCCTAACCCGTACGCTAACACTAACCCGTGCCCTCACACTTACGTCACCCTAAACCTTTGTCATACCCTAACCTGTCCCCTAAACCGTCCCCATCCCCTAACCCTAACCCTATCCCTTACCTGAAGCCTTACCCTAACCCGTCCCCTAATCCTAACCCGTATGCTAAGATTAACCCGTGCCCTCACACGTACGCTCACCCTAAACCGTTGTCGTACCCTAACCTGTTCCCTAAACCGTCCCCGTCCCTTAACCCTAACCCTAACCCTAACCCTTACCCGAAGCCTTACCCTAACCCGTCAACTAATCCTGGCCCGTACGCTAACACTGACCCGTACCCTATCACGTACGCTCATCCTAAACCATTTTCGCACCCTAACCTGTACCCTAAACTGTCCCTCTCCCCTAACCCTAACCCTAACCCTTACCTGAAGCCTTACCCTAACCCGTCCCCTAATCCTAACCTGTACGCTAACACTAAACCTTACCCTTACATGTACGCTATCCCTAAACCGTTGTCCTACCCTTACCTGTACCCTAAACCGTCCCCGTTCCCTAACCGTAACCCTAACCCAAAGATTTACCCTAACACTTACCCTAATCCTAAACGGTACACTAACACTTACCTGTACCCTAACACTTTCGCTCACCCTAAACCATTGTCGCATCCTAAACCATACCCGTTCCCTAACCCTAACCTTAACCCTAATCCTGAACCCACTTATAGCACTATAGCTCAGGAAAATTAAAATAACAAGAAACAACCACCGCAAAGTTTAGGGCTGCTCTGTTTACAAGAGCCTCGACTACGGTACAAATTAAATATCCTTGAAAGAGAGAAATGGATAAAGAAGTTTTCGTACTTACGTACAATGGAATATCACTCAACAATGAAATCAATGGAGTCAGGCTCGTACAAGCATAATGAATGGATTTAGGTACGATGATTCGAAGGAAATAAGTCACACAGAAAAAGAAACTTATCATAAGATATCACTTATAGAGGGAATGTAAACTTGGCTACACATGAACTGAATTACAAAACAGAACAGAGTCTCACATTTAGAAAACAAACTTATGATTTCTTAAGGGGAATGGTGAGTTGGGGTGCTGCGTAAAACCAGAGATTGAAATTAGCACAGATACTATTCCATAAGCCAAATATGTAATAGACAAGATATACTCCTTGCTCAACGAATTAGACTCAACACCATCTATTCACCGCAGAGGAATATATCTGACAATAAGAATATTAAAACATATGTATTTATATGTCTCCGTAAGAGAATCAAGTGTGTGTAGAGCAGTATACACAGCCGTGAAAATCAACTAAACCCCATGATTAAAATAAATTTCAAAAACAAAGACAGTGAAGGAGAGAAAGTTCTTAAATAATTCGTTCAGGGCTTGTGATGAAACTTGGATTTACCACATCTACACCCACAGCTGGGTGAGACATAAGGCAGGACATTTGGGGCTGAGAGGATTGGTGAGGTTCGGTGAGCAAATGCAGACCCTTTGAAGTAATACTGTATGCTACCCATTCCATGGGTCCCAACTCTCCTGGTTTAAGGGATTCTTCCTACAGCTAAAACATGCATGGGAAACCCAGAGGATTGTACACCATGTGATCGGGCAACGTTTCTAAAACCCATCTCATTTTTTGTCCCCTGGTACACGGGTTCGCCATTCCAGACGCTTTACTAAAAATCTCCCCACGTGGAGAGTCAGTGCCTTAAAACTCCTGTTTGGCACAGTTAGCAATTTCTGCGGAGGTTGAACGGGAATAGGGAGAACCAATGAGAGACTAGCTGTAGGTGTTTGGACAGTCACATTTCACTCTCATTTCCCACCAGGAAGAGGAATTAACAAAAGGCTCAGCATGCCGTGATGAAACAAGATTAGGGCCTGAAGCAATCCTGCAGTTCTGCGGCCAGCCCACAAGAAAGCGAGTTGAAGAAAGGACCTCAGGGGCACTGTAATTAATAAACCTGCAGAGTTATAAATGACAGCTATCATCCAAAAATATATTGAGGTAAGGCTGCGAAGAGGACTTGAAAGCATGGCACAATTGCAGGAAATATATTTCAGGAGGTAGATGGAAACTGCATTTAAAGCATATGAAAAGCGGCAGAACTTCGACAATGATGCACTTGGCCAAAAAGGGCATATGCGTTTTTTTCCTGAATACATGCAGGAAAAAACGCATACGCTCTTTTTGTCCAAATAAGCAAGCCTGCAACGGAGATCTGCACTACAATGAAGTCTCACTTCCCACCGGTCAAAAGGGCCATCTGAAAAAAGTGTAAAAACCAGAAAGGCAGGACAGGCCATGGAGAACAGGGAGCCTTGTTATGCTGATGGGCGGGATGTAAATGGCCAACAGCCACTCTGGAGAAGTGTATGGTGTTTCCTGAAACCTCTAAAAAACAAAGCTACAGAGCCTAGGTTGCTTCCACTTATGGCCCTATAGCTTAGGAAAATTAAAATCAACAAGACACAGCCACCCCAAAGTTTAGGGCTGCTGTGTTTACAAGAACCTCGACTACGGTACAATTTAAATATCCCAGAAAGAGGAAAATGGATAAAGAAGTTGTGGTACTTATGTACAATGGAATATCACTCAGCAATGAAATCAATATCATCAGGCCCGTAGGAGCATAATGAGTGGATTTAGGTATGATGATTCTAAGGAAATAAGTCACACAGATAAAGAAACTTATCATAAGATATCACTTATAGAGGGAATGTAAACTTGACTACACATGAACTGAATTACAAAACAGAACAGAGTCTCACATTTAGAAAACAAACATGTTTGCTTAAGGGGAAAGGTGAGTTGGGGTGCTGCATAAATCCAGAGATTGAAATTAGCACAGATACCGTTCCATAAGCCAAATATGTAATAGACAAGACCTACTCCTTGCTCAACTAAGTGGACTCAACACCCCCTATTCACCGCAGAGGAATATATCTGACTAGTAAGAATCTTAAAATCTATGTATTTATATGTCTCCGTAAGAGAATCAAGTGTGTGTACAGACGCATAAACACAGCAGTGAAAATCAGCTCAACCCCATTATAAAAATAAACTTCAAAAACAAAACAGAAAGACAGTGAAAGAGAGAGAAATTCTTAAATAATTCGTTCAGGCTTGTGAAGAAACCTGGATTTACCACATCTACACCCACAGCTGGGTGAGACATAAGGCTGGACACTTGGGGCTGAGAGAATTGGTGAGGTTCGGTGAGCAAATGCAGACCCTTTGAAGTAATCCTGCATGTTACCCATTCCATGGGTCCCAACTCTCCAGGTTTAAGGGATTCTTCCTACAGCTAAAACATGCGTGGGAAACCCAGAGGATGGTCCACAGTGTGATCGGGCAAGGTTTCTAAAACGCATCTCATTATTCGTCCTCTGGTACTCGGGTTCGCCATTCCAGATGCTTTACTAACAATCTCCCCACTTGGAGAGTCAGTGCTTGTAACCTCCTGTTTGGCACACTCTGCAATTTCTGTGGAGGATGAACGGGAATAGGGAGAACCAATGAGAGACTAGCTGTAGTTGTTTGGACGGGCACATTTCACTCTAATTTCCCACCAAGAAGAAGAATTAACTAAAGACTCAGCATGCCACGCCGGAACCAGATTAGGGCCTGAAGCAATCCTGCCGTTTTGCGTCCAGCTCGCAAAAAAGCGAGTTGAAAAAAGGAGCTCAGGGTCACTGCAATTCACCAACCTGCAGAGTTATAAAGGACAACTATCGTCCAAAAATATATTGAGGTAAGGCTGCAAAGAGGACTTGAAAGCAAGGCACAATTGCAGGAAACAGATTTCAGGAGGTAGACTGGAATTGCATTTAAAGCATAGGAAAAGAGGCAGAACGTCCACAATGATGCACTTGGCCAAAAAGGGCGTATGCGTTTTTTCCTGAATATATTCAGGAAAAAACGCATATGCCCTTTTTGGCCAACCAAGCAAGCTTGCAAAGGAAATCTGCACTACAATGAAGTCTCACTTCCCCCCGGTCAAAAGGGCCATCTGAAAAAAGTGTAAAATCCAGAAAGGCAGGACAGGCCATGGAGAACTGGGAGCCTTGTTATGCTGATGGGCGGGATGTAAATGGCCAACAGCCACTCTGGAGAAGTGTATGGTGTTTCCTGAAACCTCTAAAAAACAAAGCTACAGAGACTCGGGCACTTCCACCTATGGCCCTATAGCTTAGGAAAATTAAAATCAACAAGACACAGCCATCCCAAAGTTTAGGGCTGCTGTGTTTACAAGAACCTCGACAACGGAACAACTTAAATATCCCAGAAAGAGAAAAATGGATAAAGAAGTTGTGGTACTTACATACAATGGAATATCACTCCACAATGAAATCAATGTCATCAGGCCCATAGCAGCATAATGAGTGGATTTAGGTACGATGATTCTGAGTGAAATAAGTCACACAGAAAAAGAAACTAGTCATAAGGTAACACTTATAGAGGGAATGTAAACTTGGCTACACATGAACTGAATTACAAAACAGAACAGAGTCTCACATTTAGAAAACAAACTTTTGCTTGCTTAAGGGGAAAGGTGAGTTGGGGTGCTGCATAAAACCAGAGATTGAAATTAGCACAGATACCGTTCCATAAGCCAGTAATAGACAAGATATACTCCTTGTTCAACGAAGTGGACTCAACACCCCCTATTCACCGCAGAGGAATACATCTGACTAGTAAGAATCTTAAAACCTATGTATTTATAGGTCTCCGTAAGAGGATCAAGTGTGCATCGAGCGGCATAAACACAGCAGTGCAAATCAGCTAAACCCCATTATAAAAATAAATTTCAAAATCAAAACACAAAGACAGTGAAAGAGAGAGAAATTCTTAAATAATTCGTTCAGGTTTGTGATGAAACCTGGATTTACCACGTCTACACCCACAGCTGGGTGAGACATAAGGCTGGACACTTGGGGCTGTGAGGATTGGTGAGGTTCGGTGAGCAAATGCAGACCCTTTGAAGTAGTACTACGTGCTACCCATTCCATGGGTCCCAACTCTCCAGGTTTAAGGGATTCTTCCTTCAGCTAAAACATGCGTGGGAAACCCAGAGGATGGTCCACAGTGTGATCGGGCAAGGTTTCTAAAACGCATCTCATTATTCGTCCTCTGGTACTCGGGTTCGCCATTCCAGACGCTTTACTAACAATCTCCCCACTTGGAGAGTCAGTGCTTGTAACCTCCTGTTTGGCACACTCTGCAACTTCTGCGCAGGATGAACGGGAATAGGGAGAACCAATGAGAGACTAGCTGTAGGTGTTTGGACGGGCACATTTCACTCTAATTTCCCACCAGGATGTAGAATTAACCAAAGACTCAGCGTGCCATGCTGGAACCAGAATAGGGCCTGAAGCAATCCTGTTGATTTGCGGCCAGCTCACAGAAAGCGAGTTGAAAAAAGGAGCTCAGGGTCACTGCAATTCACCAACCTGCAGAGTTATAAAGGACAACTATCGTCCAAAAATATATTGAGGTAAGGCTGCGAAGAGGACTTGAAAGCAAGGCACAATTGCAGGAAACCGATTTCAGGAGGTAGACTGGAATTGCATTTAAAGCATATGAAAAGCGGCAGATCTTCGGCAACGATGCACTTGGCCAAAAAGGGCGTATGCGTTTTTTCCTGAATATATTCAGGAAAAAACGCATACGCCTTTTTTGGCCAACCAAGCAAGCAGGAAATTCAAATCTGCACTACAAAGAAGTCTCATCCTAACACGTACCCTAACCCTATCCCGCTACCGTACCCTAACCTGTACCTGAGACCATACCCGTTCCCTAACCCTAACCCTCACCCTAAGCTGTACACGAACACTAACCCATACGCTAACATGTACCCTAACAGTAACACATAGCCATACACTAAACTTTATCCTAACCCTACCCCGTATCCTAACCCTTTCCCTAAACCGTACCATAACCCGTACCCTAATCCTAACCCATCCCCTAACACTAACCCATAACCTAACCCGTACCCTAATCCTAACCCATACACTAACACGTACCCTAACCCTAACCCGTTGTCATACCCTAACCTGTAACCTAATCCGTACCCATTCCCTAACCCTAACCCTAACCCTTACACTATCCCGTACCATAATCCTAACCTGTACACTAACACTAAACCGTACCCTAACACTTACCCTACTCCTAACCCGTGGTCATACCCTAAACTGTACCCCAAACCATACCCGTTCCCTAACCGTAACCCTAAACCTTACCCTAAACCATACCTTAATCCTAACCCGTACACTAACACTAAACTGTACCCTAACACGTACCCTAACGCTAACCCTTTGTTGTTCCCTATACTGTACCCTAAACTGTACCCCTTCCTTAACACTAAACCTAACCCTAACCCTTACCCTAACCCGTACCTAACACTAACCCATACACTAAACCTAACCATAACCCTGAACGTAAACCGTACCCTAATCCTAACCCATACCCTAACACTAACCCATACCTTAACCCGTACCCTAACACTAAACCATAGCCATACCCTAAACTGTACCCTAACACTAACCCGTACCATAACCCTAACCCTAAACCAAACTCTAAGCCGTACAATAATCCTAACCCATATCCTAACCCTAAACCTTAACCTAAACCCTAATCCTTACCCCTAGCTTAATTTTGTTTTTTTGTATTTAAAAAAATATTTTCTTGGGTTAAAACAAACTAGCAGAACAACAAAATAGGGGGCTTCGCTGGTGGTGCGGTGGTTAGAATCTGCCTGCTAATGCAGGGGACACAGGTTCGAGCCCTGGTCTGGGAGGATCCCACATGCCATGGAGCAACTAGGCCCATAAGCCACAACCAGTGAGCCCTCGCATCTGGAGCCTGTGCTCTGCAACAAGAGAGGCCGCAATAGTGAGAGGCCCGCACACCGAGATGAAGAGTGGCCC
Organism: Lagenorhynchus albirostris; assembly: GCF_949774975.1. Classification (NCBI taxonomy): domain Eukaryota; kingdom Metazoa; phylum Chordata; class Mammalia; order Artiodactyla; family Delphinidae; genus Lagenorhynchus; species Lagenorhynchus albirostris. The sequence goes on along the minus strand of NW_026783505.1, from coordinate 978,716 downwards.
CCCACTTGCCACAACTAGAGAAAGCCCTCACACGGAAACTCAGACCCAACACAACAAAAATAAATAAATAAATAATAAACTCCTACCCCCCCCAAAAAAAGAACAACAAAATAAAACAGAAAGTAACCTGAGTGTCCCTCAAAAAGCTAAGTCTGAAATAGTTGGTACTTCTGTTCTATGGACTGTTATGTAGCCTATAAAAAGTGTGAGAGCTAAATCTGTTTTTCTACAGTGAGAAGCATGATATTCCAGATGTATAGAACACCTGGATAAAATGAGAAATTTACACATTATGCTGGTCGTTTCAGTAAATGGGAAAGGATGGCAAGTGGTAAAATATTATCTTTTCCTTTAATTTTTTAAATTTCACTTGTTACAAAGAACTTCAATTATAATTGTACTTTAAAAAAGTAACAATGGAAATTTAAAAGAAAAAATATATATTGTGTGTTCAGTTACGTTTCATAGAATTATGAAATGCTCCACCCTCTGGCCATTATCTGAAAAAGCAGCTTTAAAACTTATGCTAATTGTCACTTCATATGAACAAGTCCTGCAGGGCTGTAAAGGACACCTGCCTTCATCATGTCTTGCGGGAGGTAAAGGCCAAAGTATTTCAAAATGTGGCACATATTTCAAGAAAACCATTTGAAGAACTAAGCTGTAATAACCGTTTGAAAAATAAAAGGACATGCCTGAAAGCTCAATTTCAAAGGATTATGAGACACATGCAAATCCAACCACACAGAGGTATCAGCTCACACCATTCAGAATAACCATCAGGAAAGAAACTACAAACGATCAATGCTGAAGAGGTTGTGGAGAAATGCGTACCCTTAATTTGAAGTGGGACGTAACCTGGTAAGAGTCACTAATGGGAACAGGGTGGAGGTGCCTTTAAAAGGTAAACATTGAGCTACTATATGATCCAGCAGGCCCACTCCTGGGCCTATAACATAAGAAGACATAATTGGAAAGACACAGGCAGGCAAATCTGCACTGCAGCAGTATTACAATAGCCAAGACATGGAAGCAACCAAAAGTCCATCAACAGATGAGTGAACAAAGAGGAACTGTTACATGTAGAGATGGAATATTAGCTCGGGAAAAAAATGAAACAATGCCATTTGCAGCACCATAGATGAGTCTAGAGGTAACCATGCAACTTGTAGTAAGTGAGAAAGTGAAAGACACCTAACGTATATCACTTATAGGTGTTACCTGAAAATTGATAACAATGAAGATATTTCCACAGAGAAAGGCAATCACAGATTCATTGAACAAACTTATGGTTCCCCAAATCGAAAGGTGTGAGGATTGGATACATTACAATATTGGGGTTAACATAGATATAGAAACACATGTGAAATATATAATCACCAAAGACCTACGGAATACCAAGAGAAGACTACTCAACATGTGTCATAACCTACCTGGGAAAAGGTTCCGAAGAAGAATAGATATATGTATGTGTGTGAAAGAACCACATCTTGCACACCTAGAACAAAAAAAAAACATTGTAATCAAATTTGCTGCGATAAAAAATAAAAAATTAAATTAAAAATATGAACAAGAAATAATGAGACATAAACTGAAAGGAATTTTTCCTGGCACATCCCATTCTAATTTTCAACCTAGAACAGGACTTCCATTAAGGCTCTGTTGCCCTGGTAACCAGATTTGGTAAAGGAGAAATGCTGCCGCCTTGTGGCTGTTTCACACAACAGCAGCTTTAAACCAAGAGGTAATGGTCACTTAATATTCAAAATATGTGCAGCACTGTAAAGGACATCGGGCCTCAAAAAATGTCCTGGGGTCGTAATCGACCAGAAAATTCAAAAGACGTCAACATTTCAAGAAGACAATGTCAAGAGGCATATTTTACGCACATTTTGTCTTTTCTTTTTTTTTCTCTTTAAAATAAAAGGGAATTGAAAAATGCGCAACATCAGCAATGAATAAAGCCATGCGAATCCAATTACAGAAATGTTCACCTCACAGCCGTCAGAATGTTCTTCAGCAAAAAGTCTACAAAAAATAAATGCTGAAGGAGTTTCAGAGAACTGTGTACCCTCCAGCTGCTGGGGGGATGTAAACTGGTAACAGCCAGTAGTGAGAACATAATGGAGGTGCGTTTAAGGGTAAAAATTGAGCTACCATGTGATCTGGTAGGTCCTTTGATGTGCCTATCACCTGAGCAGAGCAGAATGGAAAAGACACAGGCTGGCAATCCTGCACTGCAGGAATATTTAACATAGCCAAGACTTGGAAGAAACCAAAATGTCCATCAACAGAAAAATGCACAAAGAGGAAGTGGTCCATGTAAACAATGGAATATTAGCCATGGAAAACAATGAAACAGTGCCGTTTGCACCACCATATAAGGACCTAGAGATAATCACTCAAATTAAAGAAAGAAAGTGAAAGACAGATATCCTATGACATCACTTCTAGGTGTTACCTAAAAGTTGATACTCATGAACTTATTTCCAAGAGAAGGAAACGCATGGATTAAGAAAAAAAATTATGTTTAACCAAATGGAAAAGTGTAAGGAATGTGTGAATTAGGATATGAGGGTTAACAGACATGTACTAATACATATGAAATATATAATCACAAATTACCTATGGAATACCAAGAGAGGTCTAGGCAACACTCTGTAATAACCTACACGGTAAAGAATGCAAAGATAAATGACAGATACATTGATATAATGAACCAGATTCTGTACACCTAGGAGAAACAAAATATTTTTATCAAGTTTGCTCTGATAATTAATAAAAATTAAATTTATAAAACAAACAAGAAGTCAGGAGATATAAGCTCTTGGGGATGTGCTCTGGCAGATTCCACTCTAATTTGCAGCCTACTAACACGATTTCCAGGAAGGCTCTGCTGCCCAAAAACCCAGAGTTGGAAATGTAGAAATTCTGCTGCCTTGTGGCCATTTTCCGCAAGAGTGGCGTTAAGCCCACAGCTAATGTTCTCTTAACATTCACAAGGACTCAGGCCTGCAAAGGACACCTGCCCTAAACAACTGTGCTGAGGTAGGGAATGGACAATAAAATTCAAAACTGACAAATTTTTCAAGACGATAGTATGAAGAGGTAAGTTTGACTCACTCTCTTGTTTAAAAAAAGGAAAATGGGTGAAAGCTCAACCTCAGGAATTATTAGACTCATGCAAATCTAATGTACAGAAACGTTTCAACTCACACCAGTCGACTGATCATCAGCAAAAGGTCTACAAACAATAAATTCTGAAGGGGTTTTAGAGAACTGTGTACCCTCTAGCTGCTGGTGAGATGTAACGTGGTAAGAGCCAATAATGAGAACAGAAAGGAGCTACGATTAAAAGTAAAAGTTGAGATACCATTCGATGCAGCAGTCACACCACTGGGCCTCTCACCTGAGAAGACCAGAATCGAGAAGACGCGGGCTGCAAAAGCTGCACTGCAGCCTTATTCACAATAGCCAAGACAGTGAAGCCACCAAAATGTCCATCAACAGATGTATGGATGAAGAAGAAGTGGTCCACGTTCACAATAGAATATTAGCCATGGAAAACAATGAAACACTGCTATTTGAGGTGCCATAGATGAGCTTGGAGATAATCACAGAATATGAGGTAAGTCAGAAAGCAAAAGACCTATATCCTATGATATCACTTATAGGCGTTATCTAATAACTAACACAAATGAACATATTTCCACAGAGAAAGACACTCACAGACTTAGAAATTAAGTATGCTTATCTAAAAGGAAAGGTGGGCAGAATGGATAAATTAAGATTAACGTTACCATACGTATACAAATACATATAATAAACATATATCAAAAAGACGGACCATATAGCAAGGGAGGTCTACGGAACACTGTAATATTTTACATGGGAAGAGGATCTGAACATGAATAGACATATATATTGTACAAATGAACCAGATTGTGTACATCTGGACAAACAATATCTAATCATTACCCCGATTAAATAAATTTTAAAAACCAAGATGTAATGAGACATAAACTTATGGGCGTTCCTCCTGGCACATTCCATTCTAACTTAAAACCTAGGACCACGACTTCCAGAAAGGCTCTGCTGCCCTAGTACTCAGATTTGGGAAAGGACAAATGCTGCCTCCTTGTGGCCGTTTCCCACAACAACAGCTTTAAACCCAGTGCTAATGGTCACTAAATATTCACCAAACTTGCAGTTCTGTAATGACATCTGCCCTCCAAAAAAATCCTGGGGTCGAATATCCACCAAAAATTCAAAAGAGGGCAACCTTCCAAGAAGAGAGCTTCAAGAGATATATTGTACTCACACTTGATTTTTAACAGAAAGGAAAAAGGCGTGGAAAATGATGAATTTTAGGAATTTTTAAAGTCATGCAAACCCAAATTACAAAAACCTATCAGGTCACAGCAGTCAGATTGGCCATTAGCAAAAATGCTGCAAACTATAAATGCTGAAGGGATTGTGGAGAAGTTCGTACCCTCGGTTCTAAGGGAGACATGGTAAGAGCCACTAATGAAAACACAATGGAGGTGCTTTGAAAAGGTAAACATTGAGCTACTAGTCAATCAGTCACACCCACTGCTGGGCCTATCACCTGAGAAAATGAGAATCAAAAAGTCATAGGCTGGCAATCTTGCACTCCAGCAATATTTAATATAGCCAACACTTGGAAGCAATGAAAATGTCCCTCAACAGAGCTATGCACCAAGAAGTGGTCCATATACACAATGGAATATTACTCCGATAAAAATATAAATTAAATTTAAAAAACAAACAAAAATAAGGAGACATCAGCCTTTGGGGGTTTATCCGGGCACATTCCACTCTAATTTATAACCGAGGAAGACCACTAGCCGGAAGCTCTGTTTCCCTAGTACCAGCATGGGGAACAAAGAAAGGCTGCCACAATCTGGCCGTTACCTGCAAAAGCAGCTTTAAAGCCTGTGCTAATGGTCACTTCATGTGAACAAGTACTGCAGGGCTGTAAATGAAACCTGCCCTCAAAATGTTTTGAGGGAGGTAATGGCCAATAAATTTCAAAATGTAACACATACTTTAGAAAACACTTTGAAGAGCTAAGCTGTAATCACAGTTTGAAAAATAAAAAGGACATGCCTTAAAGCTCAATTTCAAAGGATTATGAGTCATATGCAAATTCAACCACAAAGAGGTATCAGCTCACACCAGTCAGAATATCCATCAGCAAGAAAACTACAAACAATAAATGCTGAAGCCATAAAAAGAAACGAAATTGAGCTATTTGTAATGAGGTGGATAGACCTAGAGTCTGTCATACACAGTGAAGTAAGTCAGAAAGAGAGAGACAAATACCGTATGCTAACACATATACCTGGAATTTAAGAAAAAAATGTCATGAAGAACCTAGGGGTAAAACAGGAATAAAGACAGAGACCTACTAGAGAATGGACTTGAGGATATGGGGAGGGGGAAGGGTAAGCTGTGACAAAGGGAGAGAGAGGCATGGACATATATATACTACCAAACGTAAGGTAGATAGCTAGTGGGAAGCAGCAGCATGGCACAGGGAGATCAGCTCGGTGCTTTGTGACCGCCTGGAGGGGAGGGAGGGTGGGAGGGAGGGAGATGCAAGAGGGAAGTGATATGGGAACATATGTATATGTATAACTGATTCATTTTGTTGTAAAGCACAAGATAGCACACCATTGTAAAGCAATTATACTTCAATAAAGATGTTAAAAATAAATAAATAAATTAATAAATGCTGAAGGTGTTGTGGAGAAATGCATACCCTCAACTTTAAGTGAGATGTAACCTGGAAAGAGCCACTAATGAGCACAGAAGCGTGGTGCATTTAAACGGTAAACCCTGAGATACTATATGATACAGGAGGCCCACTCTTGGGCCTATAACATAAGAAGACAGAATTGGAAAGACACAGGCAGGCAAATGTGCGGTGCAGCAGTATTACAATAGCCAAGACATGGAGGCAACCAGAAAGTCCATCAAGAGGTGAGTGGACAAAGAAGAACTGGTACACGTACAGATGAAATATTATCTAGGGAAAAAAATGAAACAATGCCATTTGCAGCACCGTAGATGATTCTAGAGGTAATCAGGCAAATTGTACTAAGTCAGACAGCAAAAGACACATATCCTATAATATCACTTATAGGTGTTAGCTAAAAATTGATACCAATGAAGATATTTCCACAGAGAAAGGCAATCACAGATTCATTAAACAAAGTTAAGGTTCACCAAATGGAAAGGTGTGAGGACTGGATATATTAGGATATTGGGGTTAACATAGATATAGAAACACATGTGAAATATATAATCATCAAAGACCTACGGAATACCAAGAGAAGACTACTCAACATTGTGTCACAAGCTACATGAGAAAACGATCTGAAGAAGTATAGATACATGTATATGTGTAAAAGAACCACATCTTACACACCTAGAACAAACAAAACATTTTAATCAAATTTGCTCTGATAAAAAATAAAAATTAAAAAAAGAACAAGAAAAAAAAGAGAGAAAAAAGAAAAAAAAAGAACAAGAAGTAATGAGACATACACTTAAGGGACTTTTTGCTGGCACATTGCATTCTAGTTTACAACCAGAACACGACTTCCATTAAAGCTCTGTCATCACTAATAAAGCAGCTTTATAAGCAATGTTGAAGGTAGCTTAAAAGAATTCTCACTAATTATTGACAGTAACAAGAAAACAAACAAAAGTAAAAATCTCACGGCAAAAAGTATACATAGAGTAAGGGTAGTAGATCAAACACTTATTAAACTTCTGTAAAGAATAAAAGACAACAGTAGTACTTTTTTTAAAAGAGAGGGCCCAAATAAATCAGAACTGAAAGAGATGATGTTACAAGAGCCACCACAGAAATACAAAGTATCCTAAGATACACACAGGGTAACTCAGGGCTCAGACTGGACAGAGCCCACTCTCCATTCCCCTGTACATGACTTACAGGAGCCTCAGGAACTGAGGAGGGGGTCCTTGAGGAGAGGCACAAGATAGAAGATGTTAGGCATTAACATGACTGCATTCATTTTAAACATGCCTGAACTACATTCACATGAGATGATTTTGTCCTGTTTGTACATCAGCACCTCTAGTCGGAACTGCAGATCTTTGGTTTCACCACCTCTATGACAACATTAGCTTCAGCTGCTGTGGACCGTCTCCTATAGGATTTCTAGAACCACAAAACATCGAAGCTTCACAGGACGCAGAGTCTGTGCGACTCCACTCAGAGTCTCAACTGCACTCAGAGACTCAGAGTCTCAACAGAGACTCCCCTCTTGGAGGACACACACAAAGTAGTGTGCACATCAGGACCCAGGGGAAGGAGCAGTCACCCCATAGGTGAATGATCATACCTAGCTGCTAGTTTTAGAGGGTCTCCTGCAGAGGTGGGGTGTGGCTGCGGCTCACCATGGGGACAACGACACTGACAGCAGAAGTTCTGGGAAATACTCCTTGGCGTGAACTCTCCCAGAGTCCACCATTAGCCTCACCAAGAGCAAGGTAGGCTCCAGTGCTGGGTCGCCTCAGTCCAAACAACCAACAGGGAGGGAACCCAGCCCCATGCCTCAGCAGACAAGCGGATTAAACTTTTTATTAAACTTTTATTTAATCCACAGACAAGCAGATTAAAGCTCTGCCCACCAGAGCAACACCCAGCTCTACCCACCACCAGTCCCTCGCATAAGGAAGCTTGCACAAGCCTCTCAGATAGACTCAATCACTGGAGAGCAGACAGCAGAAGCAAGAAGAACTACAATTCTGCAGCCTGTGGAAGGAAAACCACATTCACAGAAAGATAGAGAAAATGAAAAGGCAAAGGACTTTATACCAGATCAAGGAACAAGATAAATCCTCAGAAAAACAACGAAATGAAGTGGGGATAGGTAACCTTCCAGTAAAAGAATTCAGAATAATGATAGTGAAAATGATCCAAGACCTTAGAAAAATAATGGAGGCAAAGATCGAGAAGATGCAAGAAATGCTTAACAAAGACCTAGAAGAATTAAGGAACAAACACCTAGAAGAATTAAAGAAGAAACAAACAGAGATGAACAATACAATAACTGAAATGAAAAATACACTAGAAGGAATCAGTAGCAGAATAACTGTGACAGAAGAACGGATAAGTGACCTGGAAGACAGAAAGGTGGAAATCACTGCCATGGAACAGAATAAAGAAAAAGAATGAAAATAAATGAAGACAACCTAAGAGACTTCTGGGACAACATTAAATGCAACAACATTCGCATTATAGGGGTCCCAGATGGAGAACAGAGAGAGAAGGGACTCGAGAAAATATCTGAAGAGATTATAGTTGAAAACTTCCCTAGCATGGGAAAAGAAATAGCCACCGAAGTCCACGAAGCGCAGAGAGTCCCAGGCAGGATAAACCAAAGGAGAAAAATGCCGAGACACACAGTAATCAAATTGAAAAAATTAAAGACAAAGAAAAATTATTGAAAGCAACAAGGGAAAAATGACAACATACAACGGAACTCCCATAAGGTTAACAGCTGATTTCTCAGCAGAAAATCTACAAGCCAGAAGGGAGTGGCATGATAAATTTAACGTGATGAAAGGGAAGAACCTACCACCAAGAGTACTCCACCCAGCAAGTATCTCATTCAGATTTGATGGAGAAATCAAAAGCTTTACAGACAAGCAAAAGCTAAGAGAATTCAGCACCACGAAACCAGCTCTACAACAAATGCTAAAGGAACTTCTCTAAGTGGGAAACACAAGAGAAGAAAAGGACCCACTAAGACAAACCCATAACAATTAAGAAAATAATAATAGGAACATACATATTGATAATTACCTTAAACATGAATGGATTAAATGCTCCAACCAAATGACACAGGCTCACTGAATGGATACAAAAACAAGATCCATATATATGCTGTCTACAAGAGACCCATTTCAGACCTAGGGACACATACAGACTGAAAGTGAGGGGATGGAAAAATATATTCCATGCAAATGAAAATCAAAAGAAAGCTGGAGTAGCAATACTCATATCAGATAAAATAGATTTTAAAATAAAGAATGTTACAAGAGACAAGGAAGGACACTACATAATGATCAAGGGATCAATCCAAGATATAACAATTATAAATATATATGTACCCAACACAGGAACACCTCAATATATAAGGCAACTGCTAACAGCTATAAAAGAGGAAATCAACAGTAACACAATAATAGCAAGGGACTTTAATACCTCACTTACACCAATGGAGATCATCCAGACAGAAAATTAATAAGGAAACACAAGCTTTAAATGACACAATAGACCAGATAGATTTAATGGATATTTATAGGACATTCCATCCAAAAACAGCAGACTACAAGTTCTTCTCAATGGTACACGGAACATTCTCCGGGATAGATCACATCTTGGGTCACAAATAAAGCCTCAGTAAATTTAAGAAAACTGAAATCATATCAAGCAGCTGTTCCGACCACAATGCTATGAGATTAGAACTCAATTACAGGGAAAATAACGTAAAAAACAAACACATGGAGGCTAAACAATACGTTTCTAAATAACCAAGAGATCACTGAAGAAATAAAAGAGGAAATCAAAAACTACCTAGAGACAAATGACAACAAAAACACGATGACTGAAAACCTATGGGATGGAGCAAAAACAGTTCTAAGAGGGAAGTTTATAGCAATAAAAGCCTACCTCAAGAAACCAGAAAAATCTCAAATAAACAATCTAATCCTACACCTAAAGGAACTAGAGAATGAAGAACAAAACCCAAAGTTAATAGAAGGAAAGAAATCATAAAGATCAGAGCAGAAAGAAATGAAATAAAAACAATAGCAAAGATCAATAAAACTAAAATCTGGTTCTTTGAGAAGATAAACAAAAATGATAAACCTGTAGCCAGACTCAAGTAAAAGAGGGAGAGGACTCAAATCAATAAAATTAGAAATGAAAAAGGAGAAGTTGTAACAGACACCACAGAAATACAAAGCATCCTAAGAGACCTCTACAAGCAACTCTATGCCAATAAAATTGACAACCTGGAAGAAATGGACAAATTCTTAGAAAGGTATAACCTTCCAAGACTGAACCGGGAAGAAATAGAAAATATGAACAGACCTATCACAAGTAATGAAATTGAAAGTGTGATTAAAAATCTTCCAACAAACAAAAGTCCAGAACTAGATGGCATCAGAGGTGAATTCTATCAAACATTTAGACAAGAGCTAACACCCAATCTTCTCAAACTCTTCAGAACTTTTCAGGGGAAGGAACACTCCCAAACTCATTATATGAGGCCACCATCACCCTGATACCAAAACCAGACAAAGATACTACAGAAAAAGAAAATTAGAGACCAATATCACTGATTAATATAGATGTAAAAATCCTCAACAAAATACTAGGAAACAGAATTGAACAACACATTAAAAGGATCATGCACCATGATCAGGTGGGGTTTATCCCAGGGATGCAAGAATTCTTCAATATACACAAATCAATCAATGTGATACACCATATTAACAAATTGTAGAATAAAAATATGATCATCCCAATAGATGCAGGAAAAGCTTTCGACAAAATTCAACACCAATTTATGATTAAAAGTCTCCAAAAAGTGGGCATAGAGGGAATCTACCTCAACATAATAAAGGCAGTATATGACAAACCCACAGCAAACGTCATTCTCAATAGTGAAAAACTAAAAGCATTTCCTCTAAGATCAGGAACAAGACAAGGATGTCCACTCTCACCACTATTACTCAACATAGTTTTGGAAGTCCTAGACACAGTAATCAGAGAAGAAAAAGAAATAAAAGGAATACAAATTGGAAAAGAAGAAGTAAAATTGTCAGTTTGCAAATGACACGATACCACACATAGTGAATCCTAAAGATGCCACCAGAAAACTACTAGAACTAATCAATGAATTTGGTAAAGTTGCAGGATACAAAATTAATGCACAGAAATCTCTTGCATTCCTATACACTAACAATGAAAGATCAGAAAGAGAAATTAAGGAAACAATCTCATTCACCATTGCAACAAAAAGAATAAAATACGGAGGAATGAACCTACATAAGGAGGTAAAAGACCTGTACTCAGAAAACTATAAGACACTGCTGAAAGAAATCAAAGATGATATAAACATATGGAGGTATAAACCATGTTCTTGGATTAGAAGAATCAATATTGTGAAAATGACTATAGTACCCAAAGCAAGCTACAGATTCAATGCAATCCCTATCAAATACCACTGGCATTTTCTACAGAACTAGAACAAAAAAATCTTAAAATTTGTATGGAGACACAAAAGACCCCGAATAGCCAAAGCAGTCTTGAGGGAAATTAAAAGAGCTGGAGGAATCAGACTTCCTAACTTCAGACTATACTACAAACTACATTAATCAAGCCTATATGGTACTGGCACAAAAACAGAAATATAGATCAATTGAACAAGATAGAAAGCCCAGAGATAAACCTACGTACCTATGGCTAACTCATCTATGACAAAGGAGGCAAAGATATACAATGAAGAAAAGACAGTCTCTTCAGTAAGTGGTGCTGGGAAAACTGGACAACTACACGTGAAAGAATGAAATTAGAACACTCCATAACACCATACACAAAAATAAACTCAAAATGAATTAGAGATCTAAATGTTAGACCAGACACTATAAAATTATTAGAGGAAAACATAGGCAGAACACTCTATGACATAAATCACAGCAAGATCCTTTTTGACCCACCTCCTAGAGAAGTGGAAATAAAAACAAAAATAAACAAATGGGACCTAATGAAACTTCAAAGCTTTTGCACAGCAAAGGAAAACATAAACAAGACGAAAATACAACCCTCAGAATGGGAGAAAATGTTTTCAAATGAAGCAAATGACAAAAGATTAATCTCCAAAATTTACAAGCAGCTCGTGTAGCTCAATATCACAAAAACAAACAACACAATCCAAAAATGGGCAGAAGACCTAAATAGACATTTCTCCAAAGGAGATATACAGATTGCCAATAAACACATGAAAGGATGCTGAACATCACTAATCATTAGAGAAATGCAAATCAAAACTACAGTGAGGTATCACCTCCCAGCAGTCAGAATGGCAATCATCAAAAAATCTACAAACAATAAATGCTGGAGAGGCATTTACTGGAGAAAAGGGAACGTTCTTGCACTGTTGCTGGGAATGTAAATTGCTATACCCACTAGGGATAACAGTATAGAGGTTCCTTAAAAAACTAAAAATAGAAGTACCATACGACCCAGCAATCCAACTACTGGGCATTTGCCCTGAGAAAACCATAATTCAAAAAGAGTTATATACAACAATGTTCATTGCAGTTCTACTTACAATAGCCAGGACATGGAAGCAACCTAAGTGTCCATCGACAGATGAATGGATAAAGAATATCTGGCACATATATAAATGGAATATTACTCAGCCATAAAAAGAAACAAAACTGAGTTATTTGTAGTGAGGGGGATGGACTTAGAGTCTGTCCTACACAGTGAAGTAAGTCAGAAAGAGAAAAATAAATACCATGTGCTAACAGAGATATATGGAATCTAAAGAAAAAAGTTTATGAAGAACCTAGGGGCAGGACAGGATTAAGGACACAGACATAGAGAAAGGACTTGAGGACACGGGGAGGGGGAAGGGTAAGCTGGGACGAAGTGAGAGAGTGCCATGGACATATATACATTACCAAATGTAACATCGATAGCTACTGGGAAGCAGCCACATAGCACAGGGAGATCAGCTCGGTGCTTTGCGACCACCTAAAGGGGTGGGATGTGGAGGGTGGGAGGGAGATGTAAGAGGGAGGGGATATGGTGATATATGTATATGTATAATTGATTCACTTTGTTATACAGCAGAAACTAACACTCCATTGTAAAGCAATTATACTCCAATAAAGGTGTAAAAGGAAAATAAAAAAGAAAGAAGCCCAGAGATAAACCTACACACCTATGGTCAACTAATCTATGACAGAGTAGGCAAGACTATACAATGGAGAAAAGACAGTGTCTTCAATCAGTGGTGCTGGGAAAAATGGACAGCTACATGTAAAAGAATGAAATTAGAACACCCCCTAACACCATACACAAAAATAAATTCAAAATGGATTAGAGACCTTAATGTAAGACCGTACAGTATAAAACTCTTAGAGGAAAACATAGGAAGAATACTCTAACATAAATCACAGCAAGATCTTTTTTGATCCACCTCCTAGAGTAATGACATAAAAAAGAAAACTAAACAAATGGGACCTAATGAAACGTAAAAGCTTTTGCAAAGCAATGGAAACTACAAACACAAAAAGACAACCCTCAGAATGGGAGAATATATTTGCAACTGAATCATTGGACAAAGGATTAATCTCCAATATATATAAACAGCTGATGCAGCTCAATATTAAAAAAACAAACAACCCAATACAAAAATGGGCAGAAGATCTAAATAGACATTTCTTCCAAGAAGACGTAGAGATGGCTAAGGAGCACATGAAAAGCTGCTCTACATCACTAATTATTAGAGAAATGCAAATCAAAACTACAATGAGGTATCACCTCACACCTGTTAGAATGGGCATCATCAGAAAATCTACAAACAACAAATGCTGGAGAGGGTGTGGAGAAAAGGAACCCTCTTCCACGATTGGTGGGAATGTAAATTGATAGTCACTATGGAGAACAGTATGGAGGTTCCTTAAAAAACTAAAAATAGAATTACCATATGATCCAGCAACCCACTACAGGGCATATACCCAGAGAAAACCATAAATCAAAAAGACACATTCACCACAATGTTCATTGCAGCACTATTTACAATAGCCAGGTAATGGAAGCAACCTAAATGCCCACAGACAGACGAATGGATAAAGATGTGGTACATATATAAAATGGACTATTAGCCATAAAAAGGAATGAAATTGGGTCATTTGTAGAGACGTCGATGGATTTAGAGACTGTCATACAGAGTGAAGTAAGTCAGAAAGAGAAAAACAAATATTGTATATTAACGTATATATGTGGAACCTAGAAAAATGGTACAGATGAACCGGTTTGAAGGGCAGAAATAGAGACACAGATGTAGAGAACAAATGTATGGACACAAAGAGGGGAAAGCCATGGGGGGGTGGCGGTGGGAGGAGTTGGGAGATTGGGATTGACATGTATACATTTATATGTATAAAATAGATAACCAATAAGAACCTGCTGTATAAAAAATAAATAAAATAAAATGAAAAATAAAATTTTTTAAAAAACGGAAAAAAGTTATTCCCTTCACATACATGTATTTATATGAATGAATTATTTCCATGCTTACAGCCATAAGTCCAAAAAAGAGGAAACCTTGAAACAAAAAAGAAAAAAACAAAACAGAACCCACCAGTTATACGATGAAAATCCTAAGGGCACTTGCTCCAGTGGTAGACAATTCTGAAGTTGGTCAGAGGTGGGGAATCATCTCGCATGCAGCCAGCAGCCCCCCCGCAAGGAGTGTCCTCATTACAAGCCTGGGGGACCGTGCCGAGGCATCTGTGAGTAAACGTGAGATGAGCCCCAGGCCAGCTGCTGCTGAACTGTTCCCAACCTTCCCAGGTAAAACACCTGAATATGTACAAGGACTTGAAAGCCTAGAGGAAGGGCCATAGAGCCACACGAGTGACAGCATGCCAGCCGACTTGGTGCCTGCAGGCCAGCCAGGATGGTCCTGGCCCTGGGTGCTCTTCTGGAAGATTTCCATTTCCCTGCCTGAGATACCTGTCCTGTCCCTGCCCCCACTGCTTTTTTCCTTCCTCACCTCTGCCCAGGGAGAAATTCCAGCAGCAGGTATGGGTGACACATCCTCTTCTTTAGCAGGTGGCAGCCTGACAACTGCTGCAGAAAGTCCAGCAGAGCCCCACTCACACTGGGCCACCCACAAAGCCGTGGCCTCTCACTCCCTCCCACCAGCCCAGCCCCGAGACTGCTGACAGGGCAGAGAAAATGGCGTCAGGCACAGCTACAGAGGCTCTTGCTGCCTGGAGTGGTATTTATATTGATCTCAACCCAGGCACACCTGGGGAGGGCTGGCCGGCACGGTAAGGCTGCCCAGGTCAGCCAATCATCACCCCTCAGGGGCTCACAGTTGCAGAAAATGGAACTTGCTGAACCCGCCAGGTCCAAGGAACAGGTGTGGGCTCCTGAGAGTCAGGATAGACAAGGGGCTGCAGCTTTGGCTTGTTTTCTAATCATTTTATCTGGCCCATGAGTGGGAGACAACTTCAAGAAAACCCTCTCCTAATGAGAGGAACCCAGGAGTCAGGGAGAGGAGGGGTGGGTGGTGGTTGGAGACACAGGCCTGGTGCCCCGGGTGCAGTGGAAGTCTCTGGAAGACCAGGCAGAGGGAGGCCACACAGAGTGATGCCCAGGGTCACAGAACTGTTGCAGCTGCTGTTTGTTAGTTCAAGTCCTGCTCTGAGGTGCTCTGTGTCAGCTCTGAGTGACAGGTGAGCTGGGGGTGCTCTGCAATGAGGGCTATGTGCACGGTTCCTGTGTGCCCAGCCCTGCCACGGTACCTACAAGTGTAGCTCTGTATCCTGGGATTGGTCTGACCACGAGAGCCCCATGGGCTGCTGGGGACCTGGTAAAGGATGTCAGGACAGTCAGTGAAGCCACCGAGGATATACCTCCAGTTGCTCCTAATTCCTACACCCTGCTGGTCATTCTACCAACACCAGGACATGGTATTCTGTATTAGTCTTCAATGATGCCTTCTTTTGTATTCCATTAGTCCCAGAGTCACAAGAAATTTTGGCTTGTGAGTGGCAGGACTCAACATACAACGAAAACAATACTTCCGGGCCGTCTGGCCCCAAGGGTGCAAAAATTCCCACACCATCTTTGGGGAAAGCTTAGCTAAAGACCTAAAAGTTCTACCTCTGGAAAAGGAAACCCTCCTTCAATATGCAGACGACATTCTGATCGCCAGCCCTACTAAGGAGGCCTCTGAACTACCAAGCCAATAAAGGATAGAAGTTGTCCAAGAAAAAGCTCAAATATCACAGACTGCGGTGACCTGCCTGGGCTTCATTCTCACAGAAGGTCGGAGAAGCCCATCCCAGGAAAGGGAAGAAACCATTTTCAGCCTTACCCCTTTCTAAAACTAGAAGACAGCTTAGGGGTTCCTGGGGAGGCCAGGGTTTGCTGCTTCTGGATCCCTAACTACAGTCTACTAGCTGGGCCTCTATATGAAACACTGAAAGGAAAAGATGATGATCCTTTTGAATAGAATCCAGAAGTGGCCTTTCAAGAATGGAAAGAGCAGTCAATTCAGACCCTTGCCCTGGAACTCCCTAATTTAGCTAAACCCTTTGACCTTTACATTCCCGGTGAAAGGTGAATCGCCATTGGAGAATTAGTGCAAAACCTGGGACCACTTGAAATGGAACAATGCAAGAATGCCATCCAGGTAGGATAAACTACGGTCACCAAGGGGCTTGGCCCACTGCCACATCTGGCCAAGATACTGGTGGTATCTAAAAACCTGGAAATCAGCAGCCCAAAAGGCCACCTCCCTCCTAAGGGAAAAGGACCCCACGTGGTGATCCTAACCACCAACCATGCCCTGAAGTTGCAGGGTTCGCTCCGTGGGCACACCGACCTCGAGTGAGGAGGCCTTCCAACTCCAACATCCAGAGAGATAACCGGGGGCAACAGGGCACCATGACGACTTGTGTGAACATCACTTGACCTGGAGTTTCTCTCATAAAACAACAAGAGTGTGTCCCAATAGAGTGGACTACTGCTTGCAGGACTTACTGCACCCAGAGGGGAGCTAATAATCTTGGCGTGGGAACCGTATATCACACTGTCACCATAGAAAAGCCTACAGACACCATGATGATGGTGGCCAATAAGACCGGCTGGACTCCTGTTTACTTCAAAAGGCTGTTGACTCAGTGGCCATCATGGTCCTTGATCACCACTGACCCTGGACTGTCTGGGAGTTGAGTGGGCAGGGCTCTGACACCTGGTGCTGTTTGTACGTTAATTCAGGGGCCTAATTGAAGAAAGCACAGACTACTGTTCAGAGCATCTAGGCTGGCAGAAACGGTCGGCCTAAGGTGGCCGAACAAATGTGGGGTGGGGTGAAACCAGCCCCCACAGCGTCTCTGCACATCTCTTTCCTGGACCCTTAAAGGTCATTAGAATCTATAACACTTCCAATGCTGGTGCTTAGGTGGACTAGCAAGGAGGCAGGGGGCCTGGGGACAATCAACATCACCTGGAGGCTGCTGGGGAGAAGCTCTGACCCTCGCCCCAGGGTATGAGGGCTCCCAACTCAGCACTCAGCAGTTACAGAAGAACGGTCTGCACCCTCAGCACTCCAAGAATGAGGAACGGAACAAAAGGCAGAGGAGGGGTTTGTCCCCAGCAAAGCCCATTAAATATACCTGGGAGATAAAAATAGAATCTGGGCAATAAAGTCAAGTCTAACCTTTTTTATCCTTTGTGCTTTGTCTAATTTCACGTGCTCCTAGGGTCCCGCATGCAGAGGTTCCACACCCGGCACTTCAGACCAGATTTCCTAGTGCAGAATGGCTGGGTCGACACCTCAGCTCCTGGGCCCAGTGCAGACTCTGCGATATAGAGCCTGAGCTGCAGCCAACCCAGCCCTTGAAAGCTCTGTCCCTTCCCTCCCACTGACTCTGACAGGATCTCTACACAGCAGCACAGCCCACAGCCCACGGGGTAGTACATGCTCTCACCTCTCCATTCTCTGATCAAAATATAAGGTTTCCTTTGCTTGTGAACCAAACTCAGTCTCGATCTGTTGACCCCAATGACACTGGGCAGGGGGACACTTGTTGGGGTCCACTCTGGAGGATCAGTAACAGAAATTGAGTCTATTGTAACTTCAATGAACACATGTGTGAGCCAAACTGTAGTTAACATAGAACAGTGTATAAGGCTCGGGTAAAATAAGATGTTTCTAACACTTCCATTGGATATTTCCATCACTTTATTATAAGCAAGTTAAGTGAAAAGGTTTGTCTTATTTGTCAGCTCAATATTAGAGAAACGAAGTGATTTCTTTCCAAGGATGTACATCTAATAATCTTGGTTAAAGCTTCAATCTTGTTTTAAATGCTTTTCCATTGAAAATGATACCTCTCTTTCAGCTCCCCCATTTCTGAGAAGTATAAAATCTTATAATTTATTATTACCAAAGGGGAAAGGTGGGAGGAGGGATAAACTAACAGTTTGGGATTAACACATACACACTGCTATGTATAAAATAGATCATCAACAAGGAACTACTGTATAGCACAGGGAACTACACTCAACATTTTGCAATAACCTATAAGGGGAAATAATCTGAAAAAGAATAGATATTTTTATTGACATCATCTATCAATGACAGTTAAAGTGTAACCTAAGGGAAGCTGGTGGTGAGTGCTTCTGACCCTGAAGACTTCAATCATCTAAAGTTTGGACTCTGCCTACTTCCCAAGGCCCTTAATGAACATATGTGTAGCCGTAGCTTAAAAAATTCCCCAGTTTGGGTTTCGGGGAGACACTGATTACGAAAAAGCCCTGGTGTTCTCCTTACATGAATGGGACTCTTCCTACTGCTAAAACATGTCTGTCACATCCAGAGGATGGTACACCGTCTGATCGGGAAGAGTTTGGAAAAGGCATCTCATCTCCTAATCTCCTGGTGCTCGGGTTCACCCCTCCAGCGTCTTTACTAACAGTCTCCCCACTTGGAGATGTCAGCACTGTCAACATCCTGTTGCATACAGTTTGGAATTTGTCCAGAGGATGAAGCGGAAGGATGAGGAACAATGAGAGACAAGTCCTAGGTGTTCAGACAGGCACATGTCACTCTAATTTCCAATCAGGAAGACGAATTGACCAAAGGCTAGGTTTGCCCATGGAAACAGTATAGGGCTTGAGGAAATCCCACTGCTTTGTGGCCAGTTCCCATAAACACAAGTTGAACAATGGAAGTCAGGGGCAGTAAAATTCACGAAACTGCAGAGTTGAAAATATCTATCACTGAAAAATGTCTTGAGGAAAGTCAGAGAAAAGGACTTGTAAGCAAGGGAGAATGGCAGGAAAGGGATTTGAGGAGGTAGAAAGGACTCGCCATTAAGCACAAGAAAAGGGGCTGAACATTGCCAACATTGCAGTTGGCCAAAAAGGGTGTATGCGTTTTTTTCTGTATATATTCAAGAAAAGGGCATACACTTTTTTAGCCAACCAAACAGGTGGGCACTGTAAATCAATACTACAAAAGATATCACTTCGCATCAGTCACAAGAGCCATGCTTATAAAGTGTAAACAATAGAAATGCAGGACAGGGCAAGGAGAAGAGGGAGCCCTGAGAGACTTATAGTGGAAATGTATATTGCCAACGGCCATTCTGGAGAAGTGTATTGTGTTTACTAAAGCATCTAAACAATGAGCTACAGAGCATAGGGCACTTGCACTCATGGGCGTATATCTTGGGAAAAACAAAAATCGAGAGGACACAGGCACCCCAATGTTTACCCCCTCTCTGTTTAAAAGATCCTCGACTAGGATATAACTTAAATGTCTCTGGAGGGAAAAAATGGATAGAGATGTGGTACTTATGTAGAGAGGAATATTACTCAGCCTGGAAATCAATGAAATATGGCCAGTTGTAACAACTCCAGAGGAGTTACGTATGATCATTCTAAGTGACATAATTCAAAAAGAAAAAGACACATATCATAAGATATCACTTAACGGTGGAATCCAAAATAGCTACACATGAAATAAATTACAAAACAAAAACATAGTCAAATATGTAGAAAACACGCATAAGGCTGCTAAACGGGAAAGGTGGGGAGGGGTGAGGCATCATCCAGGAGGTTGAAATTAGCAAAGATACCATTCCAAATACCAAACTGATAATCAACAAGGCCTACACGGTAGCTAAAAGAACTGCACTCAGCACACTCAAGTCACCGGAAAAGAATATATACGACTGGTAAGAATCTGAAAAAGAATTTATTGATGTCTCTCTGTACGTGAATCAAGTGGATGTACAGCAGCAAGAAACAGAGCTTTGAAAATCAGCTGTAACCAATATAGTAATAAATTGAAAAAAATAAACGACAGAGAGACAGAGAAAACCTCTTACAACTTTTCCTCAGGGACGGTGATGCAACATGGATTGAACACGTCTAGACCCACAGCAGGATGAGACATAAGGCTGGAAACTGTTCGCGCAAAGAGAAATGTGAGGTTGGGTGAGGAAATGCACACCCTTTAAAGTAATACTACCTGGTACCCATTCAATGGGTCCCAAATCTGCAGGTTCAAGGGATCTTCCTACAGCTAAAACATGCATGGAAAACCCAGAGGACTGTACACCATGTGATCGGGAGATGTGTCTAAAATGCACCTCATTTATCCTCTCCTGGTGCTCCTGTTCACCATTCCAGCCACGTTACTTAGAAGCTCCCCACTTGGAGAATCAGCACATTTAAACTTCTGTTTCACACATTTTGCAAATTGTGAGGAGGATGAACGGGAAGAGGGGGAACCAATGAGAGAAGAGTTGTAGGGGTTTGGACGGGCACATATCACTCTAATTTCCCATTAAGAATAAGAATTAAAAAAAGGCTCAGCCCACCTCGCCGGAGCCAAAATAGGGCCTGAAGCAATCCTGCGGGTTTGAGGCCAGCTCACAAAAGAGCAACTTAAAACATGGAGCTCAGGGTCACTGCAATTCACAAACCTGCAGAGTTATAAATGAAAACTAACGTCCAAAAATATGTTGAGGTAAGGCAAAGAAGAGGATCTGAATGCAAGACAGAATTGCAAGAAACAGATTTCAAGAGATAGATTGGACTCGTCTTTAAAGCACATGAAAAGCGGCAGAATTTTGACAATGATGCAGTTGGCCCAAAAGGGCGTATGCGTTTTTTCCTGATTATATCCAGGAAAAAACGCATATGCACCTTATGGGCAAGGAAGCAAGCAAGCAATGCAAATGTGCACAACAAAGAAGTCTCATTTCCCACTGGTCAAAAGGGCCATCCTAAAAAATTGTAAAAACCAGAAATGCAGGACAGGCCATGGAGAACAGGGAGCCTTTATACGCTGATGGGCAGTGTGTGAACTGCCGAGAGCCACTCTGGAGAAGTGTATGGTGGTTCCTAAATCATCTAAAAAACAGAGCTACAGAGCATAGGACACTTCCAATCATGGGAGTATATCTAGGGAAGTCTAAAAATCAACAAGACACAAGCACAGCACAGTTTAGGGCTACTCTGTTTACAAGAACCTCAACTTCAGTACACCTTAAAGATCCCAGGAAAGAGAACAATGGATAAAGAAGATGTGGTACTTATGTACAATGGAATATCTCTTCACCATGAAATCAATGTAATAAGGCTAGTAGAAGGATAAAGAGTGGATTTAGGTCCGATAATACTACTTGAAATAAGTCAAACAGAAAAAGAAACATATCATAAGATATCACCTATAGAGGGAGGGTAAATATGGCTGCACAAAAAATGAATTACAAAACAGAACAGTGTCTCACATTTAGAAAACACACTTATGTCAGCTTAAGGGGAAAGGAGAGGTGGGGTGATGCATAAAACCAGAGTTTGAAATTAGCACAGATACCGTTCAAGAAACCAAATAGGTATTAGACAAGATCTACACCTTGCTCAATGAACTGGCCTCAAAACACCCAATACACTGCACAGAAATATATCTGAGTAATAAGAATCTTAAAACCCATGTATTGATATATCTTCATAAGGGAATCAAGTGTGTGCAGAGCAGCACAAACACAGCAGTGAAAATGAGCTAAACCCCATTATAGAAATAAATTTTAAAAACAAAACGCAGAAACAATGAAAGAGAGAAAAATTCTTACAAAATTCGCTCAGGGGCTGTGATGCAACCTGGATTGACCACATATAAACCCACAGCTGGATAAGACATAAGGCTGGACACTTGGGGCTGAGAGAATTGGTGAGCTTTGGTGAGCAACTGCCGAAAGCTTAATGCAATACTTCATGCTACTCATTCCAAGGGTCCCAACACTCCAGGTTGAAGGGAATCTTCCTACAGCTAAACCATGCTTGGGAAACCCAGCAACTGGTATACCATATGATTGGGAAAGGTTTCTAAAACGCACCTCACTGTTCCTCTCCTGGGGCTCCGGATCGACATTTCAGCCGCTATAATAACAACAACCCCACATGGAGAGTCAATGCCTTTAAGTTCAGGTATTGCACAGTCTGCAGTTAGTGCGGAGGATGAATGGGAATAGGGGGAACCAGTGAGAAACTAGCTGTAGCGGTTTCAATGGGCACATGTCACTCTAATTTCACATCACTAAGAAGAATTAACCAAAGGCACAGCAAGGCAACCCAGAATAAGAATAGGGCCTGAAAGAATCCTGTGGTAATGAGGCAAGATCACAAAAATAAGAGCTGAAAAATGGAGCTAAGGGCCACTGCAATTCAAAAACGTGCAGAGTTATAAAGGCCAACTATTTTCAAAAAGTATATTGAGGAAAGGCTATGAAGAGGCATTGAAAGCAAGGCAGAATTGCAGGAAACCGATTTCAGGAGGTAGACTGGAATTGCATTTAAAGCATAGGAAAAGAGGCAGAACGTCCACAATGATGCACTTGGCCAAAAAGGGTGTATACGTTTTTTCCTGAATATATTCAGGAAAAAACGCATACGCCCTTTTTGGCCAACCAAGCACGCTTGCAAAGGAAATCTGCACTACAATGAAGTCTCACTTCCCCCCGGTCAAAAGGGCCATCTGAAAAAAGTGTAAAATCCAGAAAGGCAGGACAGGCCATGGAGAACTGGGAGCCTTGTTATGCTGATGGGCGGGATGTAAGGTGCCAACAGCCACTCGGGAGAAGTGTATGGTGTTTCCTGAAAATCTAAAAAACAAAGCAACAGAGACTAGGGCACTTCCACTTATGGTCCTATAGATAAGGGAAATTAAAATCAAAAAGACACAGCCACCCCAAAGTTTGGGACGGCTCTGTTTACAAGAACCTCGTTTACGGTACAAGTTCAATATCGCAGAAAGTGAAAAATGGATAAAGAAGTTGTGGTACTTACGTAAAATGCAATGTCACTCAGCAATGACATCTATGTCATCAGGCCTGTAGCAGCATAATGAGTGGATTCAGGTATGATGATTCTAATTGAAATAAGTCACACAGAAAAAGAAACATCATAAGATATCACTAATACACGGAATGTAAACTTGGCTACACAGGAACAGGATTACAAAACAGAAGAGGGTCTCAAATTTAGAAACCCAACTTATGCTTGCTTAAGGGGAAAGGTGAGTTGGGGTGCTGCATAAAACCAGAGATTGAAATGAGCACAGATAAAGTTCCTTAAGCCAAATATGGAATAGACAAGAGCTACTCCTTGCTCAAGGAAATGGACTCAACACCACATATTAAACGCCTAAGAATGTACCTGACTAGGAAGTATCTTAAAACCTATGGATTGCTATGTCTCCAAAAGAGAATCAAGCGTGTGTACAGGGGCATAAACGCAGCAGTGATAGGACTGGAGAGGTTCGGTGAGCAAATGAAGACCCTTTGAAGTCATATTGCATGGTACCCATTCCACGGGTCTCAACTCTCCAGGTTTAAGGTATTCTTCCTTCAGCTAAAACATGCATGTGGAACCCAGAGTATGATCAACCGTGTGATCGGGAGACGTGTTCCAATATGTGTCAGTTTTCGTCCCCTGGTACTCGGGTGCAACATTCCAGACGCTTTACTAACACTCTCCCGACTTGGAGAGTCAGTGCCTTTAACCTCCTGTTTGGCCCAGTTTGCAATTTCTGCGGAAGATGAACAGGAATAGGCAGAACCAATGAGAGACTAGCTGGAGGTGTCTGGACGGGCAAATTTAACTCTCATTTCCCACCAGGAAGAGGAATTAACCAAAGGCTCAGCGTGCCGTGCCGGAACCAGATTAGGGCCTGAAGCAAACTTGCGGTGTTGCGGCCAGCTCACGAGAAAGCGAGTTGAAGAAAGGAGCTCAGGGGCACTGTAATTCACAAACCTGCAGAGTTATAAATGACAGCTATCGTCCAAAAATATACTGAATTTAGGCTGCTAAGAAGACTTGAAAGCGGGGCAGAATTGCAGGAAACCGATTTCAGGAGGTAGACTGGAATTGCATTTAAAGCATAGGAAAAGAGGCAGAACGTCCACAATGATGCACTTGGCCAAAAAGGGCGTATGCGTTTTTTCCTGAATATATTCAGGAAAAAACGCATACGCCCTTTTTGGCCAACCAAGCAAGCTTGCAAAGGAAATCTGCACTACAATGAAGTCTCACTTCCCCCCGGTCAAAAGGGCCATCTGAAAAAAGTGTAAAATCCAGAAAGGCAGGACAGGCCATGGAGAACTGGGAGCCTTGTTATGCTGATGGGCGGGATGTAAATTGCCAACAGCCACTCGGGAGAAGTGTATGGTGTTTCCTGAAACATCTAAAAAACAAAGCAACAGAGCCTAGGGCACTTCCACTTATGGTCCTATAGCTTAGGGAAATTAAAATCAAAAAGACAGAGCCACCT
This sequence comes from Lagenorhynchus albirostris, assembly GCF_949774975.1. Taxonomy (NCBI): domain Eukaryota; kingdom Metazoa; phylum Chordata; class Mammalia; order Artiodactyla; family Delphinidae; genus Lagenorhynchus; species Lagenorhynchus albirostris. Next base: position 954,054 of record NW_026783505.1, on the reverse strand, counting down.
AAAAAGTTGGGACGGCTCTGTTTACAAGAAACTCATTTACGGTACAAGTTCAATATCGCGGAAAGTGAAAAATGGATAAAGAAGTTGTGGTACTTACGTACAATGCAATATCACTCAGCAAGGAAATCTATGTCATCAGGCCCATAGCAGCATAATGAGTGGATTCAGGTATAATGATTCTAACTGAAATAAGTCACACAGAAAAAGAAACATCATAAGATATCACTAATACACGGAATGTAAACTTGGCTACACAGGAACTGAATTACAAAACAGAACAGGGTCTCAAATTTAGAAACCCAACTTATGCTTGCTTAAGGGGAAAGGTGAGTTGGGGTGCTGCATAAAACCAGAGATTGAAATGAGCACAGATAAATTTCCTTAAGCCAAATATGGAATAGACAAGAGCTACTCCTTGCTCAAGGAAATGGACTCAACACCACATATTAAACGCCTAAGAATGTACCTGACTAGGAAGTATCTTAAAACCTATGGATTGCTATGTCTCCAAAAGAGAATCAAGCGTGTGTACAGGGGCATAAACGCAGCAGTGATAGGACTGGAGAGGTTCGGTGAGCAAATGAAGACCCTTTGAAGTCATATTGCATGGTACCCATTCCACGGGTCTCAACTCTCCAGGTTTAAGGTATTCTTCCTTCAGCTAAAACATGCATGTGGAACCCAGAGTATGATCAACCGTGTGATCGGGAGACGTGTTCCAATATGTGTCAGTTTTCGTCCCCTGGTACTCGGGTGCAACATTCCAGACGCTTTACTAACACTCTCCCGACTTGGAGAGTCAGTGCCTTTAACCTCCTGTTTGGCCCAGTTTGCAATTTCTGCGGAAGATGAACAGGAATAGGCAGAACCAATGAGAGACTAGCTGGAGGTGTCTGGACGGGCAAATTTAACTCTCATTTCCCACCAGGAAGAGGAATTAACCAAAGGCTCAGCGTGCCGTGCCGGAACCAGATTAGGGAGTGAAGCCATCCTGCGGTGTTGCGGCCAGCTCACGAGAAAGCGAGTTGAAGAAAGGAGCTCAGGGGCACTGTAATTCACAAACCTGCAGAGTTATAAATGAGAGCTATCGTCCAAAAATATACTGAAGTAAGGCTGCCAAGAGGACTTGAAAGCGGTGCAGAATTGCAGGAAACCGATTACAGGAGGTAGACTGGAATTGCATTTAAAGCATAGGAAAAGAGGCAGAACGTCCACAATGATGCACTTGGCCAAAAAGGGCGTATGTGTTTTTTCCTGAATATATTCAGGAAAAAACGCATACGCCCTTTTTGGCCAACCAAGCAAGCTTGCAAAGGAAATCTGCACTACAATGAAGTCTCACTTCCCCCCGGTCAAAAGGGCCATCTGAAAAAAGTGTAAAATCCAGAAAGGCAGGAAAGGCCATGGAGAACTGGGAGCCTTGTTATGCTGATGGGCGTGATTTAAATTGCCAACAGCCATTCCGGAGAAGTGTATGGTGTTTCCTGAAACATCTAAAAAACAAAGCAACAGAGCCTAGGGCACTTCCACTTATGGTCCTATAGCTTAGGGAAATTAAAATCAAAAAGACACAGCCACCCCAAAGGTTGGGACGGCTCTGTTTACAAGAACCTGGTTTACGGTACAAGTTCAATATCGCAGAAAGTGAAAAATGGATAAAGAAGTTGTGGTACTTACGTACAATGCAATATCACTCAGCAAGGAAATCTATGTCATCAGGCCCGTAGCAGCATAATGAGTGGATTCAGGTATGATGATTCTAACTGAAATAAGTCACACAGAAAAAGAAACATCATAAGCTATCACTAATACATTGAATGTAAACTTGGCTACACAGGAACTGAATTACAAAACAGAACAGGGTCTCAAATTTAGAAACCCAACTTATGCTTGCTTAAGGGGAAAGGTGAGTTGGGGTGCTGCATAAAACCAGAGATTGAAATGAGCACAGATAAAGTTCCTTAAGCCAAATATGGAATAGAGAAGAGCTACTCCTTGCTCAACGAAATGGACTCAACACCCCATATTAAACGCCTAAGAATGTACCTGACTAGGAAGTACATTAAAACCCATGGATTGCTATGTCTCCGAAAGAGAATCAAGCATGTGTACAGGGGCATAAACGCAGCAGTGATAGGACTGGAGAGGTTCGGTGAGCATATGAAGACCCTTTGAAGTCATATTGCATGGTACCCATTCCACGGGTCTCAACTCTCCAGGTTTAAGGTATTCTTCCTTCAGCTAAAACATGCATGTGGAACCCAGAGTATGATCAACCGTGTGATCGGGAGACGTGTTCCAATATGTGTCAGTTTTCGTCCCCTGGTACTCGGGTGCAACATTCCAGACGCTTTACTAACACTCTCCCGACTTGGAGAGTCAGTGCCTTTAACCTCCTGTTTGGCCCAGTTTGCAATTTCTGCGGAAGATGAACAGGAATAGGGAGAACCAATGAGAGACTAGCTGGAGGTGTCTGGACGGGCAAATTTAACTCTCATTTACCACCAGGAAGAGGAATTAACCAAAGGCTCAGCGTGCCGTGCCGGAACCAGATTAGGGCCTGAAGCCATCCTGCGGTGTTGCGGCCAGCTCACGAGAAAGCGAGTTGAAGAAAGGAGCTCAGGGGCACTGTAATTCACAAACCTGCAGAGTTATAAATGACAGCTATCGTCCAAAAATATACTGAAGTAAGGCTGCCAAGAGGACTTGAAAGCAGTGCAGAATTGCAGGAAACCGATTTCAGGAGGTAGAATGGAATTGCATTTAAAGCATAGGAAAAGAGGCAGAACGTCCACAATGATGCACTTGGCCAAAAAGGGCGTATGCATTTTTTCCTGAATATATTCAGGAAAAAACGCATATGCCCTTTTTGGCCAACCAAGCAAGCTTGCAAAGGAAATTTGCACTACAATGAAGTCTCACTTCCCCCCGGTCAAAAGGGCCATCTGAAAAAAGTGTAAAATCCAGAAAGGCAGGACAGGCCATGGAGAACTGGGAGCCTTGTTATGCTGATGGGCGGGATGTAAATTGCCAACAGCCACTCGGGAGAAGTGTATGGTGTTTCCTGAAACATCTAAAAAACAAAGGAACAGAGCCTAGGGCACTTCCACTTATGGTCCTATAGCTTAGGGAAATTAAAATCAAAAAGACACAGCCACCCCAAAGGTTGGGACGGCTGTGTTTACAAGAACCTGGTTTACGGTACAAGTTCAATATCGCAGAAAGTGAAAAATGGATAAAGAAGTTGTGGTACTTACGTACAATGCAATATCACTCAGCAAGGAAATCTATGTCATCAGGCCCGTAGCAGCATAATGAGTGGATTCAGGTATAATGATTCTAACTGAAATAAGTCACACAGAAAAAGAAACATCATAAGATATCACTAATACACGGAACGTAAACTTGGCTACACAGGAACTGAATTACAAAACAGAACAGGGTCTCAAATTTAGAAACCCAACTTATGCTTGCTTAAGGGGAAAGGTGAGTTGGGGTGCTGCATAAAACCAGAGATTGAAATGAGCACAGATAAAGTTCCTTAAGCCAAATATGGAATAGACAAGAGCTACTCCTTGCTCAACGAGATGGACTCAACACCCCATATTAAACGCCTAAGAATGTACCTGACTAGGAAGTATCTTAAAACCTATGGACTGCTATGTCTCTGAAAGAGAATCTAGCATGTGTACAGGGGCATAAACGCAGCAGTGATAGGACTGGAGAGGTTCGGTGAGCAAATGAAGACCCTTTGAAGTCATATTGCATGGTACCCATTCCACGGGTCTCAACTCTCCAGGTTTAAGGTATTCTTCCTTCAGCTAAAACATGCATGTGGAACCCAGAGTATGATCAACCATGTGATCGGGAGACGTGTTCCATTATGTCTCAGTTTTCGTCCCCTGGTACTCGGGTGCAGCATTCCAGACGCTTTACTAACACTCTCCCGACTTGGAGAGTCAGTGCCTTTAACCTCCTGTTTGGCCCAGTTTGCAAATTCTGCGGAAGATGAACAGGAATAGGGAGAACCAATGAGAGACTAGCTGGAGGTGTCTGGACGGGCAAATTTAACTCTCATTTCCCACCAGGAAGAGGAATTAACCAAAGGCTCAGCGTGCCGTGCCGGAACCAGATTAGGGCCTGAAGCAATCCTGCGGTGTTGCGGCCAGCTCACCAGAAAGCGAGTTGAAGAAAGGAGCTCAGGGGCACTGTAATTCACAAACCTGCAGAGTTATAAATGATAGCTATCGTCCAAAAATATACTGAAGTAAGGCTGCCAAGAGGACTTGAAAGCGGGGCAGAATTGCAGGAAACCGATTTCAGGAGGTAGACTGGAATTGCATTTAAAACATAGGAAAAGAGGCAGAACGTCCACAATGATGCACTTGGCCAAAAAGAGCGTATGCGTTTTTTCCTGAATATATTCAGGAAAAAACGCATACGCCCTTTTTGGCCAACAAGCAAGCTTGCAAAGGAAATCTGCACTACAATGAAGTCTCACTTCCCCCCGGTCAAAAGGGCCATCTGAAAAAAGTGTAAAATGCAGAAAGGCAGGACAGGCCATGGAGAACTGGGAGCCTTGTTATGCTGATGGGCGGGATGTAAATTGCCAAAAGCCACTGGGGAGAAGTGTATGGTGTTTCCTGAAACATCTAAAAAACAAAGCAACAGAGCCTAGGGCACTTCCACTTATGGTCCTATTGCTTAGTTAATTTAAAATCAAAAAGACACAGCCACCCCAAAGGTTGGGACGGTTCTTTTTACTGGAATCTCTTCTACGGCACAAGTTAAATATCCCAGAGAGCAAATAATGGATAAAGAAGTTGCGGTACTTATGTACAACAGAATACCACTCAGCAATGAAATCTATGTCACCAGGCCCGTACCAGCATAATGAGTGGATTGAGGCACGATGATTCTAACTGAAATAAGTCACACAGAAAAAGAAACATCATAAGGTATCACTAATACACGGAATGTGAACTTGGCTACACAGGAACTGAATTACAAAACAGAACAGGGTCTCAAGTTTAGAAAACTAACTTATGCTTGCTTAAGGGGGAAGGTGAGTTGGGGTGCTGCATTAAACCAGAGTTTGAAATTAGCACAGATACCATTCCATAAGCCAAATATGGAATAGACAAGACCTACCCCTTGCTCAACGAAATGGATTCAACAATGAGGTATCACCTCACACCTGGTAGAATAGGCATCATAGAAAATCTACAAGCAAAAAATGCTGGAAAGGGTGTGGAGAAAAGGTACTCTCTTCCACTATTGTTGGGAATATAAATTGATACAGTCACTATGGAGAACAATATGGAATTTCTTAAGAAACTAACAATAGAATTACCATATGATACAGCAATCCCACTACTGGACATATACCCAGACAAAACCATAAATCAAAAAGAGACATTCACCGCAATGTTCATTGCATCACTATTTACAATATCGAGGTAATGGAAGCAACCTAAATGCCCACAGACATACGATTGCATAAAGCTGTGGTACATATATAAAATGGAATATTACTAAGCCATGAAAAGGAATGAAATTGGGTCATTTGTAGAGACGTCGATGCATCTAGAGACTGTCATACAGAGTGAAGTAAGTCAGAAAGAGAAAAACAAATCTTGTATATTCATGCATATATGTGGAACCTAGAAAACCTGTACAGATTAACCATTTTGCAAGGCATAAATAGAGCAACAGATGTAGACAACAAACGTATGGACAACAAGGGGGGAAAGCTGTTGGGGGGGGTGGTGGGAGGAGTTGAGAGACTGGGATTGGCATGTATACATTTATATGTATAAAATAGATAACCAATAAGAACCTGCTGTATAAAAATATAAAATAAAATTCAAAATTAAAAAGAAATAAAATTTAAAAAATAGAAAAAACAATTATTCCCTTCACATACATGTATTTATATGAATAAATTATTTCCATGCTTATATCTGTAAATACAAAAAAGAGGAATAAAATCTACCTTGAACCCAAAACGAAAAAGAGAAAAAAAACACAGAACCCACCAGTTCCACAGAGGAAAACCGTATCAGGGCACTTGCTCCAGTTGTAAACAATTCTGAAGTTGGTCAGTGGTGGGGAATCGTCTCCCATTCAGCCAGCAGCCCCCACGCAACAAGCGTCCTCATTGCAAAGCTGGGGCACCGTGCCGAGGCATCTGTGAGTAAACGTGAGCTGAGCCCCAGGCCAGTTGCTGCTGAACTATTCCCACCCATCCCAGGTAAAACACCTGAATATAGACAAGGACTTGAAAGCCTAGAGGGAGGGCCATAGAGCCACACGAGTGACAGCATGCCGGCCGACTTGGTGCCTGCAGGCCAGCCAGGATGGTCCTGGCCCTGGGTGCTCTTCTGGAAGATTTCCATTTCCCTGCCTGAGATACCCGTCCTGTCCCTGCCCCCACTGCTTTTTTCCTTCCTCACCTCTGCCCAGGGAGAAATTCCAGCAGCAGGTATGGGTGACACATCTTCTTCTTTAGCAGGTGGCAGCCTGGCAACTGCTGCAGAAAGTCCAGCAGAGCCCCACTCACACTGGGCCACCCACAAAGCCGTGGCCTCTCACTCCCTCCCACCAGCCCAGCCCCGAGACTGCTGACAGGGCAGAGAAAATGGCGTCAGGCACGGCTGCAGGGGCTCTTGCTGCCTGGAGTGGTATTTATAGTGATCTCAACCCAGGCACACCTGGGGAGGGCTGGCCGGCACGGTAAGGCTGCCCAGGTCAGCCAATCATCACCCCTCAGGGGCTCACAGTTGCAGAAAATGGAACTTGCTGAACCGGCCAGGTCCAAGGAACAGGTGTGGGCTCCTGAGAGTCAGGATAGACAAGGGGCTGCAGCTTTGGCTTGTTTTCTAATCATTTTATCTGGCCCATGAGTGGGAGACAACTTCAAGAAAACCCTCTCCTAATGAGAGGAACCCAGGAGTCAGGGAGAGGAGGGGTGGGTGGTGGTTGGAGACAGAGGCCTGGTGCCCCGGGTGCAGTGGAAGTCTCTGGAAGACCAGGTGGAGGGAGGCCTCACGGAGTGATGCCCAGGGTCACAGACGTGTCGCAGCTGCTGTTTGTTAGTTCAAGTCCTGCTCTGAGGTGCTCTGTGTCAGCTCTGAGCGACAGGTGAGCTGGGGGTGCTCTGCAATGAGGGCTATGTGCACGGTTCCTGTGTGCCCAGCCCTGCCACGGTACCTGCAAGGGTAGCTCTGTATCCTGGGAGGGGCCTGACCACGAGAGCCCTGTGGGCTGGGGTGGGGGTGGGGTACCTGCCCAGGTGAGCTCCATATTCTGGGATTGGTCTGACCACGAGAGCCCCATGGGCTGCTGGGGACCTGGTAAAGGATGTCAGGACAGTCAGTGAAGCCACCGAGGATATACCTCCAGTTGCTCCTAATTCCTACACCCTGCTGGTCATTCTACCAACCACCAGGACATGGTATTCTGTATTAGTCTTCAATGATGCCTTCTTTTGTATTCCATTAGTCCCAGAGTCACAAGAAATTTTGGCTTGTGAGTGGCAGGACTCAACATACAACGAAAACAATACTTCCGGGCCGTCTGGCCCCAAGGGTGCAAAAATTCCCACACCATCTTTGGGGAAAGCTTAGCTAAAGACCTAAAAGTTCTACCTCTGGAAAAGGAAACCCTCCTTCAATATGCAGACGACATTCTGATCGCCAGCCCTACTAAGGAGGCCTCTGAACTACCAAGCCAATAAAGGATAGAAGTTGTCCAAGAAAAAGCTCAAATATCACAGACTGCCGTGACCTGCCTGGGCTTCATTCTCACAGAAGGTTGGAGAAGTCCATCCCAGGAAAGGGAAGAAACCATTTTCAGCCTTACCCCTTTCTAAAACTAGAAGACAGCTTAGGGGTTCCTGGGGAGGCCAGGGTTTGCTGCTTCTGGATCCCTAACTACAGTCTACTAGCTGGGCCTCTATATGAAACACTGAAAGGAAAAGATGATGATCCTTTTGAATAGAATCCAGAAGTGGCCTTTCAAGAATGGAAAGAGCAGTCAATTCAGACCCTTGCCCTGGAACTCCCTAATTTAGCTAAACCCTTTGACCTTTACATTCCCGGTGAAAGGTGAATCGCCATTGGAGAATTAGTGCAAAACCTGGGACCACTTGAAATGGAACAATGCAAGAATGCCATCCAGGTAGGATAAACTATGGTCACCAAGGGGCTTGGCCCACTGCCACATCTGGCCAAGATACTGGCGGTATCTAAAACCCTGGAAATCAGCAGCCCAAAAGGCCACCTCCCTCCTAAGGGAAAAGGACCCCACGTGGTGATCCTAACCACCAACCATGCCCTGAAGTTGCAGGGTTCGCTCCGTGGGCACACCGACCTCGAGTGAGGAGGCCCTCCAACTCCAACATCCAGAGAGATAACCGGGGGCAACAGGGCACCATGACGACTCGTGTGAACATCACTTGACCTGGAGTTTCTCTCATAAAACAACAAGAGTGTGTCCCAAAAGAGTAGACTACTGCTTGCAGGACTTACTGCACCCAGAGGGGAGCTAATAATCTTGGCGGGGGAACCGTATATCACACTGTCACCATAGAAAAGCCTACAGACACCGTGATGATGGTGGCCAGTAAGACCGGCTGGACTCTTGTTTACTTCAAAAGGCTGTTGACTCAGTGGCCATCATGGTCCTTGATCACCACTGACCCTGGACTGTCTGGGAGTTGAGCGGGCAGGGCTCTGACACCTGGTGCTGTTTGTACGTTAATTCAGGGGCCTAATTGAAGAAAGCGCAGACTACTGGTCAGAGCATCTAGGCTGGCAGAAACGGTCGGCCTAAGGTGGCCGAACAAATGTGGGGCGGGGTGAAACCGGCCCCCACAGCGTCTCTGCACATCTCTTTCCTGGACCCTTGAAGGTCATTAGAATCTATAACACTTCCAATGCTGGTGCTCAGGTGGACGAGCAGGGAGGCAGGGGGCCTGGGGACAATCAACGTCACCTGGAGGCTGCTGGGGAGAAGCTCTGACCCTCGCCCCAGGGTATGAGGGCTCCCAACTCAGCACTCAGCAGTTACAGAAGAAGGGTCTGCACCCTCAGCACTCCAAGAATGAGGAACGGGACAAAAGGCAGAGGGGGGGTTTGTCCCCAGCAAAGCCCATTAAAAATCCCTGGGAGATAAAAATAGAATCTGGGCAATAAAGTCAAGTCTAACCTTTTTTATCCTTTGTGCTTTGTCTAATTTCACGTGCTCCTAGGGTCCCGCATGCAGAGGTTCCACACCCGGCACTTCAGACCAGATTTCCTAGTGCAGAATGGCTGGGTCGACACCTCAGCTCCTGGGGCCCAGTGCAGACTCCGCGATATAGAGCCTGAGCTACAGCCAACCCGGCCCTCGAGAGCTCCGCCCCCTCCCTCCCACTGACTCTGACAGGATCTCTACACAGCAGCCCAGCCCACAGCCCACGGGGTAGTACATGCTCTCACCTCTCCATTCTCTGATCAAAATATAAAGTTTCCTTTGCTTGTGAACCAAACTCAGTCTCGATCTGTTGGCCCCAATGACACTGGGCAGGGGGACACTTGTTGGGGTCCACTCTGGAGGATCAGTAACAGAAATTGAGACTATTGTAACCTCAATGAACAGTTGTGTGAGCCAAAGTGTAGTTAACATAGAACAGTGTATAAGGCTCGGGTAAAATAAGATGTTTCTAACACTTCCATTGGATATTTCCATCACTTTATTATAAGCAAGTTCAGTGAAAAGGTTTGTCTTATTTGTCAGCTCAATATTAGAGAAATGAAGTGATTTCTTTCCAAGGATGTACATCTAATAATCTTGGTTAAACCTTCAATCTTGTTTTAAATGCTTTTCCATTGAAAATGATACCTCTCTTTCAGCTCCCCCATTTCTGAGAAGTATAAAATCTTATAATTTATTATTACCAAAGGGGAAAGGTGGGAGGAGGGATAAATTAACAGTTTGGGATTAACACATACACACTGCTATGTATAAAATAGATCATCAACAAGGAACTACTGTATAGCACAGGGAACTACACTCAACATTTTGCAATAACCTATAAGGGGAAATAATCTGAAAAAGAATAGATATTTTTATTGACATCATCTATCAATGACAGTTAAAGTGTAACCTAAGGGAAGCTGGTGGTGAGTGCTTCTGACCCTGAAGACTTCAATCATCTAAAGTTTGGACTCTGCCTACTTCCCAAGGCCCTTAATGAACATATGTGTAGCCGTAGCTTAAAAAATTCCCCAGTTTGGGTTTCGGGGAGACACTGATTTTGAAAAAGCCCTGGTGTTCTCCTTACATGAATGGGACTCTTCCTACTGCTAAAACATGTCTGTCACACCCAGAGGATGGTATACCGTCTGATCGGGAAGAGTTTGGAAAAGGCATCTCATCTCCTCATCTCCTGGTGCTCGGGTTCACCCCTCCAGCGTCTTTACTAACAGTCTCCCCACTTGGAGATGTCAGCACTGTCAACATCCTGTTGCGTACAGTTTGGAATTTGTCCAGAGGATGAAGCGGAAGGATGAGGAACAATGAGAGGCAAGTCCTACGTGTTCAGACAGGCACATGTCACTCTAATTTCCAATCAGGAAGACGAATTGACCAAAGGCTAGGGTTGCCCATGGAAACAATATAGGGCTTGAGGAAATCCCGCTGCTTTGTGGCCAGTTCCCATAAACACAAGTTGAACAATAGAACTCAGGGGCAGTAAAATTCACAAAACTGCAGAGTTGAAAATATCCATCACTGAAAAATGTCTTGAGGAAAGTCAGAGAAAAGGACTTGTAAGCAAGGGAGAATGGCAGGAAAGGGATTTGAGGAGGTAGAAAGGACTCGCCATTAAGCACAAGAAAAGGAGCTGAACATTGCCAACATTGCAGTTGGCCAAAAAGGGTGTATGCGTTTTTTTGTGTATATATTCAAGAAAAGAGCGTACACCTTTTTAGCCAACCAAACAGGTGGGCACTGGAAGTCAATACTACAAAAGACATCACTTCGCATCAGTCAGAAGAGCCATCCTCATAAAGCGTAAACAACAGAAATGCAGGACAGGGCAAGGAGAAGAGGGAGCCCTGTGAGACTTATAGTGGAAATGTATATTGCCAACGGCCATTCTGGAGAAGTGTATTGTGTTTACTAAAGCATCTAAACAATGAGCTACAGAGCATAGGGCACTTGCACTCATGGGCGTATATCTTGGGAAAAACAAAAATCGAGAGGACACAGGCACCCCAATGTTTACCCCCTCTCTGTTTAAAAGATCCTCGACTAGGATATAACTTAAATGTCTCTGGAGGGAAAAAATGGATAGAGATGTGGTACTTAGGTAGAGTGGAATATTATTCAGCCTGGAAATCAATGAAATATGGCCAGCTGTAACAACTCCGGAGGAGTTACGTATGATCATTCTAAGTGACAGAATTCAAAAAGAAGAAGACACATATCATAAGATATCACTTAAAGGTGGAATCCAAAATGGCTACACATGAAATAAATTACAAAACAAAAACATAGTCAAATATGTAGAAAACACGCATAAGGCTGCTAAACGGGAAAGGTGGGGAGGGGTGAGGCATCATCCAGGAGGTTGAAATTAGCAAAGATACCATTCCAAATACCAAACTGATAATCAACAAGGCCTACACGGTAGCTAAAAGAACTGCACTCAGCACACTCAAGTCACCGGAAAAGAATATATACGACTGGTAAGAATCTGAAAAAGAATTTATTGATGTATCTCTGTACGTGAATCAAGTGGATGTACAGCAGCAAGAAACAGAGCTTTGAAAATCAGCTGTAACCAATATAGTAATAAATTGAAAAAAATAAACGACAGAGAGACAGAGAAAACCTCTTACAACTTTTCCTCAGGGACGGTGATGCAACATGGATTGAACACATCTAGACCCACAGCAGGATGAGACATAAGGCTGGAAACTGTTTGCGCTAAGAGAAATGTGAGGTTGGGTGAGGAAATGCACACCCTTTAAAGTAATACTACCTGGTACCCATTCAATGGGTCCCAAATCTGCAGGTTCAAGGGATCTTCCTACAGCTAAAACATGCATGGAAAACCCAGAGGACTGTACACCATGTGATCGGGAGATGTGTCTAAAATGCACCTCATTTATCCTCTCCTGGTGCTCCTGTTCACCATTCCAGCCACGTTACTTAGAAGCTCCCCACTTGGAGAATCAGCACATTTAAACTTCTGTTTCACACATTTTGCAAATTGTGAGGAGGATGAACGGGAAGAGGGGGAACCAATGAGAGAAGAGTTGTAGGGGTTTGGACGGGCACATATCACTCTAATTTCCCATTAAGAATAAGAATTAAAAAAAGGCTCAGCCCACCTCGCCGGAGCCAAAATAGGGCCTGAAGCAATCCTGCGGGTTTGAGGCCAGCTCACAAAAGAGCAACTTAAAACATGGAGCTCAGGGTCACTGCAATTCACAAACCTGCAGAGTTATAAATGAAAACTAACGTCCAAAAATATGTTGAGGTAAGGCAAAGAAGAGGATCTGAATGCAAGACAGAATTGCAAGAAACAGATTTCAAGAGATAGATTGGACTCGTCTTTAAAGCACATGAAAAGCGGCAGAATTTCGACAATGATGCAGTTGGCCCAAAAGGGCGTATGCGATTTTTCCTGATTATATCCAGGGAAAAACACATACGCACTTTATGGGCAACGAAGCAAGCAAGCAATGCAAATGTGCACAACAAAGAAGTCTCATTTCCCACCGGTCAAAAGGGCCATCCTAAAAAATTGTAAAAACCAGAAATGCAGGACAGGCCATGGAGAACAGGGAGCCTTTATACGCTGATGGGCAGTGTGTGAACTGCCGAGAGCCACTCTGGAGAAGTGTATGATGGTTCCTAAATCATCTAAAAACAGAGCTACAGAGCATAGGACACTTCCAATCATGGGAGTATATCTAGGGAAGTCTAAAAATCAACAAGACACAAGCACACCACAGTTTAGGGCTACTCTGTTTACAAGAACCTCAACTTCAGTACACCTTAAATATCCCAGGAAAGAGAACAATGGATAAAGAAGATGTGGTACTTATGTACAATGGAATATCTCTTCACCATGAAATCAATGTAATAAGGCTAGTAGAAGGATAAAGAGTGGATTTAGGTCCGATAATACTACTTGAAATAAGTCAAACAGAAAAAGAAACATATCATAAGATATCACTTATAGAGGGAGGGTAAATATGGCTGCACAAGAAATGAATTACAGAACAGAACAGTGTCTCACATTTAGAAAACACACTTATGTCAGCTTAAGGGGAAAGGAGAGGTGGGGTGATGCATAAAACCAGAGTTTGAAATTAGCACAGATACCGTTCAAGAAACCAAATAGGTATTAGACAAGATCTACACCTTGCTCAATGAACTGGCCTCAACACACCCTATACACCGCAGAGAAATATATCTGAGTAATAAGAATCTTAAAACCCATGTATTGATCTATCTCCATAAGGGAATCAAGTGTGTGCAGAGCGGCACAAACACAGCAGTGAAAATGAGCTAAACCCCATTATAGAAATAAATTTTAAAAACAAAACGCAGAAACAATGAAAGAGAGAAAAATTCTTACAAAATTCGCTCAGGGGCTGTGATGCAACCTGGATTGACCACATATAAACCCACAGCTGGATAAGACATAAGGCTGGACACTTGGGGCTGAGAGGATTGGTGAGCTTCGGTGAGCAACTGCCGAAAGTTTAATGCAATACTTCATGCTACTCATTCCAAGGGTCCCAACACTCCAGGTTGAAGGGAATCTTCCTACAGCTAAACCATGCTTGGGAAACCCAGCGACTGGTATACCATATGATCGGGAAAGGTTTCTAAAACACACCACATTTTTCCTCTCCTGGGGCTCCGGATAGACATTCCAGCCGCTTTACTAACAACATCCCCACATGGAGAGTCAATGCCTTTAAGTCCTGGTATCGCACAGTCTTCAGTTAGTGCGGAGGATGAATGGGAATAGGGGGAACCAGTGAGAAACTAGCTGTAGCGGTTTCAATGGGCACATGTCACTCTAAATTCACATCAGTAAGAAGAATGAACCAAAGGCACAGCAAGGTGCCCCAGAAGAAGAATAGGGCTTCAAGGAATCCTGTGGTTATGGGGCAAGATCACAAAACTAAGAGCTGAAAAATGGAGCTAAGGGCCACTGCAATTCAAAAACCTGACTTGCCCAAAAAGGGCGTATGTGTTTTTTCCTGAATATATTCAGGAAAAAACGCATACGCCCTTTTTGGCCAACCAAGCAAGCTGGGAAAGGAAATCTGCACTACAATGAAGTCTCAATTCCCCCTGGTCAAAAGGGCCATCTGAAAAAAGTGTAAAATCCAGAAAGGCATGACAGGCCATGGAGAACTGGGAGCCATCTTATGCTGATGGGCAGGATGTAAATTGCCAAAGGCCACTCTGGAGAAGTGTTTGGTGTTTCCTGAAACATCTAAAAAACAAAGCAACAGAGCCTAGGGCACTTCCACTTATGGTACTATAGTTTAGGACAATTAAAATCAAAAAGACACAGCCACCCCAAAGGTTGGGACGGCTCTGTTTACAAGAACCTCATATACGGTACAAGTTCAATATCGCAGAAAGTGAAAAATGGATAAAGAAGTTGTGGTACTTACGTACAATGCAGTATCACTCAGCAATGAAATCTATGTCATCAGGACCGTAGCAGCATAATGAGTGGACTAAGTACGATGAATCTAACTGAAATAAGTCACACAGAAAAAGAAACATCATAAGGTATCACTAATACACGGAATGTAAACTTGGCTACACAGGAACTGAATTCCAAAACAGAACAGGGTCTCAAATTTAGAAACCCAACTTATGCTTGCTTAAGGGGAAAGGTGAGTTGGGGTGCTGCATAAAACCAGAGATTGAAATGAGCACAGATAAAGTTCCTTAAGCCAAATATGGAATAGACAAGAGCTACTCCTTGCTCAAGGAAATGGACTCAACACCCCATATTCAACGCCTAGGAATATACCTGACTAGTAAGAATCATAAAACCTATGGATTTATATATCTCTGTAAGAGAATCAAGAGTGTGTACAGCGGCATTAAAGCAGTGAAAATCAGGTAAATCCCATAATAAAAATAAATTTCTTAAACAAAACACAATGACAGTGAAATAGAGAGAAATACTTAAGTAATTCATTCAAGGCTTCTGATGCCACCTGCATTTACCACATCTACACCCAGAGATGGGTGACACATAAGGCTGGACACTTGGGGCTCATAAGATTGGTGAGGATCGGTGAGCAAGTGAATACCTTTGAAGTCATATTGCATGGTACCCATTCCATGGGTCTCAACTCTCCAGGTTTAAGGGATACTTCCTTCAGCTAAAACATGCATGTGGAACCCAGAGTATGATCCACCATGTGATCGAGAAAAATGTTCAAATGTGTCTCACTTTTCGTTCCCTGGTACTCGGGTGCAACATGCCAGACGCTTTACTAACACTCTCCCGACTTGGAGAGTCAGTGCCTTTAACCTCCTGTTTGGCCCAGTTTGCAATTTCTGCGGAAGATGAACAGGAATAGGGAGAACCAATGAGAGACTAGCTGGAGGTGTCTGGACGGGCAAATTTAACTCTCATTTCCCACCAGGAAGGAGAATTAACCAAAGGCTCAGCGTGCCGTGCCGGAACCAGATTAGGGCCTGAAGCAATCTTCCGCTGTTGCGGCCAGCTCATGAGAAAGCGAGTTGAAGAAAGGAGCTCAGGGGCACTGTAATTCACAAACCTGCAGAGTTATAAATGACAGCTATCGTCCAAAAATATACTGAAGTAAGGCTGCCAAGAGGACTTGAAAGCGGGGCAGAATTGCAGGAAACCGATTTCAGGAGGTAGACTGGATTTGCATTTAAAGCATAGGAAAAGAGGCAGAACGTCCACAATGATGCACTTGGCCAAAAAGTGCATATGCTTTTTTTCCTGAATATATTCAGGAAAAAACGCATACGCACTTTTTGGCCAACCAAGCAAGCTTGCAAAGGAAATCTGCACTACAATGAAGTCTCACTTCCCCGCGGTCAAAAGGGCCATCTGAAAAAAGTGTAAAATCCAGAAAGGCAGGACAGGCCATGGAGAACTGGGAGCCTTGTTATGCTGATGTGCGGGATGTAAATTGCCAACAGCCACTCGGGAGAAGTGTATGGTGTTTCCTGAAACATCTAAAAAACAAAGCAACAGAGCCTAGGGCACTTCCACTTATGGTCCTATAGCTTAGGGAAATTAAAATCAAAAAGACACAGCCACCCCAAAAGTTGGGACGGCTCTGTTTACAAGAACCTGGTTTACGGTACAAGTTCAATATCGCAGAAAGTGAAAAATGGATAACGAAGTTGTGGTACTTACGTACAATGCATAATCACTCAGCAATAAAATCTATGTAATCAGGCCCGTAGCAGCATAATGAGTGGATTCAGGTATGATGATTCTAATTGAAATAAGTTACACAGAAAAAGAAACATCATAAGATATCACTAATACACGGAATGTAAACTTGGCTACATAGGAACTGAATTACAAAACAGAACAGGGTCTCAAATTTAGAAAATCAACTTATGCTTGCTTAAGGGGAAAGGTGAGTTGGGGTGCTGCATAAAACCAGAGATTGAAATGAGCACAGATAAAGTTCCTTAAGCCAAATATGGAATAGACAAGAGCTACTCCTTGCTCAACGAAATGAATTCAACACCCCATATTAAACACCTAAGAATATACCTGACTAGGAAGTATCTTAAAACCTATTGATTGCTATGTCTCCGAAAGAGAATCAAGCGAGTGTGCAGGGGCATAAACACAGCAGTGATAGGATTGGAGAGGTTCGGTGAGCAAATGAAGACCCTTTGAAGTCATATTGCATGGTACCCATTCCACGGGTCTCAACTCTCCAGGTTTAAGGTATTCTTCCTTCAGCTAAAACATGCATGTGGAACCCAGAGTATGATCAATCGTGTGATCGGGAGACGTGTTCCAATATGTCTCAGTTTTCGTCCCCTGGTACTCGGGTGCAACATTCCAGACGCTTTACTAACACTCTCCCGACTTGGAGAGTCAGTGCCTTTAACCTCCTGTTTGGCCCAGTTTGCAATTTCTGCGGAAGATGAACAGGAATAGGGAGAACCAATGACAGACTAGATGGAGGTGTCTGGACGGGCAAATTTAACTCTCATTTCCCACCAGGAAGAGGAATTAACCAAAGGCTCAGCGTGCCGTGCCGGAACCAGATTAGGGCCTGAAGCCATCCTGCGGTGTTGCGGCCAGCTCAGAAGAAAGCGAGTTGAAGAAAGGAGCTCAGGGGCACTGTAATTCACAAACCTGCAGAGTTATAAATGACAGCTATCGTCCAAAAATATACTGAAGTAAGGCTGCCAAGAGGACTTGAAAGCGGGGCAGAATTGCAGGAAACCGATTTCAGGAGGTAGACTGGAATGTCATTTAAAGCATAGGAAAAGAAGCAGAACGTCCACAATGATGCACTTGGCCAAAAAGGGCGTATGCGTTTTTTCCTGAATATATTCAGGAAAAAACGCATACGCCCTTTTTGGCCAACCAAGCAAGCTTGCAAAGGAAATCTGCACTACAATGAAGTCTCACTTCCCCCCGGTCAAAAGGGCCATCTGAAAAAAGTGTAAAATCCAGAAAGGCAGGACAGGCCATGGAGAACTGGGAGCCTTGTTATGCTGATGGGCGGGATGTAAATTGCCAACAGCCACTTGGGAGAAGTGTATGGTGTTTCCTGAAACATCTAAAAAACAAAGCAACAGAGCCTAGGGCACTTCCACTTATGGTCCTATAGCTTAGGGAAATTAAAATCAAAAAGACACAGCCACCCCAAAGGTTGGGACGGCTCTGTTTACAAGAACCTGGTTTACGGTACAAGTTCAATATCGCAGAAAGTGAAAAATGGATAAAGAAGTTGTGGTACTTATGTACAATGCAATATCACACAGCAATGAAATCTATGTCATCAGGCCCGTAGCAGCATAATGAGTGGATTCAGGTATGATGATTCTAACTGAAATAAGTCACACAGAAAAAGAAACAACATAAGATATCACTAATACACGGAATGTAACCTTGGCTACACAGGAACTGAATTCCAAAACAGAACAGGGTCTCAAATTTAGAAACCCAACTTATGCTTGCTTAAGGGGAAAGGTGAGTTGGGGTGCTGCATAAAACCAGAGATTGAAATGAG